>NC_052532.1:134513360-134819432 GCF_016699485.2 Gallus gallus | reverse complement strand
TAGGCTGCAGGATACACAGTTGGCTCGTAGTCCAATGTTCCTTCAGTTGCTTGCTAAGCCCTTTAGACACACACACACACCAAATTCATAATGTTTTATACTATAATATAAATCTACTGATCTGCTATTAATACAATTCTTGTTGCTGTCTGAGGCTTGAGACACACATGTGCAATTCTTCAATGGCATTCTGTGTGTTATCTGGAAGGTCTCTCATTGCTGCTGCATCAATGCAAACCAGACTACACCCAGGCGAACAAAGGAAATTTAACTTTCATAAGTTGGTTTTAAAAATGCATTTACTTTGACTGCATTGAAAGAATCTAAAAAAAGATGAAAAGCATCTTTAGCATGCCAAAAACATCTGGTTTCATATTTTGAGACCAAAAGGAAATTGCATGAAGACTAAAATCTTGTTTTGATTTATATTATTATTGGAGGGCTGAGAAGCTGCCAGTCATAAAATAAAATTTTATGATGATAAATAAATAAGGAAAACAATCTGACAAAACATGTTGTGGAACAAAGCTCCATTTCAAGTTTAATTAACTGATAACAATGTTTATGATAGAAGAACTGTGCCACCAATTATACAGCTAGTAAATGCATGCTACCAACGCAAAGACTGCCCTATAAAAGCCTGGCTAAAAAGGTTTCTCCTGCAGCAAAATACTTCTCAACACAAAAGAGAAGGTATTCTCCACGTCGTAAATCATGCAGCAATTAAGACCCTTTTGAAGATGTTTATGAGTAGGTCTTTATAGATTGTATGACAATTGCTCTGCTTCAATAGCACATTGTAAATTGCACAATGGTAGTAGTTCCTGCTCTCTAATATACCTACTGATAGCGTCTGCAGGAACTGACAGTTTAGAAATCGTTACAGTATAGATATATCTGTGGAAAGAGAAGCGAAAAATACGCATTTTCATCTCTGCAGCACTTTGCCTTTTTCCAAAAGCTTGTAGCAATTGTAACAAAGTGTTCCAGCAAGAAGATTATTTTAGTAACACGAAGATCAGCTGCGTACTGCAGGGAGAAGCGATCCTTAATCATACATGTAAGAGTTCAGCCTCTTTTCTGGTAACAGAGGCTTGCATTTTAAATTGCTACATACTCCCAGTCCTTGCGGTTTGAAGATGCTGGGATCACAGCCATGATACGCAGTGCAAATCATTAACTGTCAGTTCATGCTATACTATAATTTGCCAGTTACTATATAAAATGCAATATACAAAATACAAGATTTGTATTATAGATATTACGAATCACTTGCTAAAATAATACTGACATTTCTGTGGATAGGTTAAAGAAGCTTGGCTCATATTGTAAGACTACTTCTTTTTCAACTTCTGGAATAATAAACCACATTTGGGAAGTCCTGAATTTGGCTAGCTATAGGAGTAGTACATTAATGACTCAGATCATATATGGCTTATCATAGCTTTTCACCCCATTAACTGTAACTGAGCACAGTACTCTTGGTCATACTACAACCTCAGTACAAGTCCTGCTCTTCACTTTCCATCTCTCTTCCCCACCTTAAAAACCAGAGCTCTTTCAAACAAAAACATTCAAGTTGCACGTTAAGAAGAATAGGAAGGAAATATTTCAAATGTTTCCTCCCCCAGAGTACATATTGAGGCATTTGTATATATCCATAGTAAGGGTTTTCAAATTGAATGGAAAGAGCTCTTTTATCAAAGTCAGTGGCTAGCAGTGCAGTAAACATTACTCAAAACAAACAAAAAAAGAAAAAAAAAGTAAGAGAATTTGTTGTAGAAAACTTCTTTGGTTTTAAGTTTATATACTTTTGCTTTGGGGGAGAGGGAGGCGTGAGGCAGAGATCAAAAGCATTCTAAAGAATATCTTCTGATTTATGAATAAGCCCCAAATACATGGAATTTGTTTCCCTAGGATCTGAATTGATCCACTTGCAGTAATTCCTCTTTCTTTTTGAATTTTGCTGTTGCTTCTTTTCCTGTCTTGTCTCTTCTCCTGTTCTGCTAGAAATATGACAGTCTTCTCTGGCATCTAGTTTGTGGTTGATTTTTATTACTTCCATATATGTAAAACTCTCTTTAACTCTCTCTCTTTTTTTTTTTTTGCTAATGAATGAACCCAGGAAGGCTGTGCTTCTTTTGCTTTCTTCTGTGTGTATGTACATGTGCCTGAAAGTTAACATCCTGCCTCCAGCTCTGAAGGGAATTACTATTGGAATGTTTCAACTCATTACCTTGAATCTTAATCAGCTGATTTTAAAAAAAAAAAAGTTACATCAGCTGATGAAGGGCTGGCATAATGAGTCAAAACATCCTGATCCAGATCCAGACTTCCAGCTGCACTGAGTGGGTCTCTACAAGTTATGTATATCATCACTGCATTCTTCCAGTCAATTAGTACATCTCTTTCTTCTCTGCACCTTCAAAATAGCAAACAGCCACAAGACATTACATTGTGTGGAAGATTATTGCCATCCTCCTACTTGCCTTCAGAAGAATAGGTTGTCTAAATCCTACTATTTGCTAAATTCATGAAAGCAAATCATGGAAGGACATTGTCAATTTTTTAATGCAGTCCAATCATGGCAATGGCCACAAATATCCTTAGAAGATATCTTCAATATTATAATCAACTTCCCAGTAACATTTATGTCTGGGGAATAACATTTTCCATTGGAAAACAAGAAGAAAATACTTTTTCCTCAGTATTGGTTTTATCTAAGACCTACACAATTAAAATGAGACTATGTACCCATGAGAGGAGAGAAGCAAAACTATGTTGCACACAAAATTCTAATGTATTTTAAAAAAGAAGAAAAAAAAAAAACAGCAAAAAATGAATTCACATGCTTTTGTCTTTTCATATACTTTGATAATCCCTGTTGGTTCTCCTCGGAATAGTAGTAGATAAAATAGTTTAACATATTACTTTTTCTTTTTTAAATAAGCTGCACCTTCAAGTTGGCACATAAATATTTGGGAAAAAAAGACAACAAAACAACCCACATAAAGCTTGTCTTTAGCTTTCAGGTCCCTCCTGATACCTTGATGCTACTCTATGTTCAAACAGCCATGTTGCTCACTCCTTTCCCTTGGAGCTGTAGCTATGTGGCAATCTGCGTGGTAATCATACCATACAGTTATCCCTGCATTAGTGACCTCCAGGCTGCATTACTGCAACTCAGACCTAGAAATTAAGCCACATGCCCTGAAAAGGCTCCACATGGGTGAAAATACGACAGAATGTCTGCTTAGCAAAGCAAATTGCCACATTTATCCACTTCAGGGTCTCCATCTTGATATTTAAACCTCTCTGTGTGATATGAGATCTCTGCCTCTCTGCCTACAAGATCACCTCCCTCCACACGGCTGTGACCTGTCATGATATCTCTATTGCACTGGAACCATGAAACCGCTGGAGAGAGGGAGGGTACAGGGAGTGGAGGACACACAGAATTCACAGAAGTCACATCAAATCTTCAGATTTGTCCTGATGACTAGAAGAAGCAGAAAATACAGACCTCGGAACTCATGGCCCAGTGCAAAACTCATCTCTCATTTGCCTTTCCCTTCACCCACGCAAATGTGAATCAAGCTGTTTTTTTCTCTAAACCAGTATGAAAGAGAAATTGTTATTGTCATGATGATGAATAAGAGAATAGTGGAAGAAAGGAGGATACATGGATCACATTCATCTCCTCTGAGGTGACATTAAAAAAAAGTTAAAATGAATTTCAAAATTTCCTGAAAAAAAATTTGGATGATGATACATGATCTTTTGTGGGAAACTTCACTCAGATGTCTGTAAGTCTCTCTAACATCTCACATTAATGATCTTTTTCTGAGCTAACATCACTTCCAAGCCAACTCTTCATCATCTGACTGATACTGTGCTAGGAAGAAAAGACACAGGAAACAATAATGCAAAGTACTCCACTTAAAAACCTTGGGAATTCTCAAGCACAAGCACTGCAGAAACCCCTGCCACAACTGTAAAAATGAAGGTAAAAAGATGTCCCAAGAAAATCAGAAGGTTTGAATTTGTGGAATATAATGCTGACAATAGCTGAATAAGTCTGCTATAATCTAAAATGTAAAAAGTATTATCCATAGCAATGTCATTGCTATTCTATATACTATTAAAAATAAGTATATAATAAAAGGTTTTTTTATTATTATTATTTTTAAATATGATAAATTCTAAAACAGACAGGAGTCAGAAAACAGGAATACAAACATGAAAAGGATTGGCCTTGTACAGACTATCTACCCTGATTTACAGTCTGTGTCATCATACTGGATGTTGTGGTGTTGCATATTTAATCAGGCTGGAACTGGGCTCTTTTAACCAGAATAGGATCTAAGGCTGTTAATTTACCCTTGCTATTGACTTCACAGGCTCTTACTGGATCCTTATGACTTGATAACAGGGGTCACCAACTGACAGAGATCCCAATTGTGTGCCTATGGTTTGACAGCCTTTATTTGACATCCAGATATTTTACTAGGTGATTAAATCAGTCCAAGTAGTTCTGGGATGACCACATATGTTTCTAGATATTCAAAACTCAGAATGGCAAAAAAGGTCCCAGTCTGTCACGTTGGGCTCCTGGTGTTAGAACAGCTAAGAATACTTTTGGCTCAGCAATGTGGTGGATCTCAGTCCCAAAATTATAAAGCCACAGTTACAGTTTACAGCTATGTCTTTCCACTCTTTGGTGGATAGAGCTATGCTGTTGCTAAATTTAGCCTTAGAATATGTGTGTACCTATGTCATTTATCAGGATATCAGTTGGCTGTAGCTACCTTGGTGTATCCTAATGCTTTTGCCTTGGTATTGCTGAATTTCCCTGAAATTGTGGCTCTCAAGCTACAACACATCCATGTGTTACAGTAGACTTCTCTTTGTTGGTCCTTTCAAGTGCTTTCTTATTATGCTTTCTAAAAACTGAAAAGGGAGAAAAACAGCATTTGCATGTGATATGCATTGACACCAAGTCTTCTCTTTGTAGTTAAAACTTAAAAAAGATTTACACAAGACAAATGAAGATATGTGTTTAATTGTCAGTGTCTCAGGGCTAGCCTTAATATTACAGACTCATAGGCAGAATTGCTAAATCACCAGCATTTGCATGGAACAACTTATCTTTCTTCAGAAAAAATCTGCATTTTTAACTCAATAATTAGACATGCGAATGTACCTAACAACCACAACAATGAACAGAGAGCAATTTAGTGTTGTTAGTCCCCTTGATACTGTCTGGGTGGCAGCAGGTGTTACAGTCGGGACTACTAAACAGATAATATGTCTTCACACATGGGAACGTGACAGCATACAGAGCAAAAAGCATGCCTCATGGAAGATGCTTCTCTTTTTCTTCAGTTAAATAGAGAGTAATGCAGATCTTAGAAAGGGGAAAAATGCTGTGAAACAAAAGTAAATAAATGCCCCTCTGGGTTTTCATACAAAATCTACCTCACGTGTATAGCAATGCCTGAAGCTAAACTCTCAGTACTTTTTGTAGCTCCAGTTAGAGTCTTATTTAGCAGTTCCTTGATGATTACGGCTTATCTGTTGCCAAATGTGTGCAATACATATGTGTGTTAACCACTATCTTCACCAAAAAAGGTTGTCTGAACAGTATTTATCACATTTTCCTTCTACCATTTCTGCTCCCAGAAATGTAACTTCCTCCTGTTGTTAACCATTTTTATTTTCCAGTCTTTATCTTTCTACAGAGCTGGATAATGAAGTGATGAAGGTTCCCACCAGACCTCTGGTTTGATCCCAGTTCTAGGACTTCTCTGCAAATGTGCATATGTGTTTTGGCTCAAAACCATTTTCCTCCATTTTCCAGTATACTACTTCTTTTAGAAGTTGTCTGCAATCCTTTTGCTCCTCTTTTTTTTTTTTTTTTTTTCCTGTTTTTCTCCTTGCTGAAGGGTAGAATTTGACAGCAGCAAGAACAGCTTGCCTGCAGAGCTCACCATCATAGCTACAACATAGGGGCTTGGAATACTGGGGAGTGAGAAATGTCCTGCAACCCATGGGGCTAGTGCAATGGATTCTCCTCAGGTTTTGATAGGGAGTAGGCTCTATCTACCAAAATTACAGGTTTCTGAATTTAAAACCTTTGCAGATACAATCTTGGCTGTTTTACAAGAGCATGACAAGGCCACCTGGGGTCAAAGTAAAGCCTTTGCCAGTATTTTCTGACTTTCTCAGCAAGAGATAGCTAGGGAAAAGTATATAGGGAATGGAGCAAATCCAGGCTTTCTGGCTGAATCTCATGCTGGAAAACAAATATCAAAATGTCCTCTGCTTTCCTCTCCCTTTCATTTTTTCAGAGAAAAATATTCTTTCATCTTTTCTCATTTTCAGAAGTATCTACACATCCAGAGCCTGAAGCTGGGCTAATACTGAATATCTCAATATTCTTAAAGTCCAGAAATTGGAAATTCAGAACTAATACTGAAGACCACCTTGTTGGTAAGCCACCATAGGGTCAGACTATTTCCATTTTTTTTTTTTTTCGGTAGAAGCTTAGCTAAGTAAATAAGAGTACGATTCCATAGCATTTCCACCATGCTCAGACTCTTTAATCTCTTCTACAATATTTATAATGCAGATGGCTTCTCAGGGATTCCCACTAGCCATAAGCAGCAAATACACTTCAAAAAATCCACATTTTTGTTATATAGACAAACAGCAGATTTTTTTAGGATGCATCAAACTATGCTAAACTAAACTGTTTTATTCCAGCTTTTCCAATTCAAATGAGTAACAAATATTCTTCAAGAGCTTTCCTGGAATCTGGTAATATTAATACACTGAGGAAGTGACTTTGACATTAAAAACTGTACGCAGTAAATTGAAGTCACTATTAAAAATAACGAGATTAATTTTAATTCATTTTAAAACGTGGGTGATAAAAAGCTATGTTTGCCAAATAGAAAATAAAAAGACAAGCCGATGAGGGGAATATAATATTTTTAAGAGAGCACTACTAAAGCATGTTTCTGATCTTTCATGAGACTCCTCTTGAAAGATACTTGGACCAAGAAATAACTTGGTCATAGTGTCCTCAAGGATGTGAGCAACACATATTGTGTTCTCAAAAGTTTTGGCATTGATCCTTGTGTCACATTTGTAAATGTATGCTATGAGCAATAAACAACATTATCTTGCTCTTCCATCCCAGTATTCCCACTGTCAGCCAAGCTGCGTTCAAATTTAGTTTACTTCAACCTGCTTAATTCATGCATTAAATGCTCAGATAGTCTACCAACTCCATGTCCACATGTAAAAGGCACTTCCTCACCCAATGTTTTGGAGCCTTAGCTCAGGCTTTGCTTGGTTACTGGATCAGGTTTCACAGCTCAGGTTCTGAGAGGAAGTAACATCTTGGAGTGCTGAAGTGAAATACAACCATGACTCAAGGCCTGAGAAGGAACAGTTCCTTGTCATGTTGTCTACATGAGAAAGTCTCTTCCAGAAACCACTCCTGTGGTTAAATAATATGGGGAAATAATAAATTATTTCCCCATGGTTATCTGAGAAAACATCTAGTCTTCCTAGAAGCTTTTCTATGGAAAGAGTTCACAAAGTTGTTGAATATGCCCAGAAAATACTGAGCTAACATAATCCCTCTCACATGTAAACATGTAACTGAATGTCACTATATAAATGTCTACTGTAATAAACCCATCAGCAACAGCAAGTGAGTAATAATTCAGGCCGATCTATTAATAAAGTAAATTCAAGTGTTTCCACTGAATTCAGAAGAAGCCATACTGGACCAGCGATGGATAGAAACAATCCTCCCAAAAACTACTGTAAAGTGCTATAAAACCTGCAGGAATGCTTTGGTATTTTGGTGTATTGTGTACAATATTCAGGCCTATAGTCTGCTGTTTTATTTTTAGACCACACTACATGAATCTAAATTTTGTCACTTCTACCATAAATATGCTGGTTTAGTTCAGGTAATTTTTACTTTACCTGAATAATATATGTCTTACATGGAAAGTAAGTTCTAATAACTCTTGAAAGGAAACTCTTTCCTTTTTGTTCACATGGTCTGATCAGAAGGTTACAGAGGGAAGAAAAAATACTGGTCTAAAAGATGGTTTCAAATATTTTTAATGGAAAACTCACATAAAATGTATTAAGAAGAAATATCTGATTGGATTAATGTGTCAATGTAATTAAAGCTGTATAAATTTTGCAGGACAAAGATACAAAGATGCTGCCGACTTCACTCTTTCTTAACAAAAAATCTGTCCTGTTTAATAAATGCCATCAATATAACTATGTGATAACGAATAGTACATGTAATCTTTACTGAAAATAACCAATTCTTCGGTACGCACTTTTAATAAGGTTACTCACATATTGTAGGACCTAGAGATGGATATCAATATCTGAATAATTTCAGAGAGGTTAACATATTTATGTTGATTGAGGATGGCAGCTTAAAAAGTAAAAGAGAAAAGAAAAAAGTGCACTAAAAATAATACTGGATTTGTTTTCCCCATTTTGTATTTTTCTGAACTTCTGAAATGATTCTGCTGAAGATCAAGCAAGAAACAAATTAAAAATCCTATATCCCCCATCATTCCCAGCCATCCTCAGTAATTCCCCAAGAATAATGTTCTTCAGTTTGCAATGGCATCTCAGCTGCATTCATTCTTTATTAACACTGTGTTGTGCAGACTGTTATGGCAGAGAAAGCATGGTCCTGTGTCCATACAATGATTATGCATGCATTGGTCTCTGAAACAAACAGACATGAATGTGTTTAGATTAGCCAGACATAATCATAGACCACAGACAGATGTGATTAATCCATGGGCCTCAGGACGTGCCATCAAGCTTTGTTCAAACTTTGCTAATGAATCCTACTGTAGTCAAAGGTAAGCCAGAATAGAGAAACCTGTTTTGTATACAATCAGGCATTAAAATACCTCCTTTAGTAGAAATCAAGAAGCAGAAATTGCTATAACTTTATTCTTAGGAAAGGCTCTCTCAGTAGTGCAGGGGTCATGGGGATGAAAAGCCTTTCTCAGCGGGTAGTGAACATCTTTCAGATTGTGACTGTGCCAGGAAAGGATGTCATTTCATATTTTAAACAAATAATTTCATCTAACCTCACATCATGCGTTAGGCAGGAAGGAAAGGAGGCTTTTAATTGATGCAAAGCCGAATGTCACCAGACAAATGGATGTAGAAGCAATCATTTATCTGTGCTGTGTACATGGCTTTCATATAAAGCAGTGAAAATGTTCTTATGAGTTCTGCTAGTACTAGACATTTAGGAAGCCTGGTCACAGCTGGCAATTCATTATCTATTAGTATTTAATTTCTAAACTTTGCAAAGTGGAAGTTGCCCTTAATGTAGCATAGTAGGTTAGCGGGTAGGTAGGTAGTGATATCACACTTGTAAAAGTGTTCTCCAAAAGTCCCTCAAGTATTATTTCAGGAAGAACTGAGTAGAAGTTCTTACTTTTAACAATTAGTTGTTTCCAATCTGTTGGAGCCAGAAATCTGCACGGCCATAAATTCACCCAGATTTCCCATTGTTTTGAACAGGAATTGTGTGCAGGGAAGTCAATTGCAGGAATGGATACTTCATAGCAGTTTAAATGAAATTACCTTCTGCAGTGAACAAATGGACACAGAAGACAATCTAAGCCAAGAAAAGCACACTGTCATCCTGAGCGAGAGCTGACCTGAAAGGATGGAACATCAGGCACAATTGTAATTTTTCAGTTTTAAGAGACAGATTAAGTGCTGACAGCAGCTGGCAAAATGATAGAGATATTCACAAGAATTTTAGTTTCTTCTGGAGCCAGGTCCTGCTATGAAGGTCAAGGGACAGACCTTGCTGTTGCTCGGAAAGAACTTACTGGAGGCCTGTGCCACTGGAAAAGATTTGTGTTTTGGTTTGGCCTTTGTATAGCACCTGCTCAGCCACCAACCTTCTCGAGTACCTAATGCAAAAATGAAAAGCAAGGCTGAGTATGTCTGTTCTTATCAGAAAGAATTTCTCCTTCCCTTACTCTCGGCGTTCCTTCAGGTGTACTGAGTTTATTTCCTTGTCCAGCAAGATACTGAACTCATGATGCAATAAGACTCGATGTGCTCACATTGTGAAAGCCTTGGATCCACAGAAGCACTCCCTAGATGAATGGATGACATTTCCCAGCAACAAGATTTCCATCTCAGTGGTAGATCCTTATCCTTTCCCACACAAACTGCAATGAGGGTAGAGTGTAAGGATGAACGAACCAAGTCAGGTATTGCGCTACCTTTTAGAGGCAGAATCAGTCCATATTTGTCCAGTACATCAAGTCCAATAGATCATGGTATATCTATTGTCCCAACTACAACTCATAGGCCTGACACAGTTGTGATGGGAATGAAGAGGATTTTGGAAGTCTCTATGCAATAAAAAATAAAGGTTTCTTAATCATTCTTGGATAACACTATAAGCAATTTCATCTGAAATGAAAAGGGAAAGTTCTGGGTTTCCTTCAGGGATAAAGGAGCTAGATATTGCCATGCTTAATATTATGGATATTTGATTGCATCGTACATGATACATACACAACAGTGTCTCTTACATGACTGATGGTTTCCAAGAGCTCAAGCTCCATTTTTACTTTCAGCTTCTGTTCCCTCCTGGATCCATTTTGTTCCTTAAAATCCTCAGCCTACCCTTTTGCTCTGTCTTCAGTTCATAGAATTGTAGAATGGCCTGGGTTGGAACGGACCTCAAAGATCATCTATTTTCAACCCCCCTGTCATGGGCAGGATTGTCAAACACTAGACCAGGCTGCCCAGAGCCACATCCAGCCTTGCCTTGAATGTCTCCAGGGACAGGGCATCCACAACCTCTCTGGGCAATTCCCTAGAATCTCCTGAAGAAATTAGCCAACTAGCTTTAATTTTCATAATCAGTGTACAACTCATAGTATCAGACTCAAACAAACAAACAAAAAAACCCAAACCAAAACAACAACAACAACAAAAAACAAGCAAAAAATCTAAGAAAAAAAGGAAAGTTGGTAAAGATGCATTGTGTTTGAAATCTAAGTCATACCTGAGTACACTGATTTTTTTTCTTTGATATAGTAATTCCCTTTATAAAATTATGAGCTTAGCTTTTTGAAATAATATACATTTTTGAGCTGGTCAAAACCAGCTCCCTTTAACGTCCCACATCAAAGATCTCAAGATTTCCTCATCTTACATAAACCACAGAAAATCTTGCTTCGATCTTGAAAATGTGAGCCAGAAATCTTTTTCTAAATCTGATCCCATATCAACAACAAGGGAAAAAGACAACCAAATACAAATAAGATATCAAATTTAAAATGTTTTGTCAAAAACAGAAGTAAATACATTGTATTAATACCTACCCTGGGAGAGGTTTTCTGAATATTTACTTATGTGAATTTCCCCTTCTTAGTGATAGAATTGTGCTATAATAGTTGTGTTTCTGTATAAACAAAATGACATGCATACAAAGGTATACCTCTGCACTTTTCGGTTTTTGAAATGCCTCTCTGCCCAAAATTATCATTAAACAAGAATTTTATTCTCTTACAACAAATAAGTATAAACATATAAAGTACAGTGCTTAAACTTAGATAGGTATTATTCTACTGCATGTAAATAAACTTTATGTTGTCTTATTTTTTCTTGCCAGATATCATTTTTGAAGCAATATGCCCCACAAAGTAACAGAATGTATAAAATATACCATACAAAGCATGATCTTGTTGAAATAACATTGCAGCCTGAGAAAACATTGACAGTCATTGTCTAGAATACTTAACAGATATAAACTCAGAAAGAACACTCACTAACTCACTCACTCACTCAAAAAAAAAAAAAACCCTTAATAAAATACTACCATAATTTGCACTCCAAAAGTCTGCTTTATCTGTACAGTACTTTTCCAAGAATCACACGCTTCCTATCTCATTCATGAGATCTATTTTCCCCCAGTTTTCCAATGGTTTCATTGATAGATGTGAATAACCTTCCTAATTTCACAAAAGGAGTTATGATGAAGTTCGGGTCAAAAATGGAACACAGATTGATTTCTGTGGTGACTGTAAGACAGCATCACAAGAGTGAAAACCTAAATTTTTTAAGTCCACCCCAGAAATCCCAGTAACAATACTAAACAAGCAAAAGTATTTTACAGATAGGTAAGTGAATCTTTCTTTAGTGGGTCATTTTGCTGCTCTTTTAGAAGAGATCATAATCATGCTTTTACCAATAAAAAATGAGATTGTTGGGATGTCTCTGTGGCAGTCTGAATTTCCTGGCCAGCCAGAGTGTGAGAGGGAAACTCCTCTGCCTTAAGTGGAACATCTCTGGTTTTCCATTGTATAAATTCATTTATTCCTGCACAAGAGCAGGACTCATTTCTCTTACCTTTAACCGTCTTAAAGTTAAGTGTTTGTTTTAAGCTAGTCATCTAGCCTGCCTCTATAATTAATGGATACAGATAAGCACTTCCAGAAGGCAATTCATTCTATCCTAAAATAGCTATCTTAGATAGTAATTTATTCCTAGCTAAATTAGCCAGCTTAAACTGCTTAATTTTGGCACCTAAATCAGGCAAGATGAACCTCAGTGCAAGCGTAAGCAAAGACAGCAAAGCCAGTGAAAGTACTCGGACTTACATAGCGAGAACAAAAGTATCTGTTGAACAGAAAACATGATGGACTGAGGTCTTCTGTGAAACCCAAATTGGTTAATGCTTAGCAAGCCTGCCTAGGCTGGTAGAAATGTTTGTGCAGTACACCTTATGTTGCAGGATACCTTTAAACAATGAAACACTAATGCTCATAGAATCTCTGCATTTAGGGCAATAGAGCTGGTAAGAAGATAATAAAATCTAGAGGAACCCACATACCTTGGTCCAGGTATGAACAGACAAGAAAGGAAAGCCTGTGATATGAAGCCATTATATGGCTTCTGGGCATGAATGATCTAGTGCTCACAGATATGCCACAAAAATGGAATCAAGATTCTTTAAAAATAACTCAGACTTCATGTGCACTGTAAAAAATGACTTGCCTGAGGAGATGTGTTCAGGATTGTGAAGACTAACCCATCTCCTCAGGGAATTGGGTGCTTCTCAAGTGACAAGAGAAGAAGGGGACAAGGAAGTGAATTACTCAGTTGATTGTTTCAAAGGCACAGCCTAGCATTTAGGTGAGAAAACATTACATTTAAAAAACTAGTTGTTGACACCAAGGAGCTGGAAATTGAACCAGGTCAGGTTTTCCTTTTGTTTACATAGGGTTAAGTAAAAAACTCCATGCTTCACTGAAGTGACTAATCTTTTCTGGGGACATTAGGTACATTAAGTTTGCACTGCCCATTCCAGGAGATACAATACCTATGCCACTCCATTGTACTGGCAGTGAGATGTCCATCCTGATCAGTCATTGTAAGAAACAAACACTGCGGGGGGTTGCTGTCGTCATGTGGCAACCAGAACTAATCTGGCCCATGTGTTGCTGAGTTGGAGTAGAGGCAATGTAACACTTATGTATATACTTATATTCATATACATGGAACTGAAAGCAGGACTTGGTTCAAAACAAATTTTAATTGTGAAGCAGAAGAAATCTTTGTTTAAACTCCCTAAAAGTCAGGAGTCTGGTCTATGCCCCCAGGCCTCCCCTGAAATCACTGCAGAGAGAAGTAGTCTGCATGGCAACTCATCTTAGAATAGTTATGACTAAAATAGATCCTCTGCTTTTTTTTTTTTTTTTTTTTTTTTTTTTTTTTTTTTTTTTTTTTTTTTTTTCCCACAGACTGAAAGAGAAGCTTAGATACCATGGTTGGACCAGATACCCAGCTCTTAGAATCACAGAATGGTTTGGGTTGGAAGGGACCTCACAGCCCACCCAGCTCCAACCATTGCTATGGGCAGGGCTGCCCCCCACGAGCTCTGGCTGACCAGGGCCCCCTCCTACCTGGCCTTGAGTGCCTCCAGGGATGGGGCACCACAGCTTCTCTGGACAATCTGTTCCAGGACCTTAACAATCTCTGAGTACAAAAAATTCCTCTGTTTATCTAATCTAAATATGCTCTCTTTTACTTTAAAATCACTCGCCCTTATCCTAGCACTATCAGACCATGTGAAAAGTCAGACTCTCCACTGTTTATAAGCTCTCCACAAGTACAAGAAGTCCACAATGAGGTCTCTCCGAAGCCTCCTCTTCTTCACACTGAAAAAGCCCAGATTCCTCAAATTTTCTTCACAGGAGATGTATCCAGTCCAAAAGATTATTTTAAGTCAACGACAAATCAACAATTCTACCATAAGAAGTATTCTAAGGCTCCCATAGTTTCCTCATGCCAAATATCATAGTCCCAGGAAATTCAGTCTTCTGCTCAAGGAGAACAGATATTCTAATGCATTTGGGTACAGAAATGTCAATAAGACATATGAATTACTGTGATGCCAAATTAGACCAACTGATTTATAAGGTCATGTTAGATTATTTTTTTATATCTTGCAAATATCTAGACACAAATAAGGAGTTTAACAGTTTATTCCCATACATTTTTTATACTAATAAATTCCACGCCTTGCTTTTTTGCAAGATATTAAATAAATATTTTATATATCACATCTGATAATCATTTGGTTATTTGCTGTATCAAGCTAAATTTCTCATGGCAATAAATACACACAAATATAATAAGATTAAAGCAGAACAGCATATCATGAACAAATTCATATACATAAAAGCTGAGGGAGACCAATAAAAGGAGAAATCATTTGTAAAGTTTTAAAAAGTGGTACATCAGCCATTTTCTGTCCCTCTGCATACAGGGAGTGCTCCAGAGTATGTGAGAACAAATGAAAAAGTGAGGCAATTGACTGAAGTGCAGTACTTTCTTTATAAGCTTTTGCCTAAAGCAGAAGGGAAGCATATATTCCTGAATGGATAACTTATGTCCTTGGAGTTTAAGGGCCATAAGCTGCAATAGTCCTTTTTATGATATCGTTTTTCTTAATCTGGTTAATATTTGAATAGGAGATAAATAGCTTTATAATGAATAATAATAATTATCACATAAATAATTGCTTAAAGCAATTTTTTTTTTTTTTTTTTGCTCTCACAGAAATTAGAACATCTAAGTTATCTTAAGAATATGGAGATTATGGCATAATATAAAAAAGGAAAAGGATTTTGAGGGAATGTCTGAAAACAATGAAGCAATGTCAAAGATAATGTGTCAGTTGTGCTTGGGTTTAATGCTGCTAATTGAGACATGATGGCATGCTGGAAATACTTCCTAGGCTTTCTTTTATATATATGAGCTCATAAACTAAGGAAAATTTAAGTTTCTGAAGAGTATATATACTTCTGCTGAAAACAGTTTTCTTTGCTTAATGAAAAGCTTTACAGATATGAACTGTAGCATGTGATGAACAGTACTGAGATAAAACAGTACATAAAATTAGGAAATATGTATATAAATGCATGTCTTAATGTTCAAACAGCAAACTGCAAGATACGGACAACTGGTATGGAACTCCCGTGTTCACAATACACTTGCTTAAAGATGCAACTACAACATAAACATCAGAAGCAACGCTGTAACAGCAGTGTGGTTACTGATATGCGGTTACCTTGCCTAGAAAAGGTTATATTACTTTTATGTAGGTCTCATCTTGTTCCTTACAATTCTGTGTTTTTTTTCTTTTTTTTTTTAATGCACACAAAATATTTTCCTTCAGAAGACTGAAGAGATCGTGAATCATACATGACAGCTGTCAGTTTAGCACTTTTAGAAGACACTCATATACCATATTGATGGAAGAACTCCAAGAAGCTGAAGAGAACAGTCCTGTGCTACCAGGAAAACTGACATGCTGGTCTAATAAGTGTTTTCAGAATCTTAATATTTAGGATTTTGTGATCTAGAGCTGGCTTATCTCACAAATAAACACATGCCACTCATAGGATATTGTCAGTAGAAAGACATGGCAATTTAAAACCGACACCAGTGATCTAGGGAGAAAAAAGGAAGAAATTACCATGCTCACATGTGTAAGGATACCATGACATTGGAGTACTCTCTTCATTTGTTAAAAGAGTGTAAATAATAAAAACACCTAATCACATTTATCCATTTTAATATCTAGCAATATATTCCATTTACATGCTACATTTCAGAAGCTCCTGACAGAAAATTTGACTTCAGGACTCAATTTCTAACATATGTTGAGGTCTTATCTGGGTACTCTTTGGAGCTCATTTTTGGAAAGTGTGCAGCTGTATAATTTCTAAGCATACACACTACTTCAGCCCATGCTCATTCACTGTCTGTTATCAGCTCTTCATGCATCACCACAATATATCATTTAAAGCCAGGAATGCTCCATTTGTGAGACGTGCAGTGACAGTGGGGAAGCATCAAATCTGAGGACACTACTTCTGGCATTTTAACAAACAAATGTTTTTCTCTTGTAGGGGTTTGTATGAAACAGCAGCTATCAGCCTCTGCCCTTCTGAGGGGCTCTGAAGGACCACATCAAGATTGCATAGGAAGGATTAAAGATGTGAAAATCTAAGAAGCTCTACTGAACTAGGCAAGACTTTGTTCCACCAGACCAGAGAGAAAATGAAACCAGAGAAACAGGAGGAATTTCAGAGTAGTAAATATTCCATACTCTGAAACCAGTGGCCAACGAGCATAATTGCTGACCTCCTATATCCTCCAGTTAGAATCTGAGATACACTGGTATACTTTTCATAGTTGTTTTTCATAGTTGTGATGGTATATGTTGGTGATTAACAAAAGGTGCTCAGAGGTAGCCTTTGTAGCAGCTGCCCAAATGTGAAAGGTGATGTAAGTTTTTAGCTCCTTTTTCCTGTTCCCCTGCTCTGATGTGTGTTCAGGTGAACAGAACTGGAAATGCAAAGACAAGTAGCACAATGCATTGTGAAGACAATGGAGAAAAAAGCATGGGAAATCTTTCTTCCTTCCTCCCAGTTCATCCCTAATCTTAAATGAGTGATTGCATTGCTATGTCCACTTCCATGTAAACAAGGAGGAGTTTTTGTCACCATAGAGACAAATACTATGACTTCTTTGGCAGTCATTATGTAAATATGTCAGAGCAGTGCGGATGCTAGAGTCCCACAGCACCTTCTTCTTCTCCATGGTGTGATCTGAGCTAGTCAGTTCTTCTCTAGCATTTCCCCTTCTCTTTTTCCAGGTGTGCTTTACCCTGACTCTACTTTTCTGTCAGGTTTCTTCCAATGGCTCTGGTACAGGTATGAGTCCTGTAGAGATAGATCAATTCAGACTGATGACTAGACAGAAAGTGAAACCACCAAAAATCATGATGAGTGCTGTGGAACTGGAGAAGAAAGTGGGCTGGGAGTACAAGGAAGGATGGCTTGTTTTGAGAGTATTGACCTGTTCCACAGTCTGCTCTGTTGTCCATCACTGTGAACTTGCCAACTAACTTATGGGTTTATGGCAAATTGAAAGGGTAAGTATTCTACACTTTTGTGACAGTATCCAACCAAAATCAGAGCTTACCAAAACATTCCAAAGAACCAATTGCAAGGATATATGCATAAGAATATATGACTAACTTGTGCGGTGAGTTGGTACTTTTCCCTCCTAAGGAAGTAAATAATCCACTGAACAGATCTTTAGAGCTACTGCCAACAAAGGGCTTTCTATGGTTTGTGTATTCTAATTCTAGAGAATCTAAATATTTCGAAAGAAATATGCTTAGAGTTACTTTCTGCCCACCTTATCCACCTGGATTTGACTTCACTGGAAACAATACAAAGAGAAGGGAAAGTACATCTGGCTGGTCACACACCCAACCCTGACAGGAAAAAAAAAAATCTAACTTGATTTCTACCTTCATCTTCAAATACAGAAACCAAATGACTAGAAATTCTTTTCTCATCTGGAAAAATAAATTAAACAAACATTTATGTTTTGTTTTTTTTTTTTCCCCGATTCTGGCTTGATTTTTTTTACACAACAAAGTATATTTTTTCACCATATTTTAATTCTCTTGGAAAACTAAGAGACAAGGAGTGGAACCCAGAACTGAACAGTGTAGACAAATTATCTGTTTCAAATGAAATATTTTTTACATTGAAAATATGTTTGAGATATTTAAAGAATTTCTACCAACTTCAAGCAAGACATGACTATCAGCTCACAATGATGTAACATATTCAGTGTTTACATGCCTCTATTTTTTGGCCAATTGCAAAGAGTGCCAAAACTTGTCTGCTCAGTTTCAAAATGGTCAAATCTAAAATTGGTTGTGAAAGATTTTGGGACTAAAACACTTTTCCATGGTAGGATGCTATGCTTAGCATTAAAAAGTATGCAACGTTTGTCTACACCATCAGTGCTCGCTTAAGTTTGCATCCTTGAAATGAATTTCTGGTCTCTGCTAGCTTATCAGGTGAGATGCTATAGCGTCAATGAACCTGGTTCTTTTTGGAGCTGGAGAGCCATTGTGGCTTTCCTTTAGCTCAGATGCAAGCTGCAAGAGAAGGAAGCAGGTAATCTGACAGGACATCATCAAGGAATCAGCTGCATCTTTCTCAAAAGTGAATCAGCTGTGAAATAGTTCACTCCTGGTTTTGATAAATTGATTTGAGCGACTGAAGGAACTGGGGCTGTTTAGTATGGGGAGAAGGAAGCTGAGGGGAGACCTTATCACTCTTCCAATATCTGAAAGGTGCTTACAGCGGGAGAGGGGTTGGTCTCTTCTCACTGGTGACAGGTGACAGGACGAGGGGAAATGGCCTCAAGTTGCACCACGGTAAGTTTAGGTTGGACATTAGGAAACCCTTCTTTACAAAAAGGGTGGTTAAACACTGGAATAGGCTCCCCAGGGAGGTGGTTGAGTCACCATCCCTGGATGTGTTTAAAAACCGTTTGGATGTGGTGCTCAGGGACATGATTTAGCAGAGGGTTGTTAGAGTTAGGGTAGTATGGGTTAGGTTGTGGTTGGACTCAGTGATCTTGAAAGTCTTTTCCAACCTCAGCAATTCTATGATTCTGTGATTTTCTTCAGCAGAGCAAACTTTTCAGATGATCTTCTAGGTCATCTTTTACTACAACCAGACAAGTTCAGCTGAAGTGGGGACCCTTAATATTTCCTTGGCATTTTCTCTTCATTCTCTGATGTCCATCCAAGAAATCCATATGTCTTTTTGACCATTTCTGCTCTCTTAGATGTTCAATATGATACATGTCAACCACATCTACTCCCACTTGCTCCTAGTTACCTATGCTGGTGTGACTGTAGTGAACACTTGGATTAGCTGTCCACAACTCTTCTGCCGCAGTGACCTCCAGTGGGAAGGAGCAGAAATTTGGAAAGTGTTGGATGACAAATCAGCACTGCCAAATGCAGAAAGGCCAGAGGAGAAGCATGATTCTTGGCAGCTGTCTGCAGGAATAGGGGGAGGAGCATGCACTGAAGAGACTCTGAATCACCAGCATTGTTCGGACAAGATGGCCTTAGGAGGCCCAAGGTTCATGCCAACACAAACTTGGAGAGTCACACTTGCTCTGGGTCTCAAAGTTGAGAAAACAAATTCCCATTCCAGTGCTGGTTATATATGGCACTAGTTTGTACTACGTCTCAGCTCCCCAGTGGCCAAAAGAGCCTTTCATGAACATTACTTCCAACTTTATTCAAACTCAGAGCTCTAGAGATAAAACTGGACACAAAACAAAAAACTCAGGCTACAATTTTATTTTATTTTTTCCCCCTCAGTGAAGTGGCATCTTCTCCTTGGAGGTCTCTATCTGCCTCTTTTATGTGTTGAAAAATTGATTTGTCCTGCTTGGGTGCTTGCAGGGTCAATCATTACTGCTACTTTTCTCTGAGCACAGGAGATGTATTCTCTTTTCTGCTCTTCTTGTCTCTGGGTATGCTCAGTGAAGAAAATGGGGGGCTCCTGCTGATTTCAAGAGATTCTCAGGCTGCTACAAAGCCTCTGCTTGTTGCTGCCCTTAACACAATTTGTAAATCACCTATATGGAACTTCATGAGATTTGTGCTGCTGAAAATGCTTGAAATGTATGTTCCAGAATTTAATGTAAAACAGTAATACAATATTTAAAGTATACTTGACATCTCATTTGCTATAACAAAGCCATATAAACATTGCAAACAACACCTAAAAATTACAATATGCTAAACTTCTGCAGTTAATGCATGCTTTTTCTTATGCTTAAGACATTTATCAGTTTTAATACCCAGCCTAATTTCTAACTGATTGTACTCTTCCTGCCGTTTCTCACTGTATCATTTTGCGGCTGTTTCCTTTCTGTTTAATATTTGCTTATTTTAGTTTAAATCCCTGGAGCAGAACACAGAAACCAAACAAATACAGAAAACAGAGAGCAGCTCAAATGTCCTTGGAGACACTCAATTTTTTGTTTGCTACCATTTGTCATCCTCTGCTCAGAGAGAGATCAACAGTTTTTAGCACACAGATCAATATTCTCTTAACCCAGACCTAATCTAAGGAGAGTTTCCCCAGGTTTCACCTTGGCCTACTCCTATGTGCCATAGTTGCCCTTTTTTTCAGCAATAATTTTGTCTGTGTAAGACAGCAATTTTTCATCCTTTGGTCAAAACTGGTGACAAAAGAGGGAATAATGGTTCCTGACATATCAAATGATAGATTTGACACATGGCATGCTGAGCTGGGAGCTTTCACGTGCCAAAGTAGAAAGACAGATAAGCAGCCTAATGGCCCTCCTGACATTGCTGCCTCTTTTATCCCTGGTATACCAAAACAAGCTCTGCTGTTTTTTCTTTCTCTCTCTCTCTCTTTTTTTTTTTTTTCTAAAAAAGTTTTTTTTTTCTCTCTCTTTTTTTTCTTTTTCTTTTTTTTTTTTTTTATATAACTCTGGGCAGGAAGCAAGGAAATGCACTCTACTCCAGCCCAAAATAAACGTTTCCCTGTCCTGTGAAATGATCAATCTATGCCCTTTTCCTCCAGCACAGTAAGGGCAATACAACATGCTGCTTGAGGAAATACTAACAAATATAGCCAGTGAGAGGGAAACAGATGGGACTAAGAAATTAAACCAGCAGATTTCTGGAAGGTATTCAAAGAGGAGAGTTTATAATACTGAAACAGAACTGCTCTTTAATTTTTTTTTTTTTTTAAAGCAATGATAATCAAGATTTACCTTCAGCACGGCTTGCATCTTCCCTGTTAACTGTTCCTGCAGACTGATAAGAAAGGCCCATTTTGTTATCATTCTGGTGAAAGTAAATCATATCACTCAAAAGTCAGTGCCAGCCTGGAGAAAGAAGTCCTGCAAGCTTTCCTACCTTCAGCACCCTGGGACAAACACAGAGGTCTGTGTGCCACGGGGCATGGCTCCAGGCACGGGATCGTGTTACATCTTTACACAAAAAAGCTTCTTTCAGAATCTAAACTAACAAAACAGGAACAACTTTTATTCCTGTATGGTTTCCTCTGGAGCATGTGTTCACATTTAAAAACCTGACCCGTATGTCATTTGCTTGCATTCAGCGTTATTTGTATTGCTTTGGTATTACACAGTGACAGCCAGTCCTAACCCCACTTGCTTACCAACAGCCTATGTAAGGACTTCAGCAAAATGCTGTTTATCCTTCTCTAGTACTAGTTCATAAATTCCTTGTCACCCACTTTCTTTTTTCCCCCCTTTTCCATATTTTATGCCCGGTCAGTGGTGTTAGCAGCCAACTGATTTTTCTCCACTGTAATCATTCTGTGGACATTTTAAATTTGATCCGATAAAGCAAGAGAAAGAAATGAATCCAAGGAAAATATTTTACTCACAAGGTCATCAAACATTGGAACATGATGTTTGTCACCCTGCATTTAAAAATATCACAGTGTTTGAATGTTCTGGGGTATTTCTTTGCAATTTTCATAAATGTTTAAATAGACATTGTATACAGAGGGAAACAGTATATATATACATGTATGTAGATCAAATGCTTCTTTTTTTTTATTTCTTTTGCTTTCTTGCAATGATTTTTTTTTTTTACCCACACCCTTAATGAAAAACATTTCCCCATAAGTATATATTACGGCACATTCTATGGTATTTTTCACAGTTTCTACATTTTTGACGTTTCAGCCAAACCTCTACGAAGCAGAAAATCAGATAGAAGAATGTGGAACTAAAACATCTAATTTTACTCATAGTGTCCACCAGTAACTGGGAAGTCAAAGTCTTTCTTCTAAAGTACAAAACAAAAGGCATCAATGAGACATCAAACCAAATAAAAATATGTTATTAAAATAATCTTGATTGCATAAAGTGAGAAAAAGCTGCATCATAGAGATACGAAAAGGTAAGTTCTTGGGTGCAGAAGTTCCAAATGGAAAGCAACCATTCCGGGTAATTCAAAAGGCACAAATAATGAGGCATTAGCAACACCTATGTATGAGAAAGCCTATTTTCACTGAACATGGTGAATCACAACACTGTAGAATAAGGCATGGTGAAGCACACTGAAACTATTTCTGACTTTCAGTGTGCTTTCCTAAAAATAAAGTATAGCTATGGCTAAATATACTGTAAATGAACTATATAAAACAGATTTCAGCTTAGTAGACAAATGTAAATATTGTTAAAAGACAGCCTCTTGTTTCCCTTATAATAAACTTACTGCAAATGACTAGGTTGTGATATTGTTTGCTTCAACAAGGCCTGCAAGTATATGTTATTTGTCAAAATATTCTGATTTATCAATTTGGTTCAAACAAAAAACACACACAAGAATATAAAGAGTTAAGATGATGTTTCTTGTTGTAGAATTAATCACATTCATATTAGCAGTAGTAAATGTCATGTTGGCACCTTTTCTTTCTCACACATTACAGTTTCAAGTCTTTGCTATGAAGAAATAATGAAGTAAAGATATGCAGTGCCATATACCATGCATCTTTTTTGTCAGTCTGCATAAGAAATGAATTGTATCTGCTACTAAGGAGGTCACGGGGGCAGCAAGTTAAGAAGAATGCTTAAAGAAAGGACATGTCAAAGGAAACAAGAACTTATTTTTTCAATGCTTTCTAACAAGTACTGCAGTTTGGGGAAATTAAATACTCATAATAAATACCCACCTCTCCTGAAAACGTTTATTGCTTTTCATTGCTGCAAAGTTAACCTTGGTGACCAAATGACCTTGAAGTCCCCACTGCAAACTCATGAAGATCAATAAAAATGGTCTAATGTTACAAGCCCTAAAATTCATGCTTCAGTAGTAGCGTGATCAGCGGGGAAAATGCTGCTTTATTGAGAAGATAAAAAAACTGAGGACTGGAAAAAGATCATGCCAGATGAGCATTACATCTCATGAGGTTATTCTTCAGTGCACTTTTTCCTTTTTTTTTTTTTTTTGTAAATGACATGCTTCATAGTTAAGCATGGAAGGTAAAAAATGGGCAAAAAAATCTTCATTGCCAGAAAGAAAAAAAACCTGTTTTTGACAGTTGGATGATGCTTGTGTCTTGTGGTAAATTTTCAGCTTTGCCTACAAACAGAGCCTTTCCTTCCAGCAAACGGTATGCATATCTTAAGTGTGGAGTTAAGGCAGAAGCAAGCTATTGGTGTGCCAGATATTGCATCAAAATTACAAAATGCATTTTAATTTTGTGCAATGTCTAGGAATTAATGCCAAGTGTACTGTCAGCATACAGTAGAGCATTTCTCTGATCATGGGGAATGATTGTCTGAGATACAGCAGCCTCCACTGCCTTCTGTCCTGTAGGTGCCACTGCTGCTAAGTGGAGCTTCTGAAGAGAACTAGATGAAGAGATCTGAGACTGTGGGTTTTAAAAAATGAAATACATAGGAGCATGCCATTTTTTTTTTTTTTAAAGTTCAAGGTCAAAACAGTAAAGAGGAGAAAGGAGCCTTAGGAAAAAGAAATAATGAGGTCATAGAGGTATTAAATGGTTAATGGAAAAAGAGATATTTTTTAAAAGTAGACTAAAAAGAGATGGAAGAAAAAACAGTATCCTATAAAATTTTATCAGAAATGAATATATTTTTTCACTATCTTCCCATCCAAGTCACATCCCTCTCTATACCCTGAGTAGTTGATAAGGGTACTGAATAGAGAGAGAGAATTGAGAGGGTAGACTAAACAAGTGTTATTCTGGAGTAGTAGCAATTTTTCTCTGCTCCATTTTCCTAGGCTTCCTTTTCATGTGATATCTTCAGAAATTTTATGTGTGTATATATATTTGGTTATAAACATAAAAGCCTTTCTCAGGAATATATTTCATTTGTTACCACAAGGATGACATCTTGGACTGCCACTGATGAGGGAGATTCAGCCATGCTAGAATAACTTTTCCTTGATGACAAGATCATTCACACAGTAGGCACAACATCAAGATTCACATTCCTGCTGAATCTCACTCTGACTGAGGAACCAAACAACATCCTATGATTGTGCCATCACCATCAGGTCATAGATACTGCTGTGTCCTAAGCACTCCTACTGGGGCTGTTTCATTTCCTACAAACAAAAAACAACCAAACACAAAAACTAAACCAACAGCATGCCATACTTGGAATGATTGCCTAATTTAGTGGTGTAAAACCAATGACCAGGTTGTTTCCCTGAAGACCTTTTAATGCTGGTCACACAATAAAGCAGATCCAACTGTGCACATAAGCACCAGTGGTACCAATGCCCTAGTAAACTAGGGTGTGGGAAGCAAGACCAAAGTCTCTGTTTTCAGTTATACTGAGCATGAACTTGTTCTTTGAACTTCTTTTAGTTTGATGGAGGCTATACCTGTGTTTTTGGAGAGTACAGGAAAGGTAATTACCTTTTTCACTTCAGAAATTTGTTGTTTCAGTCAGATAGATAACATATATTTTTGCTCACTCTTAACATACTTCAGAGTGAGAAAGAATTTTTACATCCCAGCTGAACTACTCACTCAGCAGCACACAAAGAAAGTCTATCTATAAAATAACTGTTTTCTAGGCTCAAATGGATCAATATGGACCAATTACTGAAATGAGAGCACTAATTACAATCAGGCAGATGGCAAAAAAATATGATTTTTGTTTGATTCTTCTTCCCCATTCTTCCACAAGTCCAAACTGTAATGATGAGTCCACCAAACTAAAGAATCTATAGATTTATCCAGTTGAAAAGTATTGCTCAAAAACATTTCAGAAAACATTTGCCTCAGATAGGAAGAATATAAAAGCTCACAATTCACATCTGGGGTGTAATGGATGGCCAGGTGGCCAGCTATAGTTAACTGTCAACACGTTGTATTTCCCTTTGCCATCGGCAAAGTTTGCACTCAGATGTGAGAGTATAATGTGAAGAAACTAAAGCTTGAAGCCACTTAATATCATAATGCTTTGTTTTTGAAAAGTCAATTATTTCTTTCCAAGTTTCTTCAGTATATGGTACTCACTGTCTTAAGCCTTGCCAAACAGTAGTAAAGAAACAAGTAACTTATGGACCTTGTTCAGATAAATACATTAAGCTTATAGCACTTTTCCTCTATTTTTCTCAGCCTCTATCATAATAAATTGAGGCTTGATCAGTTTATACTATTGCTATGTCACTCTAACAACAAATAATTTCCAGCATAGAATAAATGCCCACTTCGACAGTTATCACCAGCTTTACTCATACTGAATAGTGCCTTACTTCAAAAATAGTTAATGCAAAATGTTGCTCAGAGTATAAGCGTACTAATCCCCTCCCATTTCTACTTATATCCTGAAAACTGTAAATGTGCAGTAGCCCTATTTTGTCTCTAATATGCATCTTCACGCTGCTTTTTGCTCACACATTCTGAAATAAGAGCAAAGAGTATAGAGGCTGTTTTAAGAATCTAGAATCAGAATCATAGAATGGCTTGGGGTGGAAGGGACCTTAAAGATGATCTAGTTCCAGTCTCCATGCCATGGGCAGGGCTGCCACCCACTGGGTCAGGCTGCCCAGTAAACACTGTGGCTACCATTGCTCAGTTACCGTCTGGGCACTGGCTGTCTGGTGATCAATGACCATTTCTTCTTTTTCTCTTCTTTTCCTCTTCTTCTTTTCCTTTTCCTTTTCCTTTCCCTCTTTCTTCCTCTTCCTCTTTCTTTTTCTCTTACTTACTTCTCTTTCTCTTTCTCTTTCTCTTTCTCTTTCTCTTTCTCTTTCTCTTTCTCTTTCTCTTTCTCTTTCTCTTTCTCTTTCTCTTTCTCTTTCTCTTTCTCTTTCTCTTTCTCTTTCTCTTTCTCTTTCTCTTTCTCTTTCCCTTTCCCTTTCCCTTTCCCTTTCCCTTTCCCTTTCCCTTTCCCTTTTTTTCCTTTCTTCTTCTTCTTCTTCTTCTTCTTCTTCTTCTTCTTCTTCTCCTCCTCCTCCTCCTCCTCCTCCTCCTCCTTCTGCTCCACCTCCACCATTTCCTTCTCCTTCTTTTTCGTCTTAATTGCTTCTTAATCTTCTTTTTCTTCAACTGCTTTATCTCTGCCCATGAGTTTTCTAACTTCTGCCCCTCTAATTCTGTTCTTTCACCTTGTCTAAGTGGCAGACAGAGAAGCTATTCAGTGCTTAGCTGCCTATGAGTGTTGAACCACAACACCTCAGAAACACTGGACATGATCTAGCCTTAAGAGTATTCTTAAAATTTTAACTTTTTACCATACCCAGACAGTAGATATTGCATTACATTCATATATTAACAGTCTTATTCCTCTGGGGGAAAGAAGGGAGAGTTATGAAACTAACATTGATCATTTATACTTCCACTTTGTGAGAGCTAGAAGATACACAGTACTTCATAAAATCATGTTTTACAGATTCTATCTATCAGCAGCTGTGAGCAAAATGAGCCATTCAGGTGAACTTGAGGTAATGGAAGATGGTCTGCAATTTATTTCCAGATATTCCATGATCTTAGGTCTAATCTGCTAAGTGATAAAAATTGAAAAAGATTAGGCAGTCACAGAACCAATGGAAAGAATTTAAAACAAAGGTGTACATTTCATCCACAGATTTATAAGTGTGAATAAATGTTCTGGATGAGTTCTTTCTATGGACCTATCTAGGCTAAATATAATAATTTGCTAGCAAGGCTAAACTCATGCAGATAAGAAAATGCAAGTATTCCCATAGAGGGAAGGAAATATTTTTTTTTCAGTTGCCTCAATTCTTTCTAGAGGAGAAAGTGAGATTTCAGCTGAGACTAAAGATACTTAATGTAATATTTTCAAAGGTTAATTCTTTGAAAAATCATTTCATTTCATGTTCTTCGTAGATATATTTTAGAAGAACCCAAGGCTCCATTCAAAAAGACGACCATAATATGAGACATGGCTGCCAGGCTGGAACATAAATAGAAATTAAACTGATAATTTAGTAGACTCATAAGATATATGAAAGTGTTTTTAAATGAAAGAATCATTAAGCCCCTAACATTAGAGTATAAATATCTAAACATCAGCAAAGTGGTACAGTTGAATCTGTAAGATATATTTCCTCTTTCCCCAACTCCAGACATACTCTTCTGGTTTTGACAGAAATAACAGGAGAAAAAGCTTTCTTGTATTATTATGTGGCTTTGACTAGAAGCTGAGATGATGGAAATTCTTCAACAAAGCTTGTTATACAGTCTCGGGGAATTCAGATAAGGATCCAAGAATTCAAACCAAATCCAAATGCTGAACCTTTTGAGATACACTCTGCTTTGAAGAAGAGTGACTTTATTCTGCCAGATGGGTCTTTGAAATGCTCTGCAGTGCCCACATGACTCATCAACAAAATTTATTTGGCTAAAGAAGCAGTCAGGGAATATACTGTACTGTACTGTACGTGGCCCTTCTAGGACAGCTCCAGCTGGAGCCTTAGGCAAGATTTATGGAAATGGAAATCTTAGGAACCATCATGCTTTTTCTTTCCATTTGCCGTGTTGCATCAATGAAATGATCGTCTGCAATCTTATCACATGAAGGCAAATGTGCTTGTTGCTGGTTGCACACACCCTGAAATGAGAACAACTGCACAGTGGGGAGGAGAGTTCCATGGAAATTCAGAAAAGGCAGCTGAAGGAGGTGGAAAATTCATGTCTAGGAATTAGGGGAGACAACAGTCAGGGTGTAGAAAAATGGTGTAAGCTTGTGCTCTGTGGCTTTAGGAGAAGGAAATGAGGCTACATGTTGTCACTTCCCCCTCCTCTTCCTCTGTGCAATTCTGTTAAAAATCAATACGATTAATGCTGTGCTTCCATTATCCAGTTTTCTATGTCCGTTCTTGCTCAGCCAGTGATAGTGGTAGTTAGTGTCTTTCTACCTGGACAGTGTTTCACCATTAATAATAAGGATAGGGCATCCTGGTGATCTCTGACAAGGAGATGTCCTTTCAACAGTATTAAAGCCTCAGTAGACTGCTTTAAAGATGCTATGATATGTTAGGATGTCCTAGCTCACTTGGAGAAGGGAGAGGAGGGAGCAAGGGTCTTAAACAGCTGGAAAAGTGCCTGAAGTGCTTTCCTGAGATAATGGATAAATGGAGATGGAAGGTGCATTACCCAGCACTGCACAACAAGCTTTCTTTTTCCATATTTCCACACTGCCATGTGCACAGCTGCGTATGAGGTCTGTCCTGGCAGTGTGGCTCCAGGAGGTCAGAGGAGTTTTCTACTGGCATTGCTGCGGCAGTGGCATGTACATACGCAGAATGGAATAGATGAGTGAGTGACCAACAAGTCACTTCAACTAATACTGAAAACTTTAACAAACAGAGATGGTATGTTTTGCATATTTGGAGCAAGCTGAGAAACAATTTTTGCCATTAGTAAACACAACCATCCTCTTAACTATTAAAGATAACACCAGACTCAGTATATTAAACCCTTAGGCTCAGTGTGGATACTACTTATGAAATGTAAATAGGTGAAGAAAGGAAGAAAGGTCGTTTGCAGAGGAACTTAGGAAGTTACTAGATTAAGTAGGAACCCTTCAGAAATTCATTTATATAGCAGGTAAAATATGAAGTAAACATTAGAAGGGCTACAAAGATTGGCTAGCAATGAGAGTCTTCTGATCATATCCCAAGCTTTGATGTGATTCATTTCACTTTTTTTTTTTTAAGAAATGTAAGGAGAGGCAAGAGAATAGAGGCACTGAAGTAAGAAGAGTGGTACAAAGGAGGAATTTTTATCCTTTTGATGAAGAGCAAAGATCTAATTTCATGTTTCACAGTCTGCACTTTGGTGTAAGTAACATCATGAATGTTCCCATTGCAGGGAAAAGGCTGACAGTTGAGAATCTTCTTCTGTAATCTGAAATTGACATTTCCATGAAACTGTTATTTAAATGTCTGAAGAATTTCTCTCCCAGTAGGAGACCATGGTAGGTCATAATGTAGCCTATACCCTTAGGTATTAGCTTTAGGTGTCTCAAGTTGGGCAGCTTTAAAGCATCCACTTTCATGGTCATCACTGAAAACAGTTTTATTTTGACCTCTTTGAATATTAGACATGCAAAATTATCTTATGATTTAAAGCCGAATATAAAATATTATCTTCATATTTTCGTGTTATGTTTCAAACGTTCCTACTAATTCAAAGTGCTACATAAAACCATGCACTCCCCTGAATATGTTTCAAAACCACAATTAACACCTCATTTTTGTGTGAAAGAAAAAACAAAGATAAAGCGCTTCCATTTGAGCAAATAACTATAGGCATACTTATGTGCTGATGTATATGTATGTATAGATCACAGTGTATAACAGATACAAGTCAGAGGAAACACTGTGTGGTAATCTGCTTTGCTGTTCCCATGCAGAATACTCAGAAATAAATCATGATGTATTGAAAGTCACATGCAAGAACGAATGAATTCTATCACAGTGACTTGAAGTAAGATCTTACAGCTCTTCATGTGTTTATTTACTAATTTGTTAATTTTTTTAGCACTGTCAATGTGATTTTTGTCTGTTATCTATACATAATTTTCTGAAGGCTATTTTACAATTGGAAAGAATCAGAAAATACCTATTTATTTATTTATTTATTTATTTATTTTTGCATTGCATTTGATATAGTCTGTGAATTACTTGCCTAATTTTCATGAAGCTAAAAGGTATTTCTGAGAATCTATGAGAAATGTCCTAGCATTAAGAACAGAATACTAATGGAACACATAACAATGTAGCAGAGATCAATAGTTTACAGGATATGTAATAATATACTTCTGTTTTTGAGGACAAGCTATGTAAAGGTCTTTCGGTCCTAGTAGAAAGTGCTTTTTTTTCCTTCTCCCCCCCCCCCCCCCCCCACACACACCTTTCAGTCTGAATTAAAGTAATTCTGGTTTGTCTTTTGTCTTTGTGTAAACTTTTAATCTGCAGTGCTAGCTTGCCTCCAGCAAATTATGTCTATAGGATGTTTTCCAAACTGCACAATTCTATAGGGACTCTGAAATGTCTTTATCCAAATAGTACATGAAAAAAATACCCACCTGTTACTTGAGAAAGAATCAGAGACGTAAAAGCATTACAAAACATTTTAACTAAAAAACCCTCTGTAAAAATAGAGAAATTTAAAGAGTGATCTAAATAATTGCTGAATTAATGTAACTCGCAGATATTGCCAGGGTAGGAGTGGAAGGAAGATGTTTCAATAACACTGTCAATTAACAGAAACTCTTTAAAAGACTATCCCTAAGGCCATACTTTAAAAACTTTACTAAACAGTATAGTACAAAATGGAGTATTAATTAGAATTGGTCAGAAGTCTTTTTTCATGAAGCGTTTTTTTGTCAGAAAGATTCTGCTCATCAAAATGTAAACTTGTCACAAGAAAGAACCTTTAAAAAATCAACAAACCAAAAAAAAAAAAAAAAAACAAAAACAAAACCTCAACAAATTTGCTATTGAGCAATTTTGATAAAAAGGCCAAATCAGCATGGTCACAGTAATCTTTTGACTGAGATATTAACAAGGGACATGAAGAAAAGAGGATTAATTCCAGGTTTCAGTATCCTAAGTAAGTGTCCTGACAGTCAAGTAGTCTTCTCTGGCTGTGAATTTAATTCTGAAAAAATGGATCCAAGTATTAATTGTTGGCCTATAAAGTTCTGATGTGAGTTTCTGGCTAGTTCAGTTCACTGAATGAATGCTGGAGAGAAACTATTAACTGATTCTTGTAATACCCATAGTAGATGTTGAATAGAAAGTTTAATGGTAAGCAGGATTTTGCTTTTTTATACAACCTTCCTCACTTTAGCAGTGCTTCATCTAAATCTTTGGTTATCCATTGTAGAGTTTCATTGACATCACTTGATATCCATGGGTGTTCAGGGCTTTGTCCATATAAAACTGGTCTCAGCATGAAAGCCCAATTAAATGAGCATGCATCTTCTCATGCAGTGAAACAGAATTGGAATATTGCAGCAGAACAGAAGCTTTCCTGTGCAATGCTGCAAATGCTTAGTGGTGAATTTGCAGAGAGAACTCTTCCTGGGGCAACACTTGCTCTTTTATTATTAATTTTCTTGCTGTCTAATATTACTGAATCTGTGTTCTTGATGTGGACAACTTAGGATTTCAACATAGTGAGTCACAAAAAGAAATTTTTCTTTTTAACTGAAAAAATAACCCGACAAAAATATGTTTATGAGTTATTAAATATTACCATTCTTAAAATCCTAGAAAAGTAATTTAATAACAGTATTGGAAAAATGTGTACCAACACTTCATTAAACATTCTTTTACTATAAAAATCTGTGTTCTGAGAATGGGCCATTAAAATTCGTGTTAATTATAGATGAGCCTGAAATAAAACCCTCTGTTTACAATTTCCACCACACCATGTTAGGGGTGAAATCTCTATTTGGACTTTGATTGATAGGCATCATTATTTTTAACCTTCTTTTTTTTATTCTTTGACAATTGCAAAAAGAACAACTCACCCTCTCTCTCTCCCCATATCACCCCTCCTCCTTCTTCCAGTGTCCAACATGCTAAAGAATATTCTAACACTATGAGATTTTTCTATAACAAAAAGATTATCACTCCATTTTTCCTAACCAAGAGATTTAACTCTGTAAAATATGTAAGAGAACACTCTTGGAACACAATTTTTTCGATATATTTTGTAAGTCTTTCAAATAATACTAAGTCACTAGAATTCACTAGTTTATGTGGGCTAGCTTCAGATATATTTAAATTCTACTATTTTTAAATAAGTACTTCACATTAATGCAAATCAACATCTTTCAATTCAGTAACTAAATGGAGGTTTCATCCTCACATGGTAAAAATATAATGTGTTATCCTGAAAATATCAATGAATGAATCCCATGCAATAGTATAAACCACATAGTAACAGTAATTACTTAACAGCAATTTAAAGGGCAGTAATTAAAAGAAACAAACAAAATCTTAATCAGACTCATCATTTACTCACCTGTGGTTTTTTCATTTGCAAATCAATGTTTGCAGTACACAGTGTAATTTATTATTTTGAAACTAACAAAATTTTCTATGTTGTCTAAGAGCTATTCTCTTTTTTAAAGTTGACGGATGTTCGTTGCATACAAACAGAGTTAATGCTGTCTTGAAAATGCCATGTCTGATGTGTTATTGAATAGCAGATTTTTATTAGTTTGAAACAAAAAGAAAAATTATCATACAGTAACTTTACAGGGATCGTTTGTTTTGAAGGAAGGAGAAAGGAGAAAGGCAGTAGACATAAAGCAGATGTTGTCATGAGATAGGCTGATTCGGTATTTAAAATCTGGATCAGGAGGGCTGATACATCAGGATCAGACATCATAAAAGGGCCAATACCAAAATGAGTTATCCTAAAATAAAGAAAAAAATGCAGCTTGGATGGGTGAACTCACCATCCAACACATGGAAATGTATTTTTCTATCCTGCAGGATACCATAATACAGTCACTGTAAGCATGAAATCTTGGATATGAAAATATTGGACTACATGGAGAGTGACAAATTACCACCATTTTCATTATTCACAACTATAACAGTGCTGTATAAAACCTCCCAGCAACTGAGTATTGGGGTAAACTGTGTCTATCTAGCCTCTGCTACAATGTTAGATCGAGAAAACTTTTTTATTTTTTATTATTTTATTTTATTTTCATTTTTATTGTAAAATGTGTTGTAATAAGCAGAAAAGTAAGTTAAAGACCTAGAAAGTCATGGAAAGGATGTTTACAACATTGTCATTGACAAGAGTAGCAGGTATGTGATACACATGATGATACACAGTGATTCATTAAAAATATTGACATGGTCTATGCTCAAGAAAATGGGGAAGTCTTGGCCTACAGTCGAGGATCCCACAATATGTCTGCTCTACAGTGGAAAGATTGCTCCATTCCTTTCTCTCCAATCAAGGCAGAAAAGGTGAGCAAAGCCCATGCAGGCTGCTGTAATCTCCACTAAGCAGCAGCCACACAGTGCCTTGCCTTCGTGCTAAGATGACGGCTAGTTTCCAAGAGAGAAAAAAAGCTCTGTACAGTGATTAGCTTTGGGTGGAGTGAACATGCAAGAAGCTTTTGCAGTGGGCAGTTAGATTTTTATCCATGTTATTTGTAAATTGGTGCATGGTAAATAGTGCTCACAAGCCAGAAAAGTATATTGCTACATTTTACATTGCCATTTGTAATCATAGTGGTTGTTACTATGATATTTAAACCTTCCCTTCCACCATATTTGTGATGGTAGTTTATAATGAGCAGGTTTCAGTGGAATTTGAGAACTCTCTAATTTTGCAAGAAAGGTATTTTCATGGGTGATTTTTGAAAGGAAATGAAACAGAAACAGCTAAATCCCAAGACCATGAATTCTATATCAGGCTAAAACAGACAGTTATAGCTAGAAGAATTCCTGTTTCCAACTAGTATTACAGAATGTGATAAAATCAACTTGAGAAGCGAGTATTCCAAGGAGACCTTACAGTGACCTTCCAGTACCTGAAGGGGCCTACAGGAAAGCTGGGGAGGCAATTTTTATTAGGGCAGGTAGTAACAGGATGGGGGGAAATGATTTTAAACTGGAAGATCGTAGATTTAGAGTAGATATTAGGAAGAGATTCTTTAGTGTGAGGGTGGTGAGACAGGAACAGGTTGCCCAGTGAAGTTGTGAATGCCCCCTCTCTGGAAGCATTCAAGACCAGGCTGGATGGGGCTTTGAGCAACCTCATCTAGAGGGAGATGCCCCCGCCTATAGCAGGAGGTTGGAACTAGATGACCTTCGGGTTCCCTTCCAACTCAAACCGCTCCATGATTCTATCATTCTGTGATCTAAATAGGGAAAGCTCTTTCACTGTCTAAACACTTGCTACTGCATAATCTCCACAGCACTGACCATAAGGAAAATGTTTACTGCAGAGTAATCCCGACAAAGTTTACAGCTACAAATGTAAGTCTAGATGGCTGTCCAGTGGTGAGGTGCTGGAACAGGCTGCCCAGAAAGGTTGTGGATGCCCCATCCCTGGAAGTGTTCAAGGCCAGGTTGGATGGGGCCCTGGGCAACCTGGTCTAGTAAATGGGAAGGTTGGTGGCCCTGCCTGGCAGGGGAGTTGGAGATTCATGATCCTTGAGATCCCTCCCAACCCAGGCCATTCTGTGATTCTGTAATTCCACGTCACTAACATTCATTTTTCCATATTTTGTTGACACAACATACCACTTCCCAGCTTACATTCGTAGTTGTCTTTTCTAAGTATGTAAGAGACCCATAGAGACTGTCAAAGTCTTTACAACCTACAACAACAACACTGTAGTACAACACCAGAAACTAGGAGAGTAGGTCTTACACATCCAGAAACAAGTGTCCCATGATTAACACTGTCCTAACAGAGTGCTTTCTGAAAATCCCGCTTCTATAGCACAGTCTCACATTCTGAAGCCCAAGAGAAGACGAAAAATCGATAGGGTGAAATTAAAAGACATGATTTACATATGAATTTCAAATCCACTGTTAAAAAGTTTGCTTGTCTATTTGGAATCTCTTTTCATTTCAAAGTGGACATTTGAGAAAACTCAGTAATGTAAAAGGTTATGCTGTGCATGGACTCTCATAAAGCAAGTGCAGAATATCCAGTTATTATGCTTTTCCTACAGAGTAATTTTCCTTTTTACGGGAAAGAACACTTACTTAACACTGTAACACAATATTTGTTACCTTTGCAGTATCTGAAGTTAAAGTTCTCCAGATTCTTGGCATTCACAGATATTTTAGAAGCTTCAGTTTTTTAATGATTTAGAAGAATGGAGATAGAGAAGTTTTCAAGTTTGTCTTCTGCATGACTGTTTCTCACATTATCTTTTCTTCCCACTTTAACAATTTGATAAAGATGTCCTCATATTTAATCAAATTTATTAATCTCAAAAAGTCCTTTCTGTCTCTTAGGAAAAGGAGGCCTGAGCAGGTATACTTTTCTCTCTCTTTGCTGTAGTTGACAGGCACTCTCTATGTGCCAGACAGGTCCTTCCCAAGTATAGGAGCTGGAATTACAATTGTGTAATTTTTAATATATGAGCTGTGGAAAGGTATACACAAAGAATGGTTCTTGGGTGAGCTTCTGTCTGTCCATCTGCAGAGGATCTCTTGAGATGATCCTTGGTGCATGCCAGTGCTGTGTCCTTGCTGGGAAGATTTCAGCCAGAACTACACCAATCAGAGAAACAGCTCTGCAGTATCTCCTCTGGAAAGTTGTTTATCTAACTAGGTCAAGGTCAAGAAGGAAAAATTGGGTGTCTTAATAAAGGAAGAGTTCATACACAGTGTGTGAATACACTGTGATAGAGAGCAGTTCATCCAGCAGTGGACTCAGAAGCCAGAAGATGCAATAAAAGCGAAATTAAAGAATTAATTAAAGTGGTACTGTTTTTAATACACTGTCTCTCTTATTCAACCTCTACAGTACTTAATTCCCATAACAACTCAAGAAACATCTAGCCAGCAGCTAATTAAAGTTAGAATGATGCAGCTATCTCCAGTTCATTCTCTTTAAAGGACTAAGAGGGTCTTATCAGATGGAAACACTGATGGAAAAAGTTCATCGTGGAGCAAGCAAAAGAAAACTACTGAAGGAATATAACCATGTCTTGAGCCACTAAGCAATCAGTTTGTCAGTGTAAGCTCATGTGAAGTAATGTATAATGAAGCAAAAACATTTTTAGTGATCATTCCTTACTTTTGGTGGTTGCCTTTACTTATGATTTACCAATTAAATACTGAGAAAGTTACTAATGAGCACCACAAGCTAGGTTCTGAAGAGCTCAGCTGCCATGCAGGTGTCTAAATGGGAGCTCTTCGCAAATCTTCAGTAGGAGCTTGAGTTCAGTAAGATGAACATGCAGTGGCAGGAACAGGCAGGTCATCAGATGGTAGTGTGGTACAACACTGCCCGGAAAGCAGAACTGTCATCCCTGAAAACATCTGCATGAACTGTCTTGAAGATTTAGACCATGGCTTCAAGTAGTTTACTTTACAGTAAGTGGTCTCTATATAAATCATACAGTTATATAATCATGAGAGGCAAATTACAACTCTCAACAAAAATACCCAGACACAGGTATCTACATGTTGATATCTATGTGTTAGATAGATGCCTACACTCCCAGTAATGTCAGTGTAGCCTGTATGTTAGATCAGCTAAGCTACTTATGATTCCAGATCAACTGAATCTGATGGTGAAGATACGTTTTTTGAATGTATATAAGCATTTTTTAATTTGCAAACACTAACTGTATAATTTGTGAGAAATATTTTTATTATTTTCTTTTTTTTTCTGATTTTACATGTCCATTTAGGATATCATTTCATGTTTTTTAAAGAATGAGAACTTTGTCATATATATGAATATTTCTGACTCTTCTTCCATGTTATTGCCATTCTCCTGCAAAGGCACATTTGCCGTACAGAACATCAACTTTCCCCAAACAGAGGTCCATGGCTCTGTACTGCTTTTCAGAATATAGATCTGCCTACTGCAGCTTGAGCCAACAGAAGGAGTGAGAATTGCTCGATCCTGAATTAATTCTGGCTCTTTCCCAAAACAATGGGCAGGAGGGAAAGGCTGTTTGGCTGGCCTTACTTCTGTGTAAGTAAACTTTGCTTACCCCAAGCCAGACAAGTTTGCAGTGAAGTGATCCAGTCTTCTATATTCTAAATGTGCTATGAGCTCTACAGCTGCAACAGCACTTCCACTTTTAAATGTTTGCTTTAAGTGTGAGGTATTGTTTCAGGATAGAGAGGAGATAATGAGAAGTGGAAGAAGAAAACATGGATTCATATTGAAAGCAGAAAATTTTCTGTACTATTGATGGTGCAGTTTGATGCAGCTGGACAAAAAGAGGCTGCATGTATATGTCATCATGCCATATAATGGGGAGAATTAGGCTTGCTAGTGTAGAAAGGGGAAATTTGAACAAACATCAGCTGTCAAACTGGTTAAACCATTTTTACTTAATTTCTTTCTTGAAAAGAAAACATGTTTTATTTCTTTTTTTCCTTTGCAGGAAAAAAAATGGATTAAATGCTATAAGTATTTAAAAAAGAGAAGGACTAATGTTATCAAATGGAGTGCCTTGAACAGCATTACCACAGAGTGTGCAGCATCACACACAGTGTTCATGGGACTTCTTGCTCAAAGGACAAATCAGAACCACCAACCTACCACAGGTGTAATCCTCTGTATATGTCCCTGCTTCTGAAAACAGCATTCCTTCCATACAATTCAAGGGAACAGAAACCAGCAGAAGGATCTGGTGAGATAGTAGTTTTAGACACAGCCTACGCAGGCTCAGTGGAGGTGTCTGCAATGGACTCATGCTATGTACCTGAAGCAGAATAGCTTCAATCACAGGTCAAACACATTGGCAAAGGCCACGTGTAGATACCAGTAACTTAAAGCAGAGATGTTTGATGAGGCCCCCTGTTGGGGAGCAAGAAAGATGCACCTGTTAAGGCACTGAACTGAAGTCCTTTACTAGAGTTGGGACTAAAGGGTGAGAAGAACATATAGTAAAGTAGTGGTGAAATTAAGGACAGACGCCTCCAGTTCTATAAAGATGAGGAAGATCCCCCAAATGTACAGTTGAGTTATCCAAAGAGAAGCTGAGGTGCTATATGCAAAGAATACATGTGTTGTATTAGTGATGGAGTCCTGATATCTCTCTGTTTCAAGTGATCAATTGATTGCAGGGGAGATAAATCTTCTATATATCATACATAAAAGAGAAACACCTTTCCACCTTACATTTATGAAAACCCATGCTTTGTACTAGGTGGTGCGGAGACAAGGCTGCATATAACCTTCTGTCTCATTGTTAGAGCACTCTAAAGACTGCTGGAATGGAGTTATTATGGAGCAGACTACAATACCCTCCACCACTACCAACTAGTATCAATTCTCAGATTTATGGCCAACACAAAGGGAGAAAACTGTTATTTTTCCTAAAATTTAGAGTAAGCCATGCTCTCTGCTAATCAGATGAAGCCCTTTCAACCTCAGAAACACAGTCTTATTTTTCTTCATGAACACTGGGTGCATTAATGTGGCTATCCCCATTACATAAAATGTGTGCTCAAGAGATACATGAAACTGATGTTTTGAAGGGGTGATATGACCACTGGATAAACTGAATGTAAAAAGACCTTATTCAGCTAGAACCTTTGGATGTGCAAGAATAGCAGACAGATCCCGCTGGTGTAAACGCACATCAGGAGTTCACACAGAATGAAATTTATGAAGCAAGGACACAGTTTCTTCATTTTCCACTATTTTAAAGAGTACTGTGCTTCAATGCTGCAGAGCTGTTCTTTAGCAAAGCTGCTCTGCTAAAATGATAAACAAAATCTGTTTCTTTGAAGGCAGCAGGAGTCCTTGAAGATCATTTCAGATGCAGTGTGAGTCTATTGCACAGAATGATCTAAGGCCTAGATCACAACACATGGGGATGGACTGAATTACTCTTTTCACATATAAATACAAGGAAGCTGTGTAGGACCTAGAGACTTTCTTACAGTCCAGTTGTAGAGGATGAAGTGGACAAGTTTCAATAGTAATAGGAGGTCTAGAAAATGGTGAGTTCAGAGAAAAGATCTGATTCTTTAGTTATCACAGAAATGAATTAGGATTCCGCGGCTGAGGAAAAGACAGCTCTTTTGCTGGAATTTGGAAATAGTCAAGAGTAATTATCAAGAGGCTGACTTCAACAAGGAGCTGCAGAGGAAAAGGCAAAGTTTCTATTTTCAGTATTCATTTAACATAACCCTTTATTCTGTTTGCAGCCCACATGATGACGCAACATTCCTCCATTTATATTCCCAGATTTTGAATCATAAAAACATTAATTCACCTCTTAATTATTCATTTAGGAGTTTCTTTGTTGGGCTCTCAGGAGTACTATATTAGGCATTTCTTTTGTAAAATGCAGATTTAGAATGAAAGAAGAATGAAGAGTTAGACTCTTGTAAAACTACAGAGGATTTAAAGTGAAAACCATATGAAAATAGATAAACCTTCAATTAAAAAGTGAGTTTCCAAAAACACAGACCACTAGACTGAAATTTCATGTTCTTTGCATGTATCTATTCAAATATGTACCTAGTCTTTTCAGATAAAAATGGAATAGTAGAAAGTAGAATGTAGATTCAGAACATTGTAAAAATATGTAAGATTTCAAGAAAATTAAGAAAATTCAGTTAAGTGTATATAACAATGACTTTTATTTTCATATTCTGAAAGATTATGTAAAATCAAATTTATATTAGGTTTGGAGTTTTTTGTCTTACATATCACACTATGATCAAGAGATGCTATGAAGTTTTTCTGAGGATAAATTTTGCTATAAAGAAAGTGACTGAAAGATGTCCTATTACCTTGTAGTTCATAGTAAAGTAAAATGACACTAACAACAGTGTAACAGACGGTAAGGTAGGTGAACCCTACCACTTTGTACCATGGTATTCCGCCCTTTATTTAACAAGACCCACGCTCTCTTCACTTTTGTTATGTGGGCAAAAACAACTGTCAGGTTTCTTTCCCACCCTGAGAACCTAAGTCACAGAAACTGCAGAGAAAGAGGTTCTCTGGGAATCTGAAGTGTCAGGGACAGCTTCAAAGCAGAAAGACAGAAATAAGACTATTGGGTTTGACTTCTAATTTTTTCCCTTCCAGTCTTTGGTGATTCATCCAGTCATATCTTCTGAATGAAAGGAAAATTGGCCACTGCAACTTGCTGAAAAACCATTACAGTTCCTTCAGTCCTCTATTTCCCAAAGCTCTTACAGGATATTTTTATCTGAGCTGCTTCTGAAACTCTGTAAAAAATTTGATGAACCCGAGTGTGATTGAGGAGGTATGTTTCCCTTAAAATAAGCATACTAGAGCACTCTTTCAAAGATAAACAGATCCCCAGTTACAAAACAAACAAACAAACAAAAAACCAAAAAAAAAAAACCAACTCAGAAGAATCTAACTTGGATCGTCAGTAACCTTTTGACTTGCCTACAGGGATACATACACTGTAGCATCTTGCAGGTTTACTTTCTGGATATGTTTACATGCAACTTTATCATACCACTGCATAGCTGTAATTTTGTAGACAACTACGTGATGTGCATTAAACCTTTTATTAAACATTAGATTACCCATCTTACATATAGCATGAGAACAGATGAAGATGACAAGGTCGAGCATCTCTTAAATGACATCATGCTGTGGCTATAGTTATGTGTTTTTTTTTTCCCCCTTTCCTGGAGTCTGCATGCTAGAGTATTCTGCCAATGTGTTGTGACAAAGAAGCACCTCCATTACAGAGAAAATTACAGACCAGGCTGGAAGCTGTACTTTATATCCATTCTTTAGGCAGACCTAGGTGACCAACTCATGGTTTTATCCCTAATGAAACACAAGGAAAATTGCATGGCACAGTATGTATTCTATTTCAAATTGGAAAGCAGGCTTATTCAGGAAAAATGTAGTTATTCATTGTTATACCATACACATATGTAATAAGCCTATGTGTATGTACCACATGGAAATGTTCGTCTTTAGATTATATCCTCCTATACATAGATAGCTCTGCTACATTTAGTTCTTTTCAGGTCACAATAATGATGCAAAAGTGTGGGGGGGGGAAGGTCTTCTACTGACAGTTGAAAAAAAGAAGTGAATAAAGTGGAAATGCTGTGCTTACCAGCTCCCACTGTTCAGGCCACAGAGGGTCACTGAACTGCAGTTCATTTCCTATTCCACTCTCTGACTCCAACACTTTGAAGACTGCTGTAGGGATGTAATCATTCTTCTTGTGCTTGAGTGAAAACCACACAGAAAGATCAGTCATTTGCCTGCTCTGTTATTCACCCTCTTCCTCTTTTCATTTCTTCTCCTGTTTTAATGTAATTGTAAAGATCACTATTTCTTTGAAACAGTTTGAAATTTAGATTTATTACTTAAAAAAATCTTAGGACTTCATCAAATTGCTGTCTGAATTTGATATGCTACATACTTCACAAAATTAAACTCCTCCAATGGTATCTCCAGTACTTGCTTTCCTGAAGTTTAATACTTTAGAAAATCCATATCATAAAAGCCCTTGTTTAATCTCAGTGGTCTATTTTACCTATCACAGATAACAAGCGTAATCAACAACTGTAATTTTGACCCACGTTACAAGCATAAACACAAGACAACGAAACACAAATGTCCTGGAAACGTCATATTTAATTTCTAATGTTTCCTCACGAGGGAGTGATACAGTACCTTAGATAAGACAATCTCAGTATGTGTGATGGAATTTTTGTCCTTAGAAAAACAACCTTCTTATCTTTCATTTTTTCTTCTCATTGTGTCACAGAACAGCTTGGTGATGAAAGCCACTTTGCAGGGGCAAAACCATGTGTTTGGCTGCAGTGGTGAAAGGAGAGAGCAACAGGACCCCTTTGAATGCATTTCCCTGTGAGGTTGCGCACACACTACTGTTGTTGTTCCTGCCCTGCACAGTCACCATGTTTGATCATTTTGGGAGCTGAGCTATTACATCCAGTCCAAAACATAGTTCAGGCATCATCAGTACATAAAATGGAGGAATCAAAGAGACAAGGGGAGGAGATGCTGGACAGTGTGGGGGTGGGCTCTGTTTCTAGTTCTCTGGTTCCGTTTGGGAAACTGGTTACTCGTTAGATATTATGGCCTAGCCCAAGCTCTTCGCTAAGGTAGTCTCCATGTCTCAAGAATTTTGTCAGATCTGTAATTTACTTTGCAGCTCAGACATCTAGTTGCCTGACCTGTGAAAAAGCTAAAGAAAATGCAATAAAATAAAGGCATGGAATAGTGAAATGGTGATAACCTCACTGCTGGAAAAAATCTTCAAGTAGTAGCAAAAGGATGTCCATTTCTACTTATGAATGCATGTCCTTGTGTTACTTTAATTCACTTAGCTGCATTAGGAAATCATCCCCTAAACCCAATGGAACACCTGAGATGTTCATTCCTGTAACACAGCAACAGGCTCTTAAAACATTTTTAGTAGACTATTGTTCTTACAGTTTTTACCACCCCTTGTCAAAATAAATCAAACCATGATAATCTCCACAAGCACTTTAAAAGGATTAAAATTATGGGGAATCATTTTATATACCAAATTACTTTGTATATTTCTATTCTCTTGAATGAGAAGGGAAAATGAATTGGAAATCAAAAGAGGGAATTGCTCTTTTGATATCAGCATTTTCTTTTCTATGGGCATAATTAAATAGATCTTAGAAGAGTGAGACACAGAAAGAAGAGGAAAGAGGTAGAAAAGGAGAAAGGGACAAAGGGAGGTGGAGAGAAGTAGTCTAGGATCAGAATTGAAATATTTATCTATCTTATTTATCTAAAAAGATACATTCTATCAGATTCTCCTCTCAGGATTGCTCTAGATGGAGAAGACCATGGGCTTACCCAGTGGACTATTCAGGTGACTTCCCTGCTGCTCTCCCTAACATCCCAGATAAACGTAGCATCTGAGAGGGAGGGCAAGAGTGTTCTTGCTACAGCCTTCTCTGCTGATGGACCAGTTCTCAAGGCAGCTGGCATATTTGAGAGAACCCACATAGCTGCACTGAGTTTTTACTGGACTCAGTTACCACAACTATTACCTATGGGAGCCTACACAGCTTAACTATGCTCAGCAGGTGTTTGGTTTCTGAATTCAGTCTGCTAGAATGCCTGCTTATGTTTTCAAGCACTTCAATTTTGTACTACAACAGGAAGGACAGTAAATAGATGCTAAGTGAAACAATTCTGCTTTGTGTGCATTAAACCTACACTATAGAGAACATTTTCATTATTTTGTTCTTATAAAGGTTTTTTGTTTGTTTGTTTGTTTGTTTTTTTGGTTTTTTTTTGAATCACTTTTCTCCTTCTTTGTCATAATCTCAGTGATGTATCTTGGATTACATCCTACAATTCTTTGTGGAAAAAAATAATGTGATACTGGGACAGTTCTGAGTCACCTGGACTGATCTGAAAGGAAGCCTTTAGCAAGGCAATCTAAGCAACAGGAACGTAAGATGCAAGTACTAGTAATGAACAGTTTGCCTTTCCTCTCTTTTCATCTTCTACTCCATTTCAGGTAAGATTCCTATGATGAGGTTTAGTTCAATGGACACCCAAGGTCCAAGCAATTGCCTCCATATAACATGTAGGCTTTCTAGAGCAAAGCATTTGTTTGAGGGAGACAAAGAAAGATATGAGAAGTTGCAGAAGGGACAATGACAGTAAGATGAAAGCAGTGGAAAGAGAAAGTAGAAATCATCCAGACGGCAGTGAACATGAAGATGCCTCTTGTTATCTCTATGCAGCCTTCAGCCCAGACAATTTCAGTACTAGCACCTAAGTAAAACATTGCTCACAATTTATTTATTTTTGTCAGACTTCCCTTTCTTTCATTTTCATGTAAACATAAGGTATACCAAGCCTTCTAAGTACCTTTAGATTCAAATAATAAGGAGAAAAAGCATTTCCCTTCCTCGTTAAATCTTTCTTCTGCCACAACATTAATTTTAAGCAGCAGAAGGATGTGTGTAGGAATGCAAAATTGCTCAGGAAACTAAAATAAAAAATCACCTGAAAATGATGAGATGAGGCCCATTAGAGAAGGCTGACTTAAGACAGCAGGATACAAGCAATAAGATGTGTTTTGCCCTTTCTATCTGGTAGATCTCTATCTTCTGTAATAAGATAGAAGTGGTCCTGGAACTTAGATGTGTAGATAAAGGTAGGTGTGTAAATAAAGAAAAGGATTCTGAGACAAAATTTAAATATATCTTTTGATGAGAAATTCTAAATAGCTCTATTTAGTTAACTTTCTCAAACTGAAAAGAATTCTTATGTCCAAAAGTTACTAAGGTATGAGGAAAAATCAGGTACGAAGCTGAAAAGTTTAATTGTAAAATGATTTGAAAAAGTTAAAAATAAAGATCCAAGGGAAATGTGAAGTTTGTCCAAAGCACCTGAAGATAAGGAAAGTTTATAACTGTTGAAATCCCCTCTGTACTTTCCACAGGAGATATCAAATAATGAGAGCTAATCTAACAGGAAGTGAATGATATAGTGCATTTCCTAGGGACTCAGAAGAAGGTTCATTTATAATGTTTGGATAGAAGGCTGAGGGAAAGTGTTACTGAAAATTAAATTCTTCTAGTGAAATGTTCTGAGATTATGATTGTACTGTAGTAGGGACACTGTCCTGGTTTATTTAATTGCTGGTAATTTCTTTAAATAAGCGTGGGAAAAGAGTGCCTCAAGTGAAGTTGTTGCACACAAACACACACTCTTCCAAGATACCAAAGGACTCCAGGAAGACTTCATTTTCCATGCGTTGTTTATCATTGTATCTGACTGCCTAACAACAAGGGGGAAGGGGCATTGTATCGGGAAGCACTGGCACTCATTTGTTTGGAGATCCGTCTGATCCATTTCTATGCCAAATATTTTTAGACACCTTCTCCAAATGTTACAAGGAAATGTTAGCTGAGTTTTGACCCATCTCTTGGCAAGATTTTGAAGCACTGAACATAAAAATTTTCACCACAACGAGGTGGATTCATGCAAAGATTTGCTTTCATCAGAGTCACTGAGTTCACTTTCACTGAGTCCACATGCTTTTCAGTCAGTTGACCAGTGTTCTGATGTTTATATTTAGCAAAAGGAATAACTGTAGAAACAGCATTTTATATGGATAATTTGTGGAGTAAATTTTACTTCTGTGGGAATGATTAGTACAGTGGAACTGGACTTCACTTTCAGCTAAGCAGCAAAAACAGGCAGAGGCAAAGAAACAATAGAGAAGAAGCAAATATACATCCATGAAGATGATATCTCATACCATGGCTTGAGAAATCCCTGCTATTGTATCTCATTAAATATTTCACACACGATGAGAGGGCTGGAAACCCTCTAATGCTTATGGCTGTATGAAAGAGAAGAAATTTCTCAAAACTATGCAATCACTTTCTGCAGAATATTACCAAGAAAACCTTCAGAAAATAGAAAGGGAAGAGCAAGGAGAAAAGAAGGGGTTTGAGACCTGAAATGTATTAACAGAAGAAGGCAAGTGCAAAAATTGCTGAGAATCTCAAGGATGCAAATGAGATGCATTAAAATCTCAAAGCAAATGACTGATTTTGACATCCCTGTTACACCTCTCTGTATATAAAGGATAAATCTGAGGATGCCCAGATTTGCTGAAGGGACAGAGACAGCCTGACTCCTCAGAGAAATCCATTATAGTTGTAACCTCCAACTTCAGATGAGTTTTGTAATACACTTTCTTTTCATGAATCTTGAAAATCCCAGGATAATAAAATGCTATTTTCAGTTTTGGAAAGGCTTGTTTCAGGAGCCTTATTTACAGATTTTCCTCCTTACTTCTTTCTACTGAGAAGCACTGTATGAATAAAAAAATTAGAAAGAAAAATAAAATGCTAGGTAGCATTTCATTTCTCTCTTAGGTGGAGCTTATATTTTAGAATAGTAGGAAAACTAATCCATGACAATTTATGCAGCATTTTTTTTTTCCATATAAAGAACAATCTATACATGGAAGTCTTTCTAGAGACTATAAGAACCAACGGGTAGTATGGGAATGGCATATACTTTAATTGAGCATCGTATTTGACTGAATGCTCATCTCTTCCTACACAGAAAAAAGAGAAAATAAAAATTCTAAATGAAATGCTTTACAGTAAACAGTACATTGAGGCAGATTTTTCTGTTTGATGAACATAAAAAATCAGATATGTCAGATAGATGTATCAAATAGAACTTATACCCAACACCTTTAATTAAAATACTTGTATGCATGTGTGTGTGCACACATTTGCACACGTGCACACATACACAGAGGAAAAATAAGCAAGGAAATTCTTTCCGATAGCCAGTTTCAAGAATACAACTGTTCTCCTGTGCTAGAAGCTGTTGCTAGCCAAATAAAATATCAGTGTTCCACTAGGAAATGGCTAGCCAAACATAAAGTGCAATGAATCTGCAGCTGATGAATATAAGGATTTCTCCATGAAATCCCCACTGTCAGAATTTATTATAGAGACTTTCTGTAGTTTAGGACGTTCCCAAGACTGGTTACTCAGTGTTATGTAAATGACAAATGGTTAGAAAAAAAAAAAAAATAACGTGGAACAGATGAATAAGGCGTTTGGTTCGTAGGAAAAGGGATCAATATAGTTTTGACTAGAGGCTTGAAGTAACTTCTTGTGTTAAAAATAACAACACTACAGTAACCTGCCTATGGCTATCATTATATCCACTTACAGACATTAAAATATGTTTTAGCAAATGTAAAGAGTTAAAAAGATATTTCCTCCTGAAACAGAGGGATGAAGTTTCACTTCTTACAAAGCATTAGTTAGTAAATTGATAGCAGAATGATTAGCCTTTATTATTAACTTTTCATCCCTCGCCCTTTGATTGTGAAAACCAGAATGACGCATTTTAACATTGATTCAGCAACTTGACAGTTCTTGGTGGGAGATAACTGTAGATTTTTTTGTTATAGTTTAAAGAGGCTACAAAAGACTGAATTTACAGGCCCTTCACAGATGTGTGTAGGGAAGATTGAAGGAAGGCTTTTCTCTTCTCCACCCACACCCTAGGCAAGAACCAAATGCAAGAAGTTCCCAAAGAGCTGATGAGAAGCAAAAGGAGAGCAGCACACCAGGGAGTGGTGTACCAAATGCAGACCCATTGCATGCTGAGAATTAAAGGGAAGGAAAGACATTTTTGATGGAAATCAATCAACTACAGTGCCTTATAAGTGGGGGAAAGTGGAGTGGTGAATGTAGCTGAATCCTCATAGAAGAGGGGAAAAACTGCAGAATGATTTCTGTCTGGGCAGAAAAGGTTGATCTGACCTACAGTTTTTGTTTCATATTCAAATGAGTGCAACTGAGATAAGTGGGAGCATAAATAAAAAAGAGAATTAAAATAGAATAAGAATTTCAAAATTTGACCTCAGAGGAGGCAGTCCTCTGAGCTTTTTTTCTAATTTTCCTAAGTTTTATTTTTTTCTTCATGCATATGTTTTTGTTTTCAGATGTTCGGCATGTCTTGGAGAAGAGTTTTTTCTTCTTTTAACCGCTCTGTGACATCTTTGTCTCCAGCCTCCAATACAGCAAATCCATTTGTATAATAAGCCTTTAATACAAGAGGGCTAGGGCAGCGCATGGTGTTCCAAATGTGGTCTCACTAGCTTCTTACATAGAGCTAGGATATTTCCTCTGACTTATGTTCAATACGTCCATTTATACATGCCTCAGTTTTGTTTGCTTTTCCTTTTTTTTTTTTTTTTTTTTTTTTTTCAACTGCTGTTAAACACCCAGCCAACTATTTTTGAGTCTTATTCACCTCCTGACCCCTCCATCTTGCTTTCCCCACTGTCATGGACATACTGTATTTTTTCAATTCAGTATAATTCAAACACTGTTTTACTCTTATAACTGCAAGTTTGCTGTGGTATGGACTAGATTATCACCAAAGCCAAGTGAACCAATTTGGATTAAATTAAGAGAATCATTCCTTGCCTCACACAGATATTTGTTTGAAGTTTGAAAATGTCAGCTTAATTTTTATTCACCTGCTGCTCACTTCCTGGTTTCGGTCAAGATTGGAATGCTACAATATTAGGAGAAATTATGCTCCTTTGATATTCTCAGATGAAATGGAAAAAGGAAATTGGAGATGAAGGATGGTCTTGTGGTTAAAGAAACTGAACATGGGTTCTTGAGATAAATGTTTAATACCAGGTTGTGCCACAGGCTACCTTTACGATTCCAGTCAGCCAACAGAAATAGAGAAACTTCCCAACTGGATCAGATCAGTGATCTATCTAATCATTTATCACCCCCCCGTATCTCCTTATGTCAGCTTCAGAGAAAGATGCAGAAGCCCCTGAAAAATGCAGGTCTACCATGCCTACAAGGGAAGTTCCTCCCTTGCCTCCCCTCTTTCAGGCAGCACCTTATGTTCTGCAGTATTCTATCCCCTTCTGAAATTCTTCACTATTTTTAAATCCTAACATTTTACTTATTTTCTTGACTGCTACTGAGCACTGCACAGAGATCTTCATTGAGCTGTCAAGGCTTTTTTCTCAGTCGTTACAGCTGTTTTCTCTTGTTCTGCCTCTGTGATCAATGGGGGCTTTCTTGACACTGTCGTCTTGTCTGGTCAATGCCCAGAACTCGATGCCTTATAATTTCCCAGAACTCAGCAACTGCATGACTCAGAGCATGTGGTTATAATTGTGGCACAGTCTTTTTTCTTTCTACACTATTTACAGTGCTTGAGTGTGAATGATGTGTTCAAATGCTGCCTGGGATTTGAAAGGAACACTCCAACATCATTTTTTTCTTCAAACAATAGGTACTTCTGTGATCGAGGTATTGTTCCCCAGCCTTTTAGACCATGGTCACTATTACCCAGGTTGTTATAAATGAAAGGTTATTATAGCTCTCTAACAAGTCCTGGAAAAGTGTCTGGCTGCTACAAAGCATAGCTGTTAGAGTTCACATACTTACATCAGCACCATTTTCATCTTAATCTTGTTCCCAAAACCTCTGTTGATAAACAAAGGAGGACCTTCCATAAGGAGCAATCAGCCCATTCTATTGCATTGCTTGAGGGTAAAATATCATGTCATAAGGAGAAACCTCTGCTCACTGTACAGTGCTCTGAAGAGTTCTATTCCATGTCACCTGAGCTTTGCTGACTTTTAACAAACTAAGTCATGTTGGAGATACTTCCAAGAATGTAACTAAAATGTGAAAAACCTGTTCATATTGTTTCTACGTGGATCACCCTTGCTTTGACTACTTGGACAGTATTTTGATGTTCATGCTCATACTGAACATTTAACCTACCCTTATACTGGAAATTATGGCTTAAGTTATTGTTCATGTTCTGTCATTGGAGTATTCCCTTGATTCATTAAAGCACGTAGGAATGGAAGAAACATCTCTAAGAACATCTATTCTCTGTCCCCAGTGTAATCAAAGGGTTTATAGGAAATGCACTTAATGCTAGGAAGAGAAGACAGAGCTACATCAATTGTATTGTATTGCTGTTAGGCTGCATTTGTGGGTAGCTGCTTGAAGCATGCTTGTATCTAGTTTGCATGACCAGATTCTCCTTTCCATTTGATGTGTGGAGGGAGATTGAGCTCAAACCCATTATCAAGATGGAAGATGGTTGAGAAGTGCAAACAGATCTAGAAACCAAGAACTTCTTTCAAATACAGTAACAAAGATGTATCCTTACACCAAGACAGAGAAGATAAATACACCAAGACAGAGAAGATATTTTGCCTGTTCTGGGTGCCAGTGGCATAGTATCAGAGAGTCACAACTAACCTCATCTTGACCAAACATGGCTTGAAGGGGAAAGCTGAAACTCTGTGTTACGCTCTTCTCTGAGTGGAGCCCACAAGTAGATACTTTACAGTTTCCCAGAACTCAGTAATTCTATGACTCAGAGTATACCACTGTAATTGTGGCTGTCAAGCCTCTCAGTCCTTTTTCTTTCTACACAGTCCTGGAGGCCAGCTGATCTACTCATTTGCTCGTTTGATCTAGCATTTGAAATCTAGAAGGAACACTGAAATAAGATGTTAAAAATCAGAGACTCTTTCTGTCTTACAAAAGCACATTGGGCACTGGTACAATCTAAGCAGAAACAGTTGCCATTACTAATATATTGATACCACAGCTATGTTATGATTGTAAGAAAGCATGAAAGTTAACATTGCTGTAGTTACACAAGTAAAGGTGACCAGTTGGATGCCATTTGGGGTCATGTGTATTTGACATCACCTCAGCTGCCACAGAAAGGGTGATGAGGATGCTATCCAGCACAGGCTGAGTCATAACAGCCACAGGATGGATGACAGTGCTGTCAATGGTTCTCTCAGGACCCCGGCACACAGCCAGACTTTATGGGTCCTGAGATCATAGAATCATAGAATGGCCTGGGTTGAAAAGGACCATAATGATCATCTAGTTTCAACTCCTCTACCATGGGCAGGGTCACCAACCACTAGACCAGGCTGCTCAGAGCCACATCCAGCCTGGCCTTGAACGCCTTCGGGGACGGGGCATCCACGATCTCCTTGGTTAACCTGTTCCAGTGCTTCACCACTCTCTGAGTGAAAAACTTCTTCCTAATATCTAACCTAAACCTCCCCCATCTTAGTTTAAAGTTTTTCTTGTACTGGGGACTCCAGGCCTGGATACAGTACTCCAGATGGGGCCTCACAAGAGCTGAACAGAAGGGGACAGTCACCTCCCTCTCCCTGCCGGACACCCCTTTTTAATGCAGCGCAGAACACAGTTGGCCTTCTGGGCTACAAGCACACATTGCTGGCTCATGTCCAGCTTCTTGTCCACCAGGACCCCCAAGTCCTTCTCCACAGGGACACCTGGGAGTATAAACACCTGGGATTACGCCAGCCTAAGTGACCTTGCACTTGGCCTTGTTGAACCTTGCTAAGTTCACATGGGCCCTCTTTTCCAGCCTGTCTAGGTCCAAATGAAGAAATGAGAGAGAGAGATTCTTCAGCACATATAGAAATTAGTCCTGGCACATATTCTACCATTTAGCAACCTGATATTTAACCCATGTTATGCATGGTATCCATCTTGCTCATCTATCTGGTTTCCTGTTTAGTAATTATTTGTGCCTTTACAATGTCCTCTCCTCTCTTTTTCATATTGCTAGGGATAATTTTCTCCCCATCCCTGTCTCTGGAAGTGGTGAAGGAGATAAACCTGTGTCCTGAGATGCTACATTTGCTTCATTCTCTTCTTAGCCTTCTTTGTCCTTTCCTTCCGTTGAGAATAATATCAGTTCTTTGGAAGAAAGAAGGATGGGGGAATCCTTTCAATTACTTTGGACACCGCCACTTTGTCTATTTTACTGTTGAAGACGGGAAAAGCACATGAGGCTGATGGTCACGTTAGGGCAGAATTTTGAAGATGCAAGAGCTTCCCACTACCAGGTTATCTCACCCAAGCAAAAAGGTCATTCACAATAGTATGGCATGGACATTGATAACTGGGGAACTCTGGGCAGTTCTAGAGCATAAATATCCCATAATCTGAGAACAAACCAAGTCCCATGACATTCTGTCTATTCCTTTTAAAAACCAAAAATAATCCAGTGTGAAGACAGATAACTAATCAGTACCACTGCCCATCAAATATCTCCAAAATCAGTAAACACCAGCTGTAGCTCAGTTAAAATCGACAGCTCACAAAGAAGAAACTTTAACTCATAGCTGTATTTCTAGTTAGGGCCCCTTGAATTATTTTAAAGCCTTAATTTTTTTTTTTTTTTTTTTTTTTTCAGAAATCAAAATGACTAAATAACACAGAGCAGTGGTAATGGTAAATATATGAATAAAATACAAGGAATCATCGAGTATTCTTTACTAAAGATAGCTACTCCTTTCATAGCTTCAAGAACTCTCCATATTCATAAAAGACTCCTAAAAAGGTGTGCAAGGATTTAGATACAGTAGGTTTTTTTTTCAAAGGAAGAATCCCCAAGACAAGAGGGGCTCCCAGAAACCACAAAAAACCTTTCTTTTTCTTGAACTGTCTTCTTCTCCTGTGAATGAATGAAGGAATGAACTTTCAATCTTTTCTTTGTCACAGAAGCTTAGGTTTTACACCCCTAACCTTTCCGACCACCACCTTGTATACCTACCCTACAACTGCTGTCTTTCTTCTTTCTCTTCTGGCTGTCTGTCTCAATTCATAAAGACTGACCTTGTTTATCTTGTGCCTAGGAATATGGCCCTGTTGTGCTTTTCCTACTGCTCTCCTTTTTCCTCATATGGCTTCTTTGACACCAGAAAACCCTTCCATCAAAAAGTCAACCAGATGGATAGCTAACTATATACTGGGGGAGAATGTGAAGATTCTGAAATTTCACATGTCTGAATGAGTTAAAAGAACTATCAGATCCTTCTGCCTTGTATCAGAATACTGAAGCAGATGCTGAAATGCTAGTAATTGAACAGCTTTTTAAAGACAGGGAAAAAAAAATCAGTGGAATGAGTTAATTAGATAATGAAGGGGATAGATTTAGTAATTAATTCGGGGTACGTAAAGCTTTTGAGAATACTATGCGGAAAACTCATTGAGAAAGGTCCATCAGGGGCTTCAGTGTTCTCCCCCTCCTTCTCCTGGCATTTCTGCTTCCTTAATGTGAAATCGTTTCTGAAAATTGCTCCCAAAATTTTTGATAGAGCTCAATATGTAGTCAGCAGTGAATGCAGAGATTTTTCCTGCTTCTGAACAAATGTTTAAGCCATTTGCTTTGGCAAGAAGGGTGAAAGATCTTGTATTAGATATGTGCAGAATAAACTTTTTGATAAGAATTCTGCTATGAGGATAAGAGAGAAAAAAGGACACATTCGTCTTGCAGATGAAAGACATGCATAAACCCCGCATGTACACCTTATGGGAGATGGGGTGGATTTTTAACTCATGTAACACAGATGACTTGCGGTTAAGCTGCTGTCATGTAGTATCCATTTTATCTTCCACAGGATAGCCTGGATTGCTTATAATCTGGAATCACAATTTTCTTTGATTGGACTTGGATTTTTAATATTGGTCAAGTGCTACCTCATGCAGGGCAAACTTCCCAGGAGCTGATGTCACATGGACTCAGTCTCTGGTGATACTGTTCAGTTTAGTAGGTCCATAACTTCACTTGACAACTACCACTATATCAGTAGAGCGGGGCAGAATAGGATGGAAGCTCACCCCTTTGGAGGCTGCTAGAAATCACAAAGGAACTCTGTGAGATAAGACTACCATGTCTTCCCTAAACACTGGAGGTTAAATCCTCAAAATGTTTTAGACAGAATTTAGATGATTTAGGGTCTCCTTAAGCATTCACATAGGTATGATGCCCTGGCTTTAAATTGACTGAAGTCTTTGGTGCCTATATTTCCATGGTCATTTCAGGAACACGCAGAAGACTGAATTGTTTCTGTCTTAACAGAACATAAGAGACATAGACAGGCTTTGATTTGGCTTAAGATGTCTATGCCCATCTCAAATGTGATGCTTGGTGTTGTCAAAACAGACATGCTGGAACAGAGCCTAGGCTGAACCAGCTACGGAAATGAGAGGAACTAACTTCCTCTGCACATCAGGGCATCTGGTGCTCCTTTATTTAGTCTGGAGAAGAGGAGGCTTAGGGAAGACCTTATCACCCTCTCCAACTACCTGAAGGGAGGTTGTGGTGAGGTGGGAGTTGGCCTCTTCTCCCAGGTAACAGTGATAGGACGAGAGGGAATGGCCTCAAGTTGCACAAGGGGAGATTCAGGTTGGATATTGGGAAAAAAACTCCTCTGAAAGAGTGATCAGGTGCTGGAATGGGCTGCCCAGTGAGGCAGTGGAGTCACTGTCCCTAGAGGTGTTCAAGAAACATTAGATGCTGTACTGAGGGATGTGGTTTAGTGGGAAATTTTGGTGGTAGGTGGATGGTTGGACGGGATGATCTTGGAGGTCTTTTCCAACCTTGGTGATTTGGTGATTCTTTGATTAATTTCTTCCCCATTAGTTCAGCTCATCATCTGCTCTGGTGCCTCTTAGGTATGTCCCCTCATTAGGAAATTAAGACATATTCTGCAGTATTCTGTTGCTTCTGTTGCAGCTATTTAAAGGATATTTGAGCATTCCCAGGGCCACTACAGCTCACTAGCTGGAGCGTTCATGTAGGTGGGTATTAAAAATACCTCTTCTCATCGTGTGAGTGACTTAAACAGCAGAAAAAAGCATTTGAATTCTGTTTTTCTTTTTCTTTTTTTTTTTTTTAGAATTCAGCTATTCCGTGAACACTGGACCTGCTTCATCAGGTCTAGGAGAGTAAATCTATGAGTAACCTGACATGCTCAGACTCCTGAGTAGGAGTATAAAATAATACTCTCAGAAAAAAGGGAAAGGGCATTACCATCGTCAGGTCATTTAGTGAAAAAGGCAATAGCTTCAGATCCGGTTCCAGTTTATCCATCCTTACTAGCAATGTGTGTCACCTTGTAACACACATTGGTCTTGTACTACACAAAACAGCACAGGCAAATTTAAAAATACACACCTCTTCCACTGACTAGCCTAAGTAACACCCCAGTTGGCATGCTTATTTTGTATACCCTGTATGTAGATGCCTACTTCTTTCTACAAAATTGTATGGCATCTTTATCATTACTTTCAGAGATTAGTATATTAAAGTAGAGAATACACAACAGAAAAGAAAAAAATAAATAAAAGCAAAATGTTTCAAACGTTTCATTTCATAGGCCACAAACAGTAACATATATTAAAAAAGTTGGGCACTGACTCTGGAGTTACTTATAGGTGTATGTTTGACACATACATGTACAGTACTCTAAAACCAAGTATATGCCTGTTCATGTCACTTAAACAAGAATCAACGTTGTATTAAATTGAATGTGAATGACAGGACATTTGAATTAATTTTACACCTTTGTATAAGTAAGAGTCATTTTCAGTTGTCAGCAGTCATAATGTACTGATGAAGGTTACCTCCACTTAAAGTATGTACCACACACTAAAATATTCTATGTGTGTGGAAACAACTGGTTAAGAAACAAGGTATACCTTGTGTGATAAATCAATTCTTCAAAATCCCATTCTTCTGTATGAATCTCAAAGCAGAAGCTTTAAAATTCAGATCCCACATGATGCCAAGAAAACAAAGATAGCCATTCTTCATAGGATTTCACTGTGATAATGACCACAGCAGTGGCAGCAAGACTATTACAGATGAGCCACACTGAATGTGATATGAGTTACATATCTAAAGTATAATTCATCAGCAATGCGCGAATAAGTAGGAAAAGACAAAGAGAGGAGTAAGAAAATATATACTTCATTCCAGGAATACATTCAGTAACTTTACATAACCCATCTCATTTTTCCAGTGATTTTTTTTTTTTTTAAGCCAAACATTCAAGACTTAGTTGAAACTGAAGATAATGTTAACACTTTGTCAAGCATTTGAATCGCTTCCAGCATATTGTAGTATAATCCGCTGTCCACAAACATCCCCTTCATTATTGCCTAATTACATGCAAATTTCATAAAATGAATGAGTTTTAAGTACTTGTCAATCTGTCATCCTAGGAACCACTGAAACATTTTGACTGCTAGATAAATAATCAGCAATAATCACACTATGCAAATTTGATATTTTCTGTACAATTATCTGAAACCATAAATAACTGGACACAAAGACATTTGGCATTCTCTCAGAACGACTTGACCTACAGGCTTTTTTATTCCCAACAAACATGCCAGCAGAATTTTAAAAATTCTGCCTAGCTAAACTTGACCAGTAGAAAAAAATATAAATAAACATTTAGTGCATGTAGTATATTTTACTACAACCTGGGAAGAATTTCTTTCTTCTGCTTTATTAAGGAAAAAAAAAAAAAAAAAAAAAAAAAAAAAAGATTACAGTATTTGTTTTTCTTAACTCGACTTTCCACTGCATTTTTGTTTCTTTTATTCTTTGCTTTCCATCTGTAATTATCAAGCTGTTTTTTGGTTTTTGGAGGGTTTTTTTGTTTGTTTGTTTTTGGTTTTCTTTTTTTTTTCTTTCTTTTTTTCTTTTTTTTCCCCTTAAATAATAAGGGAATGAGGTGGGAGAGGTTGTTGCTTTTTAATATTCCTCCTCCCCCCATACCCATTGTGGATCTTCTATAGTGTTTCCTACCATGATTCATTCTGACATTTCTAATGCACTGCAGACACTTCAGCAGAACCAATACCAGGGGCTAATTATCTGGATTACAGACAAGCTCAGAAATATATAAACATTCTATGCAGGTGAACTTGTGGACTTCATAACTACTTTCATTTTCTGTTTACTCTGTAGGATTGTATATGTGTGTCTGAGAGCATACATGTGTGTATGAATCTTTCTGCATGTATTTTGTGAGTGTGTTTTGAATCCTTAAATGTTGGCTCAGAGTCTGATGTTTTCCTATAAACAGTAATAGAGCTCTTGAAAATATAAACAACTAAGAAAGTGATTTTCTGTGTTTCCAACTTCATGCTTACTGTGAGATAGATATTCCTTTTAATTTTAACACCGAAACAACATAGACAGAGAGTTGGTAAAAAGAAACATAGTAGATAATTACCTCTAAATCTATTTTAGAGCCTATTTCTTTATTGTTAGTTTATAAATGAATATGTATTAATTATAGTTGCTCTATGATGATTTCATTTTGTGTAAGTATTGTTGGCCCCGATCCAGATGCCATTGAAGTGTCAGGAATCTTCATCTTGATATTAACAGAGTTATTATACAAGGCTTAATGTCTGTTATCTTTTTATACTTTAGACTTCTAGATTGTTGCTTGTCTGGAATCATTTCACTGATGAATTTCATCAATTTTGAGATATTGAACTATTCTTGGATAAGGGTTAGTTTCACTAGCACAAAATCAAAACAAAACCAACTCAAATTCTAAACTTAAAATTATCTTTCAAATCTGAGCTTGAAATTATACAACTTAAAGATGATGGTAACATGGATCTGGGAGCTTTCTCTTGCCTTGTCTTGCTTTTTCTTTTTTGGATCTGCTCACATTTTTGATGACTGATGCCCATGTCACTACATACCTAGTCTAGCCCATGCTCCACTGCATAACTTCAAGTTATCAGTATATCTGATGAAACACGTTTTACTACTGAAACTTGAGAATCATTTTAAATAATGAAAAAATGTTGCGATTACACAGTTGTTTATTTGACCATTTCTGATCTGGAAAAAAAATGTAAGGAAATTAATCAGATATATGATCCTTTTTGAACTATTTACTTGCTTACAGAGAGCCTTGGTAATGTGTTAACAGGTCAATGGCTTCTTTATCTGTATCTTTAAAAAGTGTCTCTTCATGTGCTTTTTCATCACATGTGAGAAATTAACAGGTAAAGTATTTGAATATAATGCCAGAATCATCATCCTACTTTTTCTGGACTGATTAGCCATTAAGAGATGAATAGATAATTATCATCTTTATTTATACTCCGCACCAAGTCCTGGAAAATATGTGATGGCTATTTAAGGTAAAGCACGATGCACTTTCTGTATATTTACAGGTTCAAAATCATCTCACTAAAGCCCTTTTCTTATCAGAGATCTTAATGGAATTACTTTCTATCATCTTAGCTATTCAGTATTCAAATATTTGAATTCAACAGAGGCATGCTGAAATGTGCATTTGCAAATTGTTTCAAGACTTGCAGAAGCAGCAACAAGCTCAGCCAATAAATGTGTACCTGCTGGATAAGAAAAAATGAAGTGTGCGTCAGGCTGTCCTTTCACCAAACCTGACAACATAAGTAGAAACCACAATAATATTTGCATGGTGATTAGTTAAAGACTGTAAAAGCTACAGTGTTCCACACAGCATCATTTAAATTGTGATTGTTCTAGAATCTCAAATGGCAAAAAATATTAGGGTTATGAATCCAAAATATTTTTGTAAGTAAAGTCTCTTGTGTGTTGCATGCATTCAGTTCCTTCATTTCTGTGTAAGCTTCCACTTTATATATCCTGAATGTTTAAAAGAAAGATGATTATTTCTAAAGTAGGTTATAGAATTCTGAGGCTATTGTCATTTGCTGAGTTGAAGGATAGCAACAAGTGAAACAAGGCACAGAAGATAGATGAGTTATTTTTCATGGTAAAAATAAAAATATAGGGAAAGGACATTCTCCTTTAAATTCTCTTTCACTAAGAATGTTGTTCTTTTTAATGAGGGCAGAGGTTTATTTCTGGGGGAGAGAAGCATCATCAAATGCCAAGTCTTATGTGGAGCAATGACTCTCATTGATGATGCAAGAAAATCAGCATATTAAAATGTATCTGTTTTAATTTGTTGTCATATAATAAAAATTAAGTGCAACATTGATGGAAAATTATTTAGAATCATAGACTCATTGACTCCTTAGAGTTGGAAGGGACCTCTGAAGGCCACCTAGTCCAACTCCCCTGCAATGAATAGAGAAGTATATTTATATAGGAGTATAGAAATTAAGCTGTGACAAAATTACTTACGTGCATTTTTCAATTCTCATTCTTTATCATTAATATTAGTCCCCCAAATCTATTTTTCATCCATCCATCCATCCATCCATCCATCCATCCATCCATCCATCCATCCATCCATCCATCCATCCATTTCACTACTGGCACTGTTAGCACCACTTATACCTCTGAAGATAAGGTCAGAAAAAGCAGTTAAAGAGTAAAGCAGCTAATGAGTGACACTGTCTCCCACAGTATTCTGGAGAAAATGGCAGCCCATGGCTTGGACAGGTACAGTCTTTTCTGGGTAAAGAACTGCCTGGATGGTCGGGCCCAGAAAGGTGTAGTGAATGGAGTTAAATCAAGCTGAGTGGTGTTAAATCCGGTCATGAGTGGTGGTCCCCAGGGATTGGTACTGGGGCCTGCCCTGTTTCATATCTTTACTGATGACCTGGATGAGGGGATTGAGTGCACCCTCAGTAAGTCTGCAGACAACACCAGTCTGTTGATCTGCCTGATTGTAGGAAGGCCCTACAGAGGGGGCTGGACAGGCTGGATCAATTGACTGAGGCCAAATGAATGAGCTTCAACAAGACCAAGTGTTGGGTCCTGCACTTTGGTCTGAAAACCCAGAGGCAATGCTATACGCTTGGGGGTAGAGTGGCTGGGAAGCTGCGTGGAGGAAAAGAATCTAGGGGTGTTGGTCAAAACATTGGTTGCTGAAAATGAGCCGGCAGTATGCACACGTGGCCAAGAAGGCCAATGGCATTCTCGCTTGTATCAGAAATAGTGTAGCCAGAAGGAGCAGGGAGGTGATTGGCCTCCTGTTTTTAGCTCTGCTGAGGCCACATCTGAAGTACTGCATTCAGTTTTGGGCCCCTCACTAGAAGAAAGACATCAAGGAGCTTGTCCAGAGAAGGGCAATGGAGCAGGCAAAGGGTTTGGAGCACAAGTCTTATGGGGAGTGGCTGAGGGAACTGGGGTTGTTCAGTGTGTCAGGGACTTAAAAGCCCTTGACCAAATAATGATTTGGGGATGATTCAAAGTATTCTGATGGTTTTAAGGGAAGTGATATTTGTGATTACAGCTGCAAATATCTTGTTTTGTAGAGAGAGGTGACCTTGGTAATTTATCTTGCTTTGCAAGAACTTGTTTTGCAAGCAGGTGTTCCACTTGGGCTCTGTGTCACGCATTGGCCACGCAAGTACAGCATGCAAGAGGAAAAAAGCCCTCCAGAGCCTGGGGAGAATAAAAGCAGGAGAGAGGCAGTTGTGGAGAGAGATGAAAAATGCACTTTGAAGCAGGGAATAACCTGCTTACACTACCCATCGGATTCACTGCTGGCATATTCCTTCTCCCTCTTCTACTCAGTGTTTTGCCATCTCTCAAGGGTTGACAAGTAACAGTGTGCTTGCATGGGGAGTTTCTGCTTGACGCTTACAAGGGTCATCTAAGTGGAGGCTTGTGTGTGTGTGTGTGTGTGGTGAATAAAACCCACAACCCTCTGTGCTGCTTTGAGTGTGTAGTTTGTTTGCCTCTGTTCCTGAGACATCCTGTCTCTCGGATCCAAATGTACCCTGAAACATTCAGTCTGGAGAAGAGGAGGCTCAGGGAAGTCCTTATTCACTCTCTGAAATGACCTGAAAGGAGGTTGTGACAAGGGTGGGGGTTGGCCTCTTCCCCTGTGTAACTAGTGATAGGATGAGGGGCAGTGGCCTCAAGTTGCACAAGGAAAGGTTCAGGCTGGATATTAGGAAAAATTTTTTCTCAGATAAAGTATTGAGGTATTGGAACAGGCTGCCCAGGGAGGTGGTGGAGTCATCGTCTCTGAAGGTGTTCAAGAACCACATGGATGTGACACTGAGGGACATGGTGAGTGGGCAGTGTTGATGGTGGGTAGGCTAGATGATGTTAGAGATCTTTTCCAGACTTGATGATTGAATGGTTTTATGATTATCAATACAGATTTGACCTTCATGACTTTCAGAGCACTAAGCAAATTCAGAGGACTGAACTTGATTGACTTGCTTGTATGTAGTAGATTTAGGAATTGGATTTTTCAAGTTTGGAGACTGATGGGAGGTGTGAGAAGGGAAAAAAATAAAATTGGAAATGTTCCTGAAATTTAATTTCTGAAGCTTCCTTGCTCAGATTGAGCAGATACAGTAACCTCTTTTCCCAAACAGAACCCTGACACTACTTGGATATGGCCTTGCCTTGCAAAAATTGAAGGGATTCTGAAGGTTCAGAGCTTCAAGATCAGGTTACTTGCTCTGCTTTACACACATAAGCAACCACAGGCAGGATTTTCAGATCATGCAACATTTTTCTGATGTTCAAAATGACAAACAAGAGCAATGGAAGCAATACCCCTCTCCTCGTCCCAATCAAAAAAAAGGAAAACCACAACAAAAACAAACCAACAAACAAGTCACCACAAAATAAAAATAATCAATCAAATAAAAACTCAGACAAAAACTACCTCCACACACATGCACAAGCACAATCAAACCAACTCCATCAAAGACAAACAACAAAAAGCACTTTCAGATTTCTGAGCATTGCTTTCCTTAGTTTCTGCTGCAGTCTATGTCTGAACTAGGCATGACATGTAAAAAGAATTCCTTGACCCCGACAATAGAATAAAAAAATCAGAGATATGGTCAGAATAGAAAATACGGACCATGGTCAGAAGCTGATATACCTCTTATTCTGATGTTTTTGTTGTTGTTCTTTTATGGTTTTGTATTTTTTTAAATTATCTTGAACATTGTACATTTTTTTAAAGATGTTGTTGCATTCAAACATTTCATCTTCAAAATGTGGGCAGGATCAAGTTAAAAAAAAATATCAAGATACATTGCAATCTAACAGGATATGAAATAAAATTTTGAGGTGGTTCCCATTAATGACTGCAAAAATTGCAGGAATCAGTGCATCTCTACATATACATATATACATATATATTATAATGTAGTCCTTTGTGCAACGGTAAATCTCTGCACATATCTCCTGTTTAGCATATGAATTCTCCCATTGGTTTTGGGGGAAATGTTTGCACACAGGTAAGCAGATGTTTAAGCAGCTCTTCTGAATTATGATCTCCTGGTAAGATGCTTCCAAAATAAATTTTGAAGTGAAAAAGAAGCACATATGATTCTTCTAAAAAAATTGACATGCAATCTCTGGTGATTCCAAATTGACTAGTTATTTTATTTATTTATTTATTTTGCACTGTATATAGCTTGCGATAAGTGTGTCTGGAGAATCAGTCTGGAGAAAAAATAGAATGGGAGGTGTCATTTTACATCCACCAAAACCTCATTTTAATGACCTATATCTTGAAATAAATTTGAAATAAAAAGGCAAAATTCCTTCATAAGCTAAGAAAAAAATCTGCAAAATGTATGCCTTCTTTCAAAACGTTGATTTTGATGAAATTTTATGTTCTGTTAAGGAAATATTTTGCCAGAAAATTTGCAAACAACTGTGGTATTATATATAAAATGTACCAAGTCTTAAAAACCCATACAATAATACTTACTTAAGTTAAGCATTTGAACATTCAGCATTTCCAGGAGCAATTAATTTTATTAAAAGAATAGTTTTTGGGACATTTGGACTCCTTCAGCATGATGCAGTTGATAGTTTCTACAGTTCACTCACTGTTTCTTTATGAACCACTTGTTCATCCTTCACTGTATTAAGCAAAAGTAAAGCCATAGCTTTCCTTCCAGTTTGTGCTGCTGTAGCAAGTCCTATTTGTTTGAAAAGAAGTATGATGGGGCAATCTCACTCTGGGCTGCAGCCTTATATTGTGGTACTCATACTTGCTTGGGTGCTGCAAGCACAGCACCTGCACTATTAAGAACCATGGGGGAATAAAGGCTGCTTAGTACAAGTATAGTCTTCAGAAAACTATACTACAAACCAACAAACAGGCACAAGTCTGACTCTTTTCTCTCCCTCCATCCTTTTTCCTCTCAGCTGAATTTCAAACATCTGTCTGAAAGCTTCTGAGTACTAGACTTTCTTAGCAAATGTATTGTAAATAATCTGGTCAACAAATCATGATAGCTGAAAGTTGAAAAATATTGCAGGATAAGGTAAGACATCTGCCTTTGAAGAGTTTTTTCAACCCAAATGGTTTATGCTAAAGCAAGTCAATGGCATGGTCATATTGGCTTAAAATAAAGTTTTCTCAGAAACTTATGACAAATTTGTTTATAGACATTCCTATCAGTTTTGCGTATAACAGCCACAGCAACTATGTACTTGGAACTCCTTATCATAGGTGTGAGTAATAAGTAGACATACACTCCTATCTATAGACTCATCATGTCATATTTTACAGGTTTCATGTTTTATGAAAGGAAAGTTAATGCATTTAACACAAGTAACGTCAGGTTAGCTCTTCTGCTGGTTTACTGGAGTGCACTTGATAAAAAGTTCTGAAAATAACCAGCAACCATAAGGAACTGGCCCAAAACGAGAGGCAGAGACAAAAAGTAAGGAGCAGAATTAATTTTTACGGCAGTGGGGAAGATGGTATAGGCCAAGAGTAGGATGTGCAGAAATGCAAACCAGCCTTTTCCTAGAGTTCTCTATATGTAATTACAGTATGCAATGCTGCCAAATTCATTTATTTAATCCTTAGGCTATAGGTATTTTAGACACATCCCAAGGAATTATGAACTATTGCCAGAGAGGGTTTTTATGACATATACTTCTGGTATCCTTTCTCACTCTCTGTGAGTGAGATCCACTGAAGTACAAAGAATAATAATTAAAATAATGTTTTATTCTGTTAGTGTTACATTCATTTTTTTTGATGCTGCCATTGTTACTCCTTTTCTAGGGCCAGTAATTTTGTTGCACATTGGCCTGCAGAGGTGAACTGCATTCAGAGAATGATTCCATCCATAGCTTTTCTGAGGGTAAATAACTTGATAGGAATTGCTATGCATTTATTATCTGGAATATGGAGAGTCCTATTAAATTACTGCAGTGTTAAGCAACTCAGGAAGCTTTTCCCTCTCAGTTAAAATTCTCAAATAAATTTATTTATTGAAAGTACTGTGTGCGATAAGATACTTTTTGCTAAGTTAAATGCATATCATGTGAATTAAGCCCTGTTTCAGGTTTTGTCACCTTTATTAGTCATTTGCATCTATGCCCGTTTCTCTTACATCTTCACTGTCTGTGCAATTTATCAAGAAGCAAGAGATACTAAGTGCTACTGCTCAAGTGATAGAGATTTACCAACCCTGGCATAGTGACCTCCTACACTGAACTACTGATTTCAGTGCATATAATTGGGCTTTAAGAACTTTTCACATGATTTTGCAAATATGTTTAAAGAGAACGTGTAGCGGAAGAAAAATGACATCTAGGGACAGAAAAACTGGTTTCTTCCCACTGGCATGTAGTTGCCATCACTAGGGCATTCATACTGATTCAGTACTTTTTTAAATGCATTAGGTGACTGCTACAGTGGGAGCTTTGAGATCTATAGTCATATACTCACACTGAGGTTTTTATTAATTTTTTTTTATCAACAATTCAATTTTTGGTTAATAATCTCACCTCTTCCCCTACTGATTTCCCTCAACTAGATCTACTCCTGGCAGGATCAGTTAGAATTGTTTTGTTCCAACTCTTCAGGAACATGCTAGGGTTTGTGGCAGAACTCTTTGCTAAATCAGTGCTGCAGTAATCAGGCAGCGATGCACTGCAGTTTGGTGCTACTCCATACTGAGGTATGATATAATGTGTTAGATCTTATCCATCTCTAAATGCTAGAGATCTTTTCGCTGAGATTATAATAGGCACAAAATAATAGGGAAAATAATAAGGAAAATATGTAAGGATATCTGAAAGCATTTTCAGTGCCCAATGGCTTATATTCACCTAAGTATATAGGTAGGTTGCTCCAAAAGAAATGCATTCACTTTATTTCAAAGGAAACTACAACAGATAGAAAGAGCACAATAACACTATTTGGTAGAGAAAATTCTTGACTACAGAACAGTAGTTTTCAGCTTAATCACAACCATTAGCTACGCATTTTCGTGAGCAATGAACAAGAGCCAACATGTCACACTTGTAACAATCTGTACCAGTGGAGCTGACTCATTGTCTCTGTCACCACTGCTGTAATGCACCACCCACTGCCTCACTGTGCTTACATCTGCTCTTTGGTCTCCATCAACGTTCAGCAAGAATCAATGAATGTCAATGGGTTCCATTTTTTCCACATGGAGGAATTCATTGTCACACTGTTTCTTCCATGCACTTCCATGACTGATGCCATTTTGTCAGACTGCCCCTCTGCTGTCGTCTGCCTCTCAGTGTCAAAACATAATAGAACATTGGGAAGGTTCAATCCCTACCGCCATACAACCAGTATCTGCTTCTGTTGCCCTGGGCCAGCATCATGAAATAGGAGGCATTACCTTTGGAGCAGCCCTCATATATTTTGGTTTTAATAACAAATATTCTAAGTTACTTGAAAAGTATATATCATCCACAAAGGAAAAGGGCAGACTGCTAATTTCTCGCGCTGCTTTACATCATTTCTAATTAAAATACTAAATTGTAGAATTGGTGGTACAGAAATCTAAAAAGTTGCATTACTGTATGACTCTAAATCATGTCAAAAATGTAACTCTTAAAATATATAGAAAGGTGATGTACCAAAGACATAAATAGATTTGTAATAAAATGATTGTTTTTATTTTACATTAGTGATCAGGCTGTTTTTCTAATTCAAATGAACAATATAGATGTGTAATAAAATGATTGTTTATATTTTACATTAGTGATCAGGCTGTTTTTCTAATTCAAATGAACAATACACATTATTCTCTACATGACTTGTGACTTGGAGTCCTTAAACATGGTTTTCATTATTGTTTCATAGAGTCATACAATTATGGAATAGTCTGACTGGGAGGGACCTCACAGCCCACCCAGCTCCAACCCCTGCCATGGGCAGGGCTGCCCCCCACCAGCTCAGGCTACCCAGGGCCCCATCCAACCTGGCCTTGAGCACCTCCAGGGATGGGGCACCACAGCTTCTCTGGGTACCTGTGCCAGTGCCTCACTGCCCTCTGAGAAAAGAATTTCTTCCTGATGTATAATCTAAACCTACCATCATTAAGAATAAAACTATTACCCCGTTTTCTGCCAATGTGGTCTCTGATAAAAATGTCCCTTCCAGTCTTTCCTGTAGACTCCCTTTAGGTCCTAGAAGGTTGCAGTGAGGTCTTGTCAGAGCCTTCTTTTCTCCAAGCTGTACAAGCCCCTCTCTCTCAGCCTTTCTTCATAGGAAAGGTGTTTCAGTCTTCTGATCATCTTCTCACCCCTTTTCTGGACCCACTCCAACAGTTTCATGTAATTATACCCTGAGGACCCCAGAGCTGAACACAGCCCTGCAGGTGGGGCCCCACACAAACAGAGGGGGAGAATCATTTCCTTGCCCTGCTGGTCATGCTTCTTGATGCAACACAGGGTGCAATTGGCTTTCTGGGCAGCAAGAACACATGCCAATTCAGAGCAAATTATCAGTGTGATTCTGAAAATCATACTGACCAAAATGTTCAATCACTTTTTTTCACAACATCGTAGAAAAATGTGTGCAGTCTACCAATAAGTGAAAAAAAATAGACTTCAAGTTAAAGTGTATGTTATTTATAGAATGCCTAGTTTTCTTTCACCACTGAAGTCATTGTTTGACTCCTCTCCCTATAAGTGGTCCCTCTTCTTTTTTTCCCTAATGTGAACTACAGACTTTCTACCATTAAAAATCCTGGAGAAAGTGTGCCTTTTTTATAACTCTTGAACATCAGCATCCAGAAAAAATGTCCTGTAACTGAGGAGACACAGTAAGTTCAACTTACACTGTCAATAATTAAAAAAGATATTTTTACTTTTTGGTAGTGGAAGTGGGGAAGGTTGTCACAGATTTCAGAAGCTAATTAAAGCCCATAAGTACATCTTTCAAACAGCCTCCTTTGAAAAGCGATCTAAACATTGTTCCTTGCTGCTAAACCTGTGGGATTTTTGTACTGGAATGGTAGATGAAGTATGTTAGCAACCACACAAGGCTCTATTAATTTTATCACAACTCCAACGGTTGTTGACATTAAATGGCACAAATTTGGCCATTGTGGTCCCTGAGGTAGTGCATCTTTACGTCCTTTCAAATGCTAATTAAATTTTTGACCTTAAAAAAAAAAAAAAAGACATTTTTTCATCCTCACCAAACCCCCTTTCCCTCCCTCCTAATAACAGAAACATTTTCACTGGGCCGTTTTTCTGCCTACACTGCCTTTCTGTGTGATTTTTCTTTTTTAATTTATTTTCCCTTTTTTTTTTTTTTTTGTGAGTGTGCGTGTGTTTATATATATAAAAAACATCCTTATGAGATTTCAATAGCTATTCTACAGAAAGGATTGCTACACGGCAGTGCTGACATTAGCTTTCACTGAGATGAAGAGAAGAGACTCCTTGATGATGAAGACATTTCAAGGACACCACCAGTATGGAATAGCTTTCTCTCTGGGTCAGTCAATGTTCCAGACTGCTTAATTACTGCAAATTCACGCAGGTAGCTGTGATGAACACATGGAAAGCCATTAGGAGGTCTCATCTATTGTTTAACTTCAGAGAAAAAGAAGATAATTGTTGAAATGGTGAAAGAGCTCTGCTCAGGCTTGTCATAGGATATCACTACCTGTCAGTCACTGGAAACTGTCTAAAATAGTTTTTGTCATCCCTGTATTAATATTAAGTATATGATTATTCAACAAAATGTCTGCGTCATATCTCTTTCAAGGTCAGCTGAATTACAAGAGCAGTCTTGTTTCTTTTTGCATAAAATAGACTATTATTTGCTTTATTTGGTTTTACTTGCAGTCTTCCTTACAAACCCTTTTCTGAAATGTTAGTTCCTTCACTGTAGTTTTGCATTTAACTAGAAATTAAAGCAATTTTATCATTAAAAACAAAACACCACCACAAAGAAAAAAAAAGCAGAATGCAGTACATTCTTTACTATTTAAGATGACAGGTGTTTATTGCACCCAAACATATCTTTGTGTTCATAAAAAGAAAGTGTGAATATGTGGGACCTCTTTTGCCAAGTTTTTCTTCAGCATTTTATACAAAATTTAATTGCAGTCAGGGATAATAAGGGCAGAATCCAGGCTCTTCATATGAGGGCAGCAGCTGATTAGATCAAGGCACAGAGATGGACAAAAGAGCTCCCCAAAAATGAGTCTGTTGAAGATCAGAAGTCTTGGTCCACAGACAGCTTTATTATATAGCTTGTATCTGGATTGAGACTGGTAGTTCCCGCTCAGTTTCCTTGGTAGAAGCAGTCTAACCCCTAGACCAAGGGACCTTAGTTAGACTAACTCTGGTCTTGTAAAGTCTCATGAAGTGCAATACGACAAGGGCAATTTCATTCTCTCTCCTAAGAGATCATTAAACTACTGAGAGAGAAAGTGGTGATTTGTGTTTAGATGTTTCTAAAACATGCTCTGCTTCCAAAGACAAGGAATCATGTTAGAGATATTTTCTATCAAATGATATGCAGGTGGTTAGGTTAGATGACCATGATTCTGCCTTTTTGGCATACCTACAATTCAAACAATTCATGTTTGAAAGTCACACAACTGGTTGAGTAGAATGAAAATATCCACGTCCCTAATGGAGCCCACAGAAATTGCAATTGTAGTATTCACCACAGACCTTAAATTCTGACCATGATTTTAAGAAGGATATCATTAAATACAGATGCACTTTCATTAAAAAGTCATATTTCACCAAAAACTTCTGGAGCAAGGATTTGTGACAATGGCATTACTTGTTCCATCATATGCCAACACACCAAATTTGAAACTATGATCACTGACAAGTAAGGAACACACTCTATATAGAGAGATTTTTTTAGATATAGAGAGAGATAGAGAGAGATATATGGATAAAATAATGGGATATGATTTACATATACACACACGTGCACATATATATATATATATAGACACATATACATATATGTTTATCTACATCATGCTTTAGATATTTGATGAAAAGTTCTAAAATACCTGCAAAACTTGAAGGGCTGTATTTTGAAACATATAACAATGATTGCAACACATTAATTTAAAACTTGGGTGAGTTTTTTTCAAGATTTCAATGGATTGATAGCAGAGGCATATTCATATAGGGGATAAAGCATTAGGATGATCAAGAGAATTGACTGCCAGTCCCACCGTGGTATTGCTCTATTGAGAAGCATTTGAGCCAACTACTTACTTGTCTACGTTTCCCTCACCTACATAATAGATATATTTCAATTATGAGCAATCAGAGATCTTGGAATGTGAAAAAAGAACAAACCTGTAGGGACAGTAAACACTATTCTATACATACACTCATATGACTTATGGCATATTTAACCCTTAAATTTAAAAGGATCTGTGTCACAGAAGTGCAAACATTATTACGCTGCTGTTATTGTTATAATGCAGCGAGGGGAAGAACATCCCTTACAGAAAACAGACTCCAATATGGAATAATTTTGAAAAAAATATATATATTCACCTATAATTGCAGAACAAGAGTCAAAAAGCACCTTTTTTTTTTTCTATTCCAGGAAATTACTTTGTCTTTCTCTTAAGCACACATGAGCCTGAGGATATCAGTAGCCTATAGAGATTCCTACTATATCCTATTTATGGAAAATTATTGAGATGAGATATGAGAACATCACTGGCAGCCAATTGGCAAGCCAGATATTGTAAGCTTATGTGCACTATCTTGATAACTGACTATGCTTTGTTTTTTTCAGCACTTCTTAAAGCTTGTTTTTCCAGGTATTATACTGTAGCATTTTTCCTGGAACAAAAATATTCATTCAACACACTCCACAAATGCTCTGAATTCTTTACAATTCCCTTTGAAAGGTGTAGTTGTGCCTGTGAAACACTAAATAATCTTGGTTTATTTTTTTCCAAGAATTCCAGCACTGATTAGTCCATGCTAGGAACTAATTGCTTGCCAAATTTCATTAATTGTATTTTAAACCAACAGCTGAATTATACAGAAGAAAACAACCAGTCAGAACAGATAAAGTTGCTATTCATACACTCATATCATTTTTAAAAAGCACCAAAACAACAAAAACAATTTATTTTTCTTTAAATTGTCAACTTCTAGCCCCAAGCACATTTTTTATTGTGAGTGTACAATCCTATAAAAATAGAGTTTTATAAATGAAAACATTGACAGACCCTTAGCAATAGTGGCACTACAGGGAATAGCTATAAACAACATTTTTATTCCTCAAGCATACCTTACCCTTGAAAGTTTACACTAATTACCTGTAGTTTTGTTAATGTTTTAAGCTGCCCTTCATCTCTCCCACCCAGACTCAGCTTCCTCAACAGATATATTCAACAGCTTCTGTTCACACCTGACATCAATTTCCTTTGATGTTCACAGTCTAAATGAGAATGCTACAGCAAGCTGTATTTGTGAAGTATACAGGATGCCTTTAAAATGATGGCAGGTATTTTCCTCATTAAAGCAGCCATAACAGATAGTTAGATATGATGCTGTCCCTCACCTTCCTGCTAATTAATGACTATGATTGCAACCCAAATAAGATCAGGCAATTAAATGTGATAACATTTCAGAAGTGAAGAAAATGTACAACAATCTTGGAATAGCTTCCTGTAGATAAATAAAGTTGATCTTAGAAAAATTAACATATAAATGTACTATTCTATCAAAAATTGCACAAACTAAAGAATGTAATTATTTTGCTTTTATTTGAAATATGCAGTGCTGTTGAGATTGAAAGTATAAACAAAAAGAAATCCCATATCTATTTTATCATTTATATTATGAATAGAATAGTTCAAATTCTTCAAAGAAAGAAAGATTTGTGAAATGATTCCTTTATGCTAAAATTTAACAGGAAAAGACTTCTGCATCAAACCTGGTAGCCTTCCTCTCAGCTCTGTGTTCTGCAGCTCACTGTGCCCCAGCAGTACTAAACACCTGCATGGTTCCTGTTGCAGTGTCTGTCACAGCTATAGCCAGACACTGGCTTCATGAATGTACTAAAATGTTTAGCAAAGGCATAGTTAATGTATCTAAAAAAAGGGCTGTAAAAGAGAATGGGAAACTCTTTGGCAGGGTCTATTATGGTAGGACAAGGATAAATGGTTTCAAACTAAAAGAGGGGAGGTTTAGATTGGGTATAAGGAAGAAGGTTTATACAGTAAGGATGGTGAGGCACTGGAGCAGGTGGCCCAGAGAAATGGCAGATACCCTGTCCCTGGAGGAACTCATGGTCAGGCTGGATGGGGCTCTGAGCAACCTGATCTAGCCGTGGGTGTCCCTATTTATGGTAGGGGAGTTGGGCAAGATTGGTTTTAAGGGTCAATTCCAACTCAAATGATTCTATGATTCTATGAAGTTTGCCACCTTGAAGTTTCAGAAAGAATGCTTATGATAGTAATGGGGAAAGTCATGGTTCTTCATTCTTGTTCCTAATAGAATGAGGCAGGCAACACAGCATTAATCCATATTTCTTCCACACTAGAGTATTAACCCACATATGGGCTAAGAATTGATTTATTTTTAAAGCTCGGGTGTTGAGCACTTTTAGAGATAGATTTACAATACAATTCTGAATTTGGTATCTGTCAGTTTTAGTATATTAAGGGTCCTAAAAACAATTGGTGGATGGAAAGGTTGATCAGTTTTTTCTTTACTAAGGACTGTATCTTTACGAGTGCCAAGTGCTGTGTGAAATGTTGGAATCTCACATATTTCAGTTTTTGTGTTTTCTTCTTTTTACCCTATCTGGAGACCCAGACTTATATAACATATAAAATACTAAGCAGAGTCAGAGTGGAGGGAATAAGTTTTTGAGGTGTACTAATATAAATGAGGTAAACCTTGTAAGGATTTTGGGTAAACACTCAAATTGCCACAAACTGATCTTGTTATTCTCTGGCTCTTGCATTTGTTTTGAGTAATGAGAATCAACAACCTTTCTTATCTCTTTAAGAGACTATATCTACAGCTGAACTTTATCTACGGCAATGAGTTTCTTCACTTGCAGTGATTGTCACCTGCATCTTGCTCGTACCATAGCTACAGCTCTTGTTCACTCACAGGACTGTCCAACCATGACAACTCAGGCAATGGATGGGCATGTGCCTTGTCGGTAAAACATGCCTTTAAGAGCAGTGAACTGTAACAGATGATTCCAAATTAAAGAGTAGTATCTTCAGCAAAACCACTTGATATCATAGCACCATGCTGAAAGGTGATGCCACAAAACACCCATACCAACACAAACAGAGATATATGTCCATATCTTCGGACTTTCAACAAGTACTGGTCAAAGCCAAGAAAGCCAGGAAATGATTTTGTCCTATTTGAAGTTTATGCCTCTTTAAGATGTGAGGCAAATAGGTAAATGAAAGCCACTTTCCTCTCCTGAACAGATTTTTGTGGAGATAGACAAAGTGCTGGAGCAAACAAGAAATATCTAGAGCTGTGTAAAAGCTGATGGATATTTTGAACAGAAAGGAAACTCTAGAAGTTGTGTTCTTTGTTGTTATTGCAGCATTGAAGCCTTCGGTTTACATCTTTGTTCCAGTTCCACTTGAAACCTGAAGGTCAGGATCAAGGGGTTAATGCAGGATTTTCATGAAATATTAATTTGCTTCTAACTTCACATGCAGTAGTTTAACATTCTATGTACGAATTGGCTTAAGCAGTGGCTGGGGACATGTTTATATGCAATTAAATGAAAAAGCAGTTTTCCTACCCTCTGACCTCCAAAGTGAAGAAAACTGTAACTGTGCAGCATGTTTCCTCACTTACACATTGATTAATGATCAAAGGTAAGAATGTTTTTGTGAACCAAATATACATCGCTTCGTCAGAATCTTCAAGTGGTTTTGTATTTTTTTTCCCATTTTACAAGCAAAATTTATTTAAAAATGTTAACATGCAGTTTAGTTTTAATTATACTCTTCCCTTCCTCTTGGTCTGACAGTAATAAAAAGTAAGCATTGAAAGGATTGGACCAAATGACAAGAGAATGGACTTTCTAATATTTTTAGGGTGTAAATTATAAGTGATATGGTAAGTCCAAGCTGTGTTGCTATTGAACATGCAGATATGGCCCAATGATGAAAGAATTTGCAAAGTAATACGGAATTATCCAGAGTCTGCCAGAACTTTTCAAATTCTTGAAATCAAAAGGTCATCCTGAATCTAAAGGATATGCTCAAAAATAATTTTGTCAAAATAAAAGATGGATGATTCCTAAGCTGGCTCATGGGGACCATAATATGGTTAACATTTTTCCTGTGAAACTAGTGTCATTTTAAATACACTTTTAAGATTGAAAAGATTTGTGTTTTTTTTTTTTCCTGCTCCATCTTGGATAATATAGGCTTATAACTTTATTTTTTTTTAAACAACTAAAGTTGTCATCTAGTACCTCCTTCTTCCATACTGATATTTTGAAAGCACTGCAAAGGTTTTTTTCCTAATCCTGAGATCTGTTGCATTCAGGCAAAGAAGATCATGTTTTTGATTGCTGCTCTGAGCCCTTTATTGCCTTTTCTGGGGTTCTACACTGGTAATGGACATATTCTCATGTTATCCCCAGTGAACTATCTTCAATTTAAAGACCCTTCAGACTTATCTTCCTCACCTCACTTTTTGTCTAAGGGCTTTTTGTGGAGAACGTGAGACCTCTCCACACTTTTCAAAAGAAACCAGCTATTACTATCTTTCAAAACAGTTCACATTCAAATACTTTCTCCCATTTCATCCCTAAGCCACAGGAAAAAAAAAAAAAAGGCCTTAAATAATATATCCCCACAAAATTAACCCACTTTCCATGTGAGATTTCCAAACAAAGAGAAAGATACAATTACACTATGCATACTTATTATGCCTATCAGCATAATTTCAACATTATCCTGCATTCCTTTAGTGATACCCAGTACTTGGCTCCAGTAGTGTGCAAACTCTTGGGTAAACTGCAGAAGACTGTGTTGAGGAGCAGAATTCGCATGGCTTCAGGTGCCACTGGTTATTAATTTTTAATCCTCCGAAGTGACAATTGTGTTTTTATACTCTAGAGTTTATGATGTAGAACTTATGAAAACAAGACAGAACAAAACAAAACAAAATAAAACCTGCTTTTGTTCCTGGTTAAACTATCTCTATTAAGGCTTAGGACAAAAAAAGTCAATATAGAGACAGACTTCTGGTTATAACAGTTATGGTTGGACTGTGAATAAGGAAGAACTCCTTGTCACTAAGTATGACAATAGCAGCTCCAATATGCACCTGAATTCAAAGTGAAGCTTGTGAAGACTTAGCACAGCAACAGAACCTTTCTTGCTCCTGACACAAATGCGGTGATAGCATCAGAAAAATGAAAACCTCTGTTATTGTACTGCAGAAAAAAAAATATATATATATATATATATTTTCTACAGCAATGGTCATAAACTGGTATACATCATTATGTTTGTGATGTCTTAATACTTATTTTTGAGGAATCCAGATGCATAGTAGAGATGGAAATTTGAATGCCATTTAATTTTTATCTTATTTCAAAGAGCAACGTGGAGCAAGAATGAATTCAGTGAAAATCCAATTCCATAAAATTTATCTTAGGTCACAGTTAAACTCAAGAAAAGTAATGCCTGGCCACTGGAATTTTAACGAAGACAATTGACATTTTTTCCCCAGATCTGAATCATTTGCTTCTGAGAATTTTCTTGAGGTCTTCAAAATAAATTTTTAACAACAAAGACCAATATGTCTTAACATTACAGTTTTCTATCCTGTTAATCATAACCACCTGATTAATAACTTTAGACAGGCTGTTCTCTCCAGCCTCAGTCTATAGACTAAGAACTTAATTAATCAGAGACATGACCGTAACGAATTCAGCATACTTAAGCATGATATCGAGCTGCAGATATTTTGTAAAGGAATGCAACTGAATTCACATTATTCCCTGGTCTGCCAATTCTATACCAATTCTCTGAATTTTTGCAGCTAATTTCTACCAAACACAGATAATCCCTCTGATGGCTTTATACTAGTAAATCAAATTGTTTCCTTTCCTATTTCTCATGTTTCCTACAAAAGGAAAATTGTTACTAGCTACCCAGGATTAATCTCATACATTCAAAAGCTCACAAAAGTTCAACAAAATAGCCTATCATATACTCGAAGCGCTGGTACTAGATAGCAATCTAATTTTAAAGTTTCTAATATAATGCAAAACTAGTTTTGCATTTGCTGGACTCTCACGATATTTTTGCTCTCTCTCTTTTAAATTCATCTGATATTATTTCACAGGCAGATCATAATTGAGCTGGATGAAAATGTAACTCAAAAAGTTTTGGTTCTGGTAAATATCCAAACCTTAAGGAGTTCTGCCAAAATATTACTTTAAAATCAGGTGGTCCTCAACCTACAGTGGCCCTGGGGCAAGAATCTTGAGCAACTGTTGTGCTTTGGGCAATATTCTGCTTCTGTTTCCAGACTGGCCTCAGCTTTAGCTATATAATTGCCTGTGGCTGCATATAATGGAAGAGGATTTTGTGGACAGCCTGCTTTTCCTAAGTTACTACTTTAAAGCACTCACAAACTCACATTTAAATGTGACTGTGTTACAGTCATTGCTGGCCAAATCAGAAACACAGCAAAAATATTCTCTTGTAATGTGTCAGTTTTCCATTGTAGAGATTTATTTATTCTACTAAGGAGGTAGACAGGCATGAAAAATAGCAAACTTGAGAAAATAAATCAAAAATTTTTAAAACCTCAAAAGGGGCTTCAAGTCAACGACATTGTGAATGAAGGTTTAGGTTAAAGCTCATTATATTCATCTTGACCTTAACCATAAAAAAAACTGGTGATGGCCTATAGTAAGATGTGTTTAAACCTCTTCTGGCACTGAAAACACATGCACAGGGAATTTCTAGATCTTCCCTGAAAGCTAGGTCTAGTCAAGCACCACACTGAGCCTGTCTCAGGAAAGAACATGTAGCTGGCTCTCATGGTCTTCTTGTTCTGTTACAAGTTTGTATAATTTAGAGAGAGAACCACAGAATTCTCAATTATAATCAAACATAAAAAAAGCCACTTTGAAAGACTGTGTACTTTTTCATTTCAATTGGGCTGAGAGATACTTGGCTGAAATTTTTACCCAGAAGAGTTCTCATTAGCACAGCAGCAAACTGATATTTATTCAGAATTTTTGTTTCTATATGCTCGCAAGCTAAAAAGAATGAAATAACTAATACCTAACTGAGACATAGTGTACTTCAGTATTCAGAAATCAGTTACCTGTGGTATTTTTACTCCTTTAATGAAATTTGAAATACAGTTCTCCTAATATATTATTCTGAACACAATAAACTGTCCTTCCTGAGCTTTTATTAAAAAAAAAATAATCCCTTCTGCTGCTGTGTATGAAGACTTTGTACTACCATATTTTCATAATTTTGGATGGTTGAGCTTGTACTGCTTAATAGATGTTGCCACAAGATCTCAAGGAACATACAAGGCAATTCCTCCTCTCATATGCTTGTCTTTGTGTTTGCTATACTAGCAATGTGCTTTTTTGGCCATCGCATAATTTCTGTTCTTGTTCTGTCTTATGACCAGGTCCTGATGACGCCTCAACACAAAGAAAGATTTCTCTACAAGTTATCAAATATGTTCTTGCCACATGAACTGCAACATGGCCCAAAATGCCTAAGAAGGGCTGTTGCTTGTCTGTGTGGTGGGTCCATAATCCAAGCCTGTTCCTGGGACCCACAGGAGAGAAAGCATCATGGAAAAGATTCACTGAATAATTTGATGACTGCAGGTGGGTTGGATGAATCTATCTGGGAGCTCGGCTGGGACTCTGGCCATCTCAGATGTGGAAATAATTTCTTCCTGACTGATAGTTTTTCTCTTGAGGATGAAAATTACTATCTAATCTTCCTAAACACCTTAACATACATTTTGGGTAGTGTTTACATTGTTTTGTCCAATGAGCTTTTGACTTTGATCTTGGTAAGATATTAGGTTTTTCTAATATTTCAGTGAAAGCTTTCAGCCTGTTTTGAAAATGAATCACTTGGTCTTATAAATTGGCTCTTTTAGCAGACCTTAAAGTGAAACAGAAATAAATATTTTACCATTACTTTTATTTTAGAAAGGAGGAGACTGCGACACAAAAATGGGCAAAGATATGGCAATGATCAAACATCAGGTTAGCTGAACAGCTGGAAAGAGAACTTGGGTCACCAGTCTGGTTCTTTCACTTCTAGGCTTGAATATTTTAAAAACTAATAATATTCACAAAATCCTCTTTACAGGTATTTATTGTCTTAAATAACATAGCTCTCTCTGTTGTTTTTTTCTATTTTTGTTTTTTTTTGTTTTTTTCTTTATTATTATTATTTTTTAAGATTTTCAAATACCATCATCAGTAGAAATGCTACCTTACCTATGCCTACTGCCACAAAGAGTTTCAGAAAAAGGAAATGAGACTGGGAGTTGATTATCTGATTAAATGTGCCAAGCACATATCTAGCATAGAAAAGTATTCCATGCCTCAAGCAGTGTAGTACAAATGTCCCAATTAGATGCATGACTGATTTTGATTTGGCTCATTATTTATGCAGAACATTGGCTACTGGCTTATTGTTCTATTAAGTCCTGCAATATGACCCTTAATAGTGGTTGTGACTAATACTAGGATAACTATCATTTTTCTTAAAGTTGCATATTATTATTATTATTAAACTATCAGTTTCTTCCTTGATAGTGCCAGAGATCTAAAACAGAATAGAAATAATTCCAAAATCTTGAAAATGTTTGCTTGTGAGCAATATAAATTATTTTACCTTACAATAAAGTTAGAAGCTAGACCTAGAAGACTGCAAGTTATTTAAAATGTCTTTTATAGTTACCGGTGGGAAAGACACTCTTCTCAAAAGTTTTTCAATACATCATATAGCTCATTTTCTGGAAGCAGTTACTTTGTTCCATTGATGACAGAGCATACAGCATGGCCCAGATTGAGATGTTCACATTCCAGTCGCTTTCACTCAAACTTTTGAAATCTATCCCAAGAGACTCTAGGGAACTTGTTGCTCGCAAGTTTAAGGAAAATCCTTTGAAGCAAACTTTTTCTTGCTGTTTCCATGTAGTAGTACAGAAAAGGTGTTGCTTGAAGAAAATGCTTTCAAGATCTTTTAAGTGAAACTAAAAATCTACAGAGAACTATGCTTGTTCTTTGCAATTTTTCTTCGGATAATCAGTTTCTCCAAGTAACAGTTTATTTGTTGCTACAGTGTCATGAAAGTTTTCACTTAAAGACTTTGAAGCCTCTGCAGAATAATGCACAGATATGCTCCTGCCAATTCCTGCGTGCCAGTCTCACAAAAATCTAGCATCAAACATCCAATAGTAACAAAGAGCCAGAGAACATGCAAGAAGATAGAATTGTTTCAAGGAAGATATTTTACTAAAAGAAAGGGAATTTTGTAAAAGAATTAAATGGGTAATTAATTCCCTGACTCATTATGAACGCATATGGTTAGCCACCTGAGTTGTTGGAATTATAATAGCTAGTGCTGCAGTTGAAGAAAACCTCAAGATAGAATCTGATATAGCCAGTGGGACTATGGAGCAACCAGATGGAGTTCATGACCCTTTTCAATCTTATTTTCCTAATGCTCTAATAAATAAACTAAATATCAAGAATATTTTTGAAAACAGCATTTTAAACTAGCATGGGAGAACAGTCTAGAAAGGTAAAATATGTAGGTTACTCCAAAAATAATGCCTCCAACTTATTTCCATGGAAACTGCAACAAAGAGAATAATGACACTATTTGATAGAGCAAATTCTTAGCTACAAAACACTATTTTTCAACACAGTCATCACCATTAGCGATGCATTTTTGCAAGCAATGTAGAAGAGCTGCATGCTGCGCTCATGAAGTTCTGCACCAGCTGTGCATGGCCATACCAGAACACGGCTTGTCCTTCTACAGTGATGTTGCCACTGCTGAAACACACCACCCACTGCCTCACTGTGCTCTCTTTCACTGTTTGGTCTCCATCAACATTATGCAAGTGTTGACGCATGTCAGTGGGTGCCAATTTTTTCCCTTGGAGGAATTTAATGCCACACCTTTGCTCATATGCACTTTCATGTCAGACACCATTTTGTCAGACTGCCCCTTTGCTGCCATCTGTCGCATTGGTGCCAAATTTAACAAAATATTTTCAAGAGGGTTCAGCTTCGACTGCTTACATCTGTTTCTGTTGTCATGGGGCAGCATAATCAAATAGGCAGCCCTCGTATTACTACTTTTAGCTGTGGTTTTAAGACCACAAATTCAACTGCAGCCAGCATATCTTCAACTTTTCATGCCAAACTTTTGGAATTCACTCTCTTAACCAGTCTAAGCAGTACATATTACTTAGCACATTGATCTGGTCTGTGTTTTCAAATAAGGAACATATTGAAAAAAATTATGAGCTGCTGATGTGGACTTCATTGATGTAGAAAAATGATCTGTCACAATGGTTTTCTCCCATCTAGGTAAGAAACATTTCAATATTATGGAATCACTAATAAAAAGGAAGAAACTTTTCTACACTAAGAAGCCCAGACAACATTTATCTTCCACTAGTTTCAGTGAGTAGTCTGTTCACTTGAGTCTTAGTCTTTAGAAATACTAAGAAATAATTTGAAACATTAAAAAGTCATAAGAATTAAGGAAATACAAAATAATTATATGTTATACATGCATAACAACATAAGTAGAAGAGCTAACAAATACTAGCCTGCACATGCCAAATTTTGAACTCATACTTTGATTAGGTGAATGCTTTCACTATGTTTTCCCTGCTGTGGAGTGTACTGTAGTATGTTCTGTCATGGCCTCTCTAGTGTCTAATAAAGATTGATCTTGAGATTCAGTCTCCTTCTCATTGAAGGCACAAACAAAGGGAATTCACTATGACTTAACTGTAAAATGTGGTTAAAATTAGTCAGCATATACAAAAAGTATTAAGAGACAGATGCATATATATGCAGCTAGGTTTAAATGATACTGCAGAAGACTCTCTTCCCTGAGAGCTGGCCCAAAGGTAGATATCTACTCCTAAGAGTTCATTTGTTTTAAAAATTGGGCTAGCTTCTCTATTTCAAAATAAATAAATACACAAATAAGCACACTTTTATTTCTCTGGAGCTACTATGGAATTGTCTTTATCTTTGTTTTTGGGAACCTGGTACTCACAAAAATGTTAAAAAAACTTCTTAGATTTCATTTACCGTAAGTACAGACATCATTTCATAATAGGGGAAGATTTTAAAATACCTTTTATTCTGTACTTTTCATTTTCTCATCATAATCCATAATGTAAAATTATCTTCTCAGAACTGAACTCAAATGAATGTTGTTCTTTTTAGGAACAGTTCTAAAGTAGCAGGTGCTTTTTTAAAAACAAATATATATATATATATATAAATGCTAATAGCTCTGAATTTCATATAGAACATGGGATTTGCCTTACTCATCTTCGGTCTTTATCATGAGAAATAATGATAAATATGTGATGAATATCAGCTCTCTAGGAAAATCAAAAATACCTCATCAGAGATTCCTCCTGGAATGCTTTTTTCTGTCTAGTCCTGCATAGACCATACTAAGCTGAAGGACATAGACTACGTTTATCCTTCCTTCATTAGAAACCACTAATAAAAATAGGGAAAAAAATGCCTTCAATCAGATCAGCTTTTACATATTTTCATTTCTGGAAGAAATAATCAGTTTTGTGTCATTATTTAATAAGAAGTACAGTAGATATCCCTCGTAACTTTTTATATAAAATTATTAAGAAAACAATTTGGAAGTCTTCATTAGGGAAAATGAGATTTAACGGAAATCCAATAAACTTCAGGGGGACTTCTGGTGCTCCTCACTTTCATTATCTGGTCTGTACCTTTACCCAAGCTTCTTTACTACCAACTGTGCTGTGGCATCTTTTTGTATTCTCACAGAAGTGAACAATGATACGATGAATACAAAGAATGTTTAAAATAAAGATTTATTTAAAAAATTCTTCCTGCTACTATCAGAGACTTTTAAATCAGTCTAGCTTCCCATCCACTAGCCTTCTCTAATTCCTTTGGAATGTACTAGCAAATATTCTAGAGGCTTCTTAATAAAGTTGTTATCTAGAATATTTATTTGCTTTTTGAGTGTTAGAACTTTCTTCTTGGAAGGGTTAACACTGCAATAGTGAATAGAAATATTAATCAGGCAACACAGTGAATAAAGAGAGCACTGGCTGCCTCATCTACTGTACTGGCTCCTTGTTTTTTCCCTTTCCCTTTCCCTTTCCCTTTCCCTTTCCCTTTCCCTTTCCCTTTCCCTTTCCCTTTCCCTTTCCCTTTCCCTTTCCCTTTCCCTTTCCCTTTCCCTTTTCCCTTTCCCCTTTCCCTTTTGTTTTTCCTTTCCCTTTTGTTTTCCCTTTCTCTTTAACTTTGCCTTTCTTTTTTCCTTTCCCTTTCCCTTCCCTTCCCAGTCAAGATCAGAGCTGAGGAGTACAGTTCTACATTACTGTTAATATACTTTAATTTATGTACCTTGAATTTTGTCAGTCTTAGCTTTTATTAATTTTTTTTTTAAAGCATGTGTTTTTCAGTCAAGATGTATGGCATGGAACCTTAATCTACTGACTGGTTATGTGAACTACTGTGAGATGACAATTTCTCAAGCAATAGTCCTGGTTGTAAATGGTCACATAAAGCAAAAATTGAAGCATTCAGTTTATTACATATTATATGGGATGAACTGAGTGATATAGTAGATGATGGTGAACTGTGAGAAAATTTATTTATTCTTTTTCATTAAAATTTGATATGCACTCATAACTCACAGCAGGCAGAATGAAGTTTTCTAGTTTACAATAGAACATCCTCCATATCTCATATTTTTAAATAAAAGAGTAGTTACTGCAAACAAAACATTGCATTTAATATCTCCCGAATAATGTTTGGGTAAAAAAGACAAATAAGATCATTAATCAAGACTAATTATTCTTTTGTTGTGCACATTGGTCAGCTTATGCCTAATACAGCAATTTTATAATTTATATGATATTTGATAATCATTTATGCTGTTCTATATTTTAACCATAGATAAAAATAAACATTCATCTCAGTTTCCTTACAGAACATATCTGGAATACCTATCAATAGTATTTTATTCATTATTGTAGATATATGTAAGAAAATCCTCACCATGACATCTGAAGACATATCTAGTCATAATTATAAAAATAGTAACTCTAAAAAATGGCATGTTCCTGCTTGCCTGACTCTCCAGTAGAAAAGCTGATATAAAGTACTGATATTTTTATCCCCTAAATAACAGCAACATAATGGGGAAAAAAAAATGGCGATGAAGATGAATGAATAAATATGGGAAATATTTTCCATCAGAAATGCTTTCTGGGTTTTAAGTGGGAGTAGTTGGAGTTCCAACTAACCCTCCATGGCTTCTGCACTTAACAGCCTTTCATAGTTTTCTCTAGCGCTTTTCTAAAGAAACAATTGCAACAAAAAACTACCCTGCAGAAATGTAACTGTTTTGAAAAGTGGAATAAGCATTTGGTTTTACAACATATACATATATATTTAAAGGAAAACAGAAAAAAAATAGTGAAAAGTAACTAAGTAAAAAAAAAAAAAAGTTTTTACCATGATCCCTCTCTCCCCAAGCAAACAGTTTTAACAGGAATTTTTCTACTGGTGCACTAATGGTGTATCACTTATGAGCATTGCTGGAGACAGAATACTGATCTGTGTAAGACCTTTGGCCTGACCTAATGCAGTTATTCTTCTGTACAAGTTACAATGGAAAAATTCAAAACCTAAAACAGAACAACAACAAAATAAAAAAAAAAAAGAAAAGAAAAACAAAGATTAAAAAAAGAAAAGATCTGAAGTAAACAAAGACAGAAGGGAAAAACGTCAACAAAAATCCAAACAACTTGCAGTTTTTGCTACAACCTTGCTATCAAAACTAGCTGTCATGTATAAAAGATGTGGTCAGAGAATGGTAGTTCCTCCTTACAGAAAGGAAAAATCTTTTAAAAATATGAATCAAAATTAAAACCAAAAAAGTAAATAAATCATGTTATTCCAAAAGAATTTTCTCCCCAGATTTTGTTCTGAAAGTCATTATGTACACACTTTTATTTTTTAGGTTCTAATTCCCCTTCTCTGGAAGTGTTCAAGGCCAGGCTGAATGGGACTTTGGGCAACCTGATTTAGTGGAAAGTACGCATGCCCATGTCAGTATGGTTGGAACTGAATGGTCTTTAAGGTCACTTCCAACCCAAACCATTCTGATTGATTTCACTTTCTCTTTGTATGCAGCAAAACGTTACAGCTTTCTAACAGTATATATTTTTTCTGACACTAAAAGTGGCATTTTTCATTATACAAATCATACTGACAGAAAAAAAAAAACTTCTAATAAGCATTTCCACGTGATCCACGTTCATCCAGATGCATCCACACACAGACACCCAGCCTCAAACAGAATAGAACATCTCAGATATTTTCCTTCATCATTAAGGTCATGTCTCAAAATTCTCTGAAAAAGTAATGGCAACAATCCACTATGAGCTAATTTTTAAATAGCTACTCTAATCTTTATTAATATGAAATGAAACTAGCTGAGTTATTATTTTGATGATATATTTAGCAGGTGATCATCATGAATGAGGCTGTTTCTGTCTCCTTTTATTCTGCTTCTACCTGCACTCCTCACAAAATATTTTTCCTCATGCAGGGACACCCATACAAAGCTTGCACACTTTGTAAGTTTCATGTAAATGTGTTTTCAGGCTTAAGTAATGAACAGGCTTTTCATAAGTTTAGTGAACAGAAGTGATATTCAGTTTTTCCAAATGTGAGTGTCTGTAGAATAGAAATAATCATTTGCAGTGCAGCCTACGATCTTTCTGGAAATAATATACAGTTACACAGTGCAAACGAGATGTATTATCATTATGCTGATGAGAAGATCAAATATTTCTTTTTCTTCCATAGTCAAAATATTGTTAATGGATGATTTTCTGCCTGGAAGGACATTTTATTGAGATTATGTGCTGAGCCCACCACTCATTGACTGAGTAAGATGAAAACAAATGAAAAAAAGAAACCTGTATGAGAATACTTCATGAAAAAAAGAGAGAATTGAGAAATGGGGACGTTCATTCTTGCTATGTATTACACCTCTTTTGTCTTTCCTATTCAATCTCATCTTGTTGGCTCGTGTGTTCTTCAAAGGAGTAACTTTTTCTAGCACTTTGAGTTGAGTCTTGACAACAATAGAGTGTATTCTTTCTTGTTTCTTAGGCATTGTCACAAAACCAATGAGAAAAAAACACAGGAATGGCTCCACTAAAATACTTATCTGCACAATCTCAAATTTTCAGGGCAACCATTGAATGTCATTGAGATTTTGGCAACTTTAAATTCTTATTTGCTATGACTTCAAGTTCTACTTGTTTCTTTTCTTTTCTTTTCTTTTCTTTTCTTTTCTTTTCTTTTCTTTTCTTTTCTTTTCTTTTCTTTTCTTTTCTTTTCTTTTCTTTTCTTTTCTTTTCTTTTCTTTTCTTTTCTTTTCTTTTCTTTTCTTTTCTTTTCTTTTCTTTTCTTTTCTTTTCTTTTCTTTTCTTTTCTTTTTTTCTCTTCTCTTCTCTTCTCTTCTCTTCTCTTCTCTTCTCTTCTCTTCTCTTCTCTTCTCTTCTCTTCTCTTCTCTTCTCTTCTCTTCTCTTCTCTTCTCTTCTCTTCTCTTCTTTTCTTTCTTTCTTTCTTTCTTTTTATGTATTGATCTTCTGTATTTGTTATTTATTCAGTTATCACAGCTAGTTTGTACTAGTTAGATTAAATAAAGTTATCACTCAGGAGATTATTTTTTACAATTTTAAATATATGATACATCAATCATTCTGTCAGTTAAAAGGCAGTACCATGTTATGCTTAGCTGAAGTAGTAGTTCTGATGGTGATAACAAGCTATTAAATTTGCTTAGGCAGTGATGGAAGAAGGAGCCTAAGAATTATAATGGGAGGAAACATCTTTACCTACTTATGGGTATTTCTGCCAATTAAAGGGAAATATGTAAAAAATGAGACAGCTGCATTAACTTTTGTGTACCTTTAGAGTATAGATGACTTTCACACTGATGCTGCAAGTTCTTCCCCACTCTCCAGCATGACTCCTAATTCTGTCCTAGTTCCACAGTCACACCATGCCAATCAGCTCCTCCCAGGTCACTGGGGAAAGCAGTAACAACTCCTGGACTATTTTTCACTTTCAGTTGCTGTTATGGATTGTTTGAAAACTTGATGAATATCAGAGTGCATTTTAACATAATACTCAGGAGCTGAATAAAACATAGAGATACAGAAGACCGATTGATATGAATGACGTATCTCTGCTATCCATTAGAAAGACTGCATGCACAATAGACTTTTGGTTGGAAAAAAGAACAGGATGACTTTACTAGAGCCATTTGCCAGCTGCTCAGTGAATAGGTCAGAGGCATAAGGAAGATAGCTTTCCTGTTAAAAGAGTTAGTTGCATTGCTCATTCATCATTCACACTCATTGTGTTCCGGCTCTCTGTAATCCAGCAACAGAGGAAACAGCTCAGTCTTGATTTCCTCCAACTTTAGCTTTTGAGTGAAATCATAATACTGTAATACTGATGATGTCATAACTTCACAATTGGCATGATTACTTCAGTCCAGGATTAAAAGAATTATTGTAATCATTGTTTTGATGAAACATATGACAGGATACACATTCATTTCTGCTACCTTCTTATGTCTCACATACATATTTCTTTAAACATACATTCCTCTGAAAAATATATTATCAAATGCCATGTATAGAATCCTACTGAGCGCATAAGCACAGAGAAATAGCTGTAAGCCAACTTTCCTGGCTGCTTGGAGAGACGGTAGGGAACAGCTAAACACCCTGCCTGTTGCCTCACAGGAAGAAGTCAAAACAGCTCCTATCGGATATGTGCCTTCCAAAAAAAGCCACGTGCAGCTCTAGAAGCACAAGTTGCGTAGTGCTGATTTAGTCAGTTCTTCCATCTGCAAAGAGCCCAAAATGGTTTACAGAGTTTACAAGAAGCATCTCATCCACTGCTGAAGTGCAGTCGCCTAGGGAATGAAACTTGGCAGCTGTTTAACAGAACACATAAATCCTACACAATAGTTTAGGGGAAGAATTTTTAAAGAATGGTGCAGATGGGAGTGTAGGGAGGTAGAATATAGTTATGTAAACAGGCAGAAGATGCAGGTAGTCCAAAACAAGCAAAATTTTAAATTTCTCATATTGCAATATGTTTCAGGCAGTTTTCAGAGAAAGTGTCTTTGTAAATGTTTAAAGAGTACTTGGTTTTTTGTTTGTTTGTTTGGTTGGTTGGTTTCTTTATCCCCTCAGTGGATCTATTTTAATCACTATATCCATCTGTACATTAATTGAAGTCATAACAGTGCTCAGAGACACCCACCAGTACCACTACCCAGGAAGTAAAGTACTTTGTGAGTATACAGAAATGTTACCACATCAAATATAAAACATCCCCAGCATTTCCAAAGTTGAAAACCAGGGCTGCAATACTCACAAACAGATGTGAAATCTTGATTTTCAATAGAATAGAATTGTATGTTTTACCTTGTCAAAACCATATTTTTAAAATGTTCTATTCTTACAGAAAAAAATTCTAAGAGTCTCAAATTTATTCTACTCCATAATTAGAATGAAAGTGACTTAATTTTGGAGAAAATATGTGCAGAAAAAGGAGAAAAAGGAAAAGGAAAAGGAAAGGGGAAAACAACAACAACAACAACAACAAAAGGAAAAGAATCATAGAATCATCGAATGGCCTAGGTTAAAAAGGATCATAATGATCATTTAGTTTCAACCCCTCTGCCATAGGCAGGGTTGCCAACCAGCCTCCCAGAGCCAGAAAAGGAAAAAGAAAAGAAAAAGAAGAGCAAGAGAAAGAGGAAAAAGAAAAAGAAGAGAAAGAGAAAGATGAAGAAAAAGAAAAACTTTGAATGTTCTTATTTTTTGTTAGTTTCTTTATGAAGCCCTTTAGGAATTATGTATGCTAGAAAGCACCAGCACTGTATCTATGCTGCTAAATTAAACAACCTCAGACTGTCCTCTGACACTGAGCCCATGCAGAGTCCCATATTGTACAAGAATTACCTCAGGCAATACTAGTTGGCCTGAGTCAAAACAGGAGTCATTCAAGAAATTTAATACTATAAATTATTTAATTCCAAGGTCTAGGAATGTTTTCTGGCACCGTTTATCTTACAAGTGTAGGTGTAGCCTGGAAGTAGTATAAGCAATTAGTATCAGCAGCTTAAAAATAAAACACATTTGCAGTATTTTGAGAGAAAGACTAAGAAAAGCTGAACAGCGAAACATACAATATCTTGGTGAAATTGTTTTTTTCACTTTAAAGATTGTTAAATAGAGGTTTTGAATTAAGAAGAAAATATACAACATTCAAAACTTGACTGCCATTTTTTACAGTTCTATTGGAAAAATGGAGCAGTTTGTGTGTTTTGGGAAAAAAACAAACAAACAAAAAACAGCACTAAAAATTTCTGTTAGGAACAGTGAGCTGTGTTAGACCATGCTGAATAGTCTAACAAAATGTGCCTCTCTTTTCCTCATCACATTTTGCCTCTCCTTTCCCTTCTACAGAAAAACAAATCTAAGTGTTGTCCCCCTCCTCTGCTTAACCTGATAGGAGCCATTGGTATAGGCTGTAAAGCACCGAGGTGCTTTTAAACGAGGAAGCATTTGGATGTTGGACTGGGTTCAAACAGGTAGGAGCTGTGTAAAGCACTGACAGTAAATTTTCATGTGGTTTGGGATTTTAAACATCCCCAAAGCTCAATTTAAATACATGGTGATGACTCACATCTATCTGTAAATGAAATATATACAGCAAAAATATCTAAATGCTTCAGAAATAGAAATCAATTATTATTACTTTAGGTTTCCCTCATGAGAACATTCGTTAGTTTTCCATAGCACTAAGGAGACCGAATAAAATATATGTGTGTGTGTGGACTCTAAACAGCTTTGCTGGCTTAAACCTTGCTGGAAATTATTCAAATGGAAAGGGCTAGGAATTGATGGGATTTCAAGTTACCCATTCACTTTGGGGTTCTATAAATTAAACCCATTAAAATAGTTAACAGCAAGAAGGACAAGATCACTTAAAATATCTGTTGAAACGCACGTCAGTAAAATCTGTTATAAGAATTAAGTAAAACTGCACAAATATCTAAGAAATAACAAATACTATACATGGTAAAGTTCTAAATAGCAGCAAAAAGAAAGTTTCCACTTAAGCATGCTATTTGCAGTGTATTTTAAACTTCTTCAATATACTGCTCAATTATTGTGTGCCCTTAAGCGGCAGGAGTGTTAGATAGCAAAATAGTTGGAAGAAGAATATTTTGATTTTTTATATTTTTTTCTTTTCGGATTGCGTTTCTCTCTTTAAAAAAAAAAAAAAGTATTTTATTATAATAATGGATGGTAATTATGTATTTTCTCCTCAAATTGATTGTAAATACCCAATAGCTAACTTTCCCCTGTGCACTAATGATGATATATGGCACTTTTGCTTATGATAATTCATTTTTATCATCAAGGCAGGTGACACATGAGATGAATCTCAAACTTTTAAACTGATAATGCAAATAGGTAAATTAGTTTGCTTAAAAATGCATCTCTTCAAAAATCCTAAGCTTGGTATTTGCTGGTGTCTTTTTATCAATTCTTGAACTGTAAAGCTCATAAAATAATAGTGTGTCTGCTTGGTACATCAGCCAAAACAATCACATCGTTTGCCAAAAGGACAGGTGCTAACAAGTGTTTTGTTTTTCTTTAACAGAGCAGCTAAAGCTCAGTGAATACCTGACCTTTGCTTTAAAGTTTTTGTTGACAATATAACATGTACGATGTTGGCGGAGGAGATTTGGCTAAGCTGTTGAAAAAAAGCAGAAATACTTCAATGTAAAAACAACAATGCACACAATAAGAAGACACCCTCTCCTTCAACACTTATTGGTGTTAAACATTAAGCTGCCGTACCTTCCTCACCACTGAGAGGATTTAGATGCTCTGCTCACAGGTAGCAAGGCATCAGTGCATAGCCGTCCTTCCAAAAAGGAGGCTCCGGCGTGACCTGCATGCAGCTGAGCACCAGGGAAGCTGTGAGCAGCCTGTCGTTCTGATTACATGGCCTGTTGAGAACAAGGGATTTAAAACAAATGGAGCCAACATAAGCTGATGGTTTAAGGAGAAAAGGTTGGTTATTGCCAGAATTTACAGTACAAAAGAACAACCTTTGCCAGAATTGCAGATAGGATGATCCCTTGCCAAAAAGTGCTATTGGCCCACAGCATATTTTCTCAATACTGTTTCTAGGAAAAGCACTTTTTATGGAGAGACTGGACAGACGGTAAACAGTATAATTACAGTGGAGGACAAAAGTGCTAAATCCTTCTTTCTGAAGAAAAGCTGCTCTGACAAAGCTGACTGAGTGGTTGCTATCTACTCTCATCCCCTCTGACTTGCAAAACCTGAATTCAAACCCTATACCACTCAGAATACTTGAGCCTTTCATGAGCTCTTCACATGACACAGAAAGCACAAAATTCTCCATGATTGGAATCCACTGCTGTTGTCTCAAGTGTACTTTAGGGTGGTCTTTTTATATTCCTCCTCTAAATTACTCTGCCCTTTTCACCTGTAATATACATTCCTTCAAAGAAAACAGGGAGGAGACAAAGAGGGTGTAATGACTGAGAAGAGTTCAAAGAAAGCTTCATCTAGTTCTTTGTGGAGAACAGTAATGTTGAAAAGGAGTGTCTGACTCCCCTTATATAGCTTGATTTCAAAATGACTCCTTCAAAATAAATTTCTCCTGGAGTTAAACCATCAGTGGGGGTAAATAAATTCTTTCTCTTGGTTAGGCTAATCTTCTACCTCCTGATCCATCCAGTTTTGTGTGTGGTAGGAAATTCTTCCATTACAGGTTTGCCCAGAGGCTCCAGTCACGTGGGATGAATGTTGAGCAAGCAGGCCATTATGTGGAACAAGTCATCTGATGTTCTATATACTATTGAGCTTGTATGAGCAAGTTTATGTCCACAAGTTCAACACTGTAAGGCTGAAGTCTTGTCCATGTAAGACAAAAACACCACTGAATGCTCTGAGCTTTGACTTGTGAGCTTATGTGCAATGGGCACATAAGTTGGTCAGTCACCTTCTGTAGTCAGTCCCAGCTGGAAGCTGCTAGCTAACATGTAAAAGAGGAGAATGAGAAGCTTCCTAGACTTCACCTTGGCTGTCACTGGCTGAGAACTTTCTGCCTGTTCCAAGCACTGCCCAAGAGGCCACCTTGCCTGTACCTTCACACTGGCTCAAATCCACCTAAACTGAAGTTGCATAGTGGGGGCAGCTGAGGAGATGGCTGCCTAAGAAACAGGGCTCTTTGGTGTCATGGTGGGGACAAAGGCAGCATGAGTCCACATGTTTGCTTGATGGGGCTACCAAGTTGACTGTGGATATGCTTGAGACTACTTGAGACATTTGCCTTTATAGGTACAATCTTCCTCTCTTGTCTTGCAGTCAAATTGCTCCCCAGTGGGATAAATCAGCAACTGGGAAAATTAGAGAAGAACTGAGAAGTTATAGCCAAGGGGCTGGAAGGTGAGGCAGGAGTGAACATCTTTTGGAAATCCTTGTTGTTGACAGAATCTAATACCAAATGTATGGTCCAATATTAACCACCACCCCCACATTCTTTCTACTTCTCAGTTGACAGGAGGCACTGCTCGACCAGGCAGCCATTGTTTTTTGAGCAGGAGCCAAAATGCATCAGTCAGCCAATAATTGAGCATTACAAACACAATCTACTGGTCTAACTCTAGGATGTATATTTTCAAAGTTCATATTTATAGTTTGCAAACTCTGTCTTTCAGATAGCAAGTCCTAGTAGCACCAGAAGCTGTTGAATATTCCAATCAAACACAAAATTAGAACAGAATTCTGTGCCACAAATAAAAAGTAAAGCCATCTGCCAAATTTCTAAAATACCTCACCTAGAGATCTGGTAATTTTTCTTGTAATATGAGCATAATACACAGTTTGCCCCTAAAGAAGCAGCCTCTGCTGTTTATAGCAGATTCCATAGTAAATCATTGAAGACTATGTGCACGCTTATGGGTTGTTTTAAAGATGGCAACTGATCCAAAGTTTCCAGAGAAGGGACAACATTTTTCAATTAGCTATTAGTTCAGCTTAGGTCACTGGAGAACTTCCAAAGACATCTTCCTTTTCTGTCTTATAAACCCTAAGAGTTAAGTAAGTATTCTCAAATAAGCACAATTTACAGTATGTCAGCTTAAAATAAAATCATAACACATTTCTAAATTGATAGAAATTGCATAGCACCAAATGAGATATAGGGATTTTTATCCTCTCATTTATACATGCTTGTCTCTCTGTCTATAAACATATGTTTGCACATACTGTGTATTGATAGATTAACATATAAAATTACAACATTGCATTTGCAACACTGTACTTAAAGTTGTGTCTGCATTTTTACTTCAGGGGTTTATATCTCAGCTATAAAAATCTCTTTCTAGGCTGAATCTTGGCAAAGATTGTCAGGCTACAAATTATTGTTTTCTTTTTAGAAAAATTAGAAGAAAATGTCAAGACAATAATCCCTTTCTCTTCCTAGTGTCGAAAGGACCTGTGGATTGATCCAGAACTCATGTTAGCTGGTAACTTAATCAGTGCCAAGAAAAAAAATGCATGATTGTGTTCTTGGCCCTTTGTGTTGTGGGAGTGAAATGCTGAACCCCCTTAGCCACTAAAATGCATTGCATTCTTGGTCTGTTTCTAGCAAGTTGTAAATCATTTCCTTAAACCATTTGTCAGTCATCTGTAAATGTTCATGATTAACAATTCTATTCCGCATTCTGGTGAAAACTGGCAGAACTGATTCAGAAACTGAATCAGCCTGGGGTTGCTGTAGGAGCTGGCTAAAGACACAAACGTAGAGAAAGCTGAACACTAGCAGATCTGATGGGATAGCAACCTCACCATAGCCAACAATTGGAGCTGATTTTAGAAGGACTTCATAAAAAACTGTCAGGAAGAGAGATATAGGATAAGCTGCAAAGAAACAGTTCTCCAGCATTTCCTGTGAGTGGATCCATTTCTCTCATTCTGCCCTCCATAGATGTTATTTATAGCTCCTGTCACAGTGGCAAAGATATAGGATTTGTCCTCTGATGTATCTACACAAACTGCCATAGTCAGTGAAATCTAATGATTTGCTAACTTTTATATAAGGATTTCTGCCACCAAAGTTTAATTAATTCAAAGGAAGCAGTATGGGATGTTAGATGAAAAGTTGATCATCATCCTGAAGAACAAAATTAAAATTTACTCTAGAGAGCGCAGAAAAACCTGTTAAGGATTAAGTAGAAATTGTGTGCCTCATGGGAATACTATGTGCCAAAATATGTCACCCTTTGACAGAACTCCTGCGAACAGCCTGTCTGGGTTGCTATAACTGCACTTCAACAAGACTGAGGAGCAAATAAAATAATATGTACATCCTATAGGATAAATTATAACTTGGGCAATGAATATCTAAGGTGGAGGAGGCTTCTTTCCATAAAAGTCCAGTAAGAATCTTTCCAGTCTGTAGAAGGGTGTGAGATATTTGTGTAATAGGCCTCATCATCCTTCACTGGTTGGAAAAGAGCTGAGGTTCACTTCTTCACTATTTTAGGGCCCCCTGGAGTGAAGAAGGCAAAGTGACTTGCAGGTATTCAACTCTTGCTCCTGTCAATTTAACCTAAGGAAAGAATGGTGGAGGTTTATTTTCCTAGCATAGTACCAGGATAGACAACTATAGGTACTAATAACTAAAGCTGCCCCACATTAAGTGCTTGAACTAAAGACTGAGATTTCCTAAAGGCAGATGACTTCAAGTTTCACATTTGCCATTCAGAAGTTAAGATAATGATCCTAACTACTATGACATATCCTGCATCACTTTTCATAAACAGATTTTTTGTTGTTGCTGCTGATTTTGGCTTTTGTTTTGCAGAATTAGTGCTAGTTCACGGGTAAGATCTGCAAAATACTAACCATATCTCAGTATAAACAGGGCATGTTCTTCTAGATGAGCCTAAGTATTGATGGAACAGAATTGCTTATTTGAGTAAATAATGTTTAATTGCCTCCCATAAAACACTGCATTCATCTTCATTTATCATCAAACCCTCAAATAAATCTTTGTATCTAATGTATTTTAATTAAGCAAAGGACAGGTGAAGAGTTTTTTGTTCAACATCTCTGGTTGCACTCTGCTGCTCTATTCAATGAAATTGAAACTGTAAAAACACGCCTTCATTATTAACACTAATTTTGACTTTATTTTCATTTTTGCTCTCATAGAATGGATTATGGCACAATATATATGTGTGGGCATGCCGTGAGAATGGAGCAAACATAAATTTTAAGAGGTGGAACAGAACTGCTCACTGGCAATTTTGTTTTCTGGTACGTAACATTTGTGATAAAAAGTGTAGGAAACTTCTGAGGATATGGATATCTCCCAGAACTTTCTTCACTTCACATTTGCCATTGTAAGCTTTTCTGTGCAAATGTTGCCAGTTACTTCCACAGAAGAGATGTATTAGAAGTGCACAGTTTCAGAAGAGAACGGGCGCCTTAATTTCAGTCATCCCTTTGCTGATCATCGGTACTCATTTCACTTTTAGTGAAATACTGACTTTTATCTCCAATACTTTAAAAATGGAGGTTTCAGAACCAAAGTCTGACCTACATGTGAGAAAGATAAGGCTTGTACCGTGTTATTAGCCTCAGTGCAGTTTTGTATACTGACACAAAATGTTTTTCTGCACCAGTTTGCAGTATCATGGCCTTTAGGAAACTTTGAAAAAGAGCAAAAACAGCATCACTGAAATGCAGTATTTCTGATGTGAAGTATAAAATAGCATGCTTTAAAGAGTGGTCATCATGATTACATGGCAGCTTTGGAATGAAGAGTGCTTTTCCACTTGAAACTTAAAATCCATTTAAAACTCTTGAAGGTAGAATTTTGGCTCACTTTCACTTAGCTTAAAATGTACGTATATATATACCCCTGGCACTTTTTCCTAAGTGATCATAAAATCTTTACATATCATTGTAAGATAGTCCCTTTAAGAGTGGAGTGGCCCCATGACACAATTCTGGCATACAAGTTCACTGAAATAATGCCCAATAAAATTAGATCACTAAGGTTGTTTCCTGTATATAGCACTTGAGTTCTCCCTGGAGCTCTGATCCAAGAACTGACCCAGACTGATCCTACTTAGCTTTGAGATCAGAATACATGGAGTAGGTGGCATACAGACTGATGCTCAGGAAGTAGTTCTTTCTTCACATGACTTTCTGCACCCTCAACAAAAATAAAAGGAAAATAAAAGCACCACATTTTGCCTTGCAGGATTACAGATCACTGTATATAACATTTACTCATTACTTATTTTACATACTTATTACACATACATATTGTGCATACTTGTTTATATAATACATATATACCTCTAATATTTCTTGTATCTCATCAGTTATGATACCTTAAGACAGTAACAATATAAGATTAAAAGTAAAAAAACAGTTCATAAACCAAATACAATAAATCTACCAGTAGTATTCCTTGCTATGAAACTACTTCAACATTTTTCCTGAAAAAATAAACCTTTTCCTTCCTCTCAGTGAATCAACACATTAGTGTATAGGAGGTGCAAAGTTCTCCAGTGTCTACAAGTTACAAATTAAAACATGACTATGCGCCTTTTTGACTGCTTTAGATTTATTTATTTTTTCTGCCAAGTTTCTTTTACATTCTATGCTGTAACTCAAAAAAATCAGATAAAAAATTTCCACAAAAAAACCATCCTCAGATCTGCCACTTAGATATTCTCAATAAACTTTACCTACCTGCTTGTGCCCATGCTAGAAAGGTATCAGTTGTTCAAGAGTGATGCTGGTTGACTCTGTAAATAATCCTCAGAAATATCTCCATAATATCTTCTCACCAGGATAGGCTCATCTGCAAGTGATTGACAACAACTCAGCATTCTTTTTTTTTTTTTTAATTTATTCGAATACATTTATTTTTGCTCACACACCACAAAGATGTGTATTAAAAATAGATGATACATAGCTAATCCTAGCAGTTCCATAAAATTGTAAATTATTATGTGCTAACTTTGCTGCAGTGAATAGTCACATAATGCATTCATTGTGCGTTTCCGAATAACTATGGAAAGATAGTTCAAAGTCCACCTCATAAAAAAGTGTGTGTGTTTGAATGTGGTAAAGACAGGACTAAATGCAGGTGGGAGCAGTATTTGTAATGGAAAAGGGTTATCCTATAATCTCACTGCTAGCCTGTAGAACCAATCTGTCAATCAATCAATCAATCATTTAAGAATTGTTCTTAGAAACCATCACTAAGCCCAAGGTATTTAGCTCTTTACCCTCATTTAAAGCACCATTATGACCTTGTAGTTAGCTCCAGTTATGCAAAACATATATACTATATTTTGTATGCAAATAACAAAGGCAGAAAGTTAATAATGCTATTTATAAAATAAAACAACCCTAATGTTAAGTGAATGGCTTTCGGCCATGGTTCAGCCAGGTAATGAAACGTGTGCCTGGATTGAAGGGCATGAATCACTCCACCGATTCAAAAGCACTCTGCACGTGCCTGAAGTTCAGTAAGTACTTGAATTGTCTGATGAATCAAGGCCCACACTGGTTATGAACGTATACAGACAGGTGTTTGTGAGGTGAATTTTAAGACTGTCTGTATACCTGGAATACACACAAAATTTACCGAAAAAAGGGATGTCAGCAAAAAGAAGACACTAAGAGTAGCGTGACGAGGGAGCTCTGTCTTTCTCTTGAAAGGAGCTGTGGTGTTGCTCTGTGGCTTGGGTTTCAGAGCGCTGATTTGTCAAGGACAGGCTGGGGAGTTGGAAGGTGGATTTGTTTCCCCTTCCTCTTTGGTTTCCTGCCCGATGCACTGAGCTGTGTACTGGACCCATACGGTCACTTCCTTTTAGTAGCTACTTTCTAAAAATGTGCATGACTGTAACTCCACAAACTGCTGTAGCAACAAACCCCATGGGGACTGCATGAGGCACACATATATGAGAGTGTCCAAACGAGGGCTACAAAGATAATGAAGATTCTGGAGGGGAAGACATGTGGGGAACAGCTGTGGCCCCTCGGTGTGCTCAGCGCAGAGCAGAGGAGATGAGGGGAGGCCTCATGGTGGCTGCAGCTCCTCACAGGGAGCCCAGAGGCAGCGTTGAGCTCTGCTGTCTGTGACAGAGACAGGGCCTGAGGGAACGGCATGGAGCTGTCATGGGAGGGGCAGCTGGGGGTGAGGGAAAGGGGCTGCACCAGAGGGCGGTGGGCATGGAACGGGCTGCACAGGGCTGTGGGCACGGCCCCAAATGCAGGAGTTCAAGGGGTGTATGGATACCACTCTCAGTCTTTTGGTCTGATATTTGGGGTACTCCTGTGTGGAGCAGGGAACTGAACTCAGTGGGCCTTATGGGTTCCTTCCAATGGAGGGATTCTATGATTCTGTGTGCACCTTGGTGTAAAGTTGCAGCTTCCAATCGAAGCAGAACCTAAATGGAGGAGTCGCTCTGTACAAACCATAACATTAAATATGTGCATGAATGGCTCCATAGAAATTGATAACTCAAAAAATATTTTAGAAACTATAAGGGGACTAATACCAAATGTAATACAGAGAATTCCCATGCAAAATTGGTTTTGTAAAGGAGCTGTTAGCAGTTTTTACTGGGACCAAGGGAACGAAATAAGTTTAATTTATGAGCAAGTTTGGATAAGTAGCTTTCATAATTGCCCAGAACATTTGTTGCAACACAGAACATTTTGGACTCTAACAACCAAGACTTACGGTGAGTGAAGGTATGGTGAAGCTCCCATGGATTGCTGTAGAGGCAAAAAGGAACAGTGTAGGACATAACTCAAACATGAGCAAACACAAAGAAATGGAGCATACAGATGACACTGGTGAGTAAGAAAGCTAAAGAAGCAAAATGTGTTTTAATTTGATATTTGTGGGGAAAAAAAAGGGGATTTGGGATTTATCTTTTTATAAGCATTAAAGAAGGAGAGAGATGAATAGTCAGGAACTATCTGAGGTCTGCATTAAGTAGGCTGAAGTAAAAGTAATGGAAGCAAAAGACAAGGGATTGAGAAGAGTGGTGAAAGCAAGGGTAAAAGTGTATTTCTTGACTATACAGGGCATGGGATACAGGCTGACCCATTCCATTCTGATACACAGGACATCCATGATGGTCTAGTAAATTCTTTACATGGGGTACTTCTCTCCTGTAACCAATATTTCCACCACTCTATTAACTTATCTCACACTCCTTTGTCTTCCAGAATACTCTCCAGGCCATTTGTGAACTGTATGTGTTGAAATTTACCTCCTCAGACAATTCCTCTGACCTGAGAAACGTGTAGTGCATTGGTTATCATTGTGTGCTACTATCCAGGGCAGGAGTCCAACTATTTCTAGTTTAGGCACTGTGATGTTTCCCAGTCTTCATTGCCTGGCCTCAAATACTACGCTAACATGCTTTCCAGTTTTCCACCCTGTGCTAGCACCTCTGTCTTTGAAAAAATGGTGACTATAGAAGTAAAGAGATCCAGAAAAATTTAGGTAGGCCACTGAAAAAGCAAGGCACTACAGTGGATTAGGGGGTGCCAGAATCTTCATTATTTAGTCTAAAAGATCCCAAGCAAACAGCACTGGCTTCTCATGTTAGACCAAGTCTCCTGTTAAAGAAAGAGAAGTGTTATTTTGCTGAACAACACAAGCCAGCACACCAGTAGTGTTTACAAAGAACTTCAGATGCTTTACAATAAATCTGGATGTGCTTAAAAATCCCATAAGAGTTTTAAAAAAATCTGAATGTGTTTTCTCAACTATTTAAAGCATATTAGAGTTTATTTAATTGCATTGGGATTTTTCAAAGCATATCAGGGCAAAACAGTAGAGTATAGGCCCCAATATGCTAATTAATAGCTAGCTAGACCCCTGAAATAAACCTGCTACACTTCATTAATCAGACAGTAATTGAATTGGCACAGTACTTGTGTGCAAGCTATATGTAGATTAAATACCAGTCCTGCCAATGGAGAGGGTAACTTTCTCCACACAAAGTATGTTTTTGGACAATGCATTAACTTTTTTTTTTTTTCAGTGACCAATTGGCCTTTATAATTCATTCTTTTCTGCATGGAAAATCTCGTATTACTGACCTCAGTGAATTATTGCTCATGCTGAGACAGTCTTTTAAGTAAGTACTTTTCAGTGACCACAGGTTCAGCTCAGTGGAAAAGAACAAATCGGAACTGATATGCTCTGCTTTGTCATCTAAAGACATCTGCCAATTAATGTTATTAAGAGAGTTATAAGAGTGTTGGACAGATGTTTCATTTCCAACATTTACTCTTGACTGTATGAAAGCTATCTATCTGGGGATTCAACTGGCAAATAGTAACTACTTTGCTTACAGAAAATGAAACAAGACATTTTCATAAAATCATGGAATCACAGAATGGTTTGGGTGGACGGGATCTCACAGACCACCCAGCCCCAACCCCTACCATGGGCAGGGCTGCCCCCCACCAGCTCAGGCTGCCCAGGGCCCCATCTAACCTGGCCTTGAACACTTCCAGGGATGGGGCATGTACAGCCTTTCTGGGCAACCTGTTCCAGCATCTCACCATGCTAAATTTTCCAGCAGAACAGATGAAGTGTAATTTTGAATACTCATTGTCCATAGTCAGAGCTGAACACTAGCTAAATAGACCAAAAGGAAAAAGAAAATAAACAAAGTAACAAGCCCAAATGCATTCCAAATTTATAGCATTCTCCTTATGAAATAGTCATTTTTCTAACTTTAGAAAATAAACCACATGTTTGTAATGTGATCTTGGACCACTTCCGACCAAGGTGTGTTTCAGAGTATCAGAAGAGTATCTGAAGAGTATCCTGCAGCACTGAGCAGTTCAACTGAAGCTTAAAGTCACAGGAGAATGGACATCTCAGCCTGAAAATCCTGAAAATGCAGAGGTCTCTATCTGTGGATTCTTGAACAGCATTACAGATCTGAGCTTTTGCCATTGCTTGCTTGTCTTCCCTGCAACAGACTTCTGGGGGATTGCCCACAGGCTTCAAGTCAGATATCCATTCAAGCGTGTTCCTGAACTGGATCATTAGTACTTGCGAAGTGTTCAGTATCATCTGCTAGAGTGTTAATATTACTTTTAAAAACTTACTATTTATACATATATATATTTATACACACTATCTTGTGTGTGTGCATCTGTGTGTGCATGTGAATGACTCCTTAGCTACATTTTGTTCACTCGGAGTAAGCAATCAGTTTTACCCGGGGGAGAAAAAATACTTCCTAATTGCATGCAAGCACACCAAGATTGAGCTTTAAAGTAAGGCTTAGAGAAGTGTATAGGCAACTGAACATGACCTTGGATAAGGAAAACATTTGAGCATTCTTAACTAACTATAAGCACTGCAGTGCACACTAGCTATAATGTGTGTGTATGTGTGTGCATGTGAGCATGCACATGGCATATATCTTACAGTGCCAAAACACTAAATTCCTATGGCAAGATGCAACTAATAAGTAGCAGAGGGGATGGGATAATTTTTAACATATAGTTGTATCTGTATATACCCATCAAGGCAACAATAAAGAATTAATGTTATAATTAATATTATGTTACAGGAGAGAAGCAGCTGTGATAGTCACATCATTTATCAGAGGAAGCCATGGGTCTTTGATCTAAGAAAAACAAAGAAAATTACCTACTGTTATTTTCAACAAACTGTTTAAACCGATTAGATATTTTGAACTTCCATTCCTATTGAGGGAAACACTATCCTTACAGTTGGCTTGTTAACAAAAAACAGTGTAACACTTTGGGGAATATATTCTCCAGCTATCTTATTTCTTCTAATCATTGTCCCCCTTTCACTGGAGAATTTCCCATTATTCAGCAACATATGGACCAAACATTTCTTCAGTAATCATGTCTGAACAAAGTAATCATTCCCTCATTAACCAATTATTCCTCAGAATCAAATGAAACAGACATATTTGCTAAGACAATTTCCTTTAATAAACCCTATGGAACTGTACCTAGCACATAGCCCATTCACATGGTTTAATTCAAAGATCACAGTGCAGATGACAAAGAGGAATTCTTGTTTTACACTGACAATAAGTGATCTCAGGAGCAAGGTTAGGGATGGAATTAATACCAGATTAAAGAAAAAGGCAATGTTAAAAGAGCAGTAATTACTGAAAAGAAAATCAACCTTTTGTATTCTCTGCTCTCCCATTTCTGTATGTTTAAAATTCAGAGTGTAGTTTTGTTCATTTTAAAGGACTGTGAAATACAAGTGAATAGTACAAGCTCTGAAGTGACCACCACACTATGCAATATTCAAACTAATGCACAACCACAAGCAGAAGAAAAAACATGGAGAGAAGGCCAAAGGAACGTACTGCAATACTGCCTTCTTCCATAATATGCAGCAACTCAGAAATCACTCTGGCAAACTATCTGGTGAGTCTTTAAAACTTCTAGCTGTATGGATTTCTAAGTAGGCTGATAAAAATCTGATCTTGAGAGCTAAAAGTAAAGCTTATCAAGCAGGTATGTGTTTACTTGTTGTATACAGTACATTCATTACCTCTTACTCAGATACAATTCAGTTCATTCTTTGACAGTTTAGAAACTTCATTATTACCCCAGAAAACCAACAATGTAATTTTATCCTCACTTCTTTCTTTTTAGTACTGAAACAGAGAGTTGCAAAATGAACAATGAACTCTCTTTTTAAGAAGTCACCAGAGTTTCAGCATCCTTTGTTTCTTCTTGCTGTTTTCAGACAAAAATACAACCTGAGAGTGTGTTGTAGGGAGAGTTAGTGGAAAAGCCAAACTCTTCAGCTTTCACTTAGCTAAAACTCTCAGTGGCTGGAGATTGCAGCCTGTATCTTTTGAGAATTTTGAAAATTTTAAGCTCTTGTTAACTATTACTACCATTAGATGTTTCTGATATTCATTGCCATGTAGGAAGAGGAAAAAAAAGAGCAAACAATGGTGTTCTTTCACCAGAAACTTGCAACCTAATAATACCGTCCTCATATCCTCCATGAGCTGGAGATAAGTTTACTTCATGCATTTTTGTTGCTCTCAGCAATGTCTATCATTTCTGCTACAACTGCCATCAAATTTTATCCTCCACATGCTAACAGTGTATCTGTGAGAGCATCTGTGCTTCTGTATCCTCTAGCTTGGTGGCAAACCAAACCTCAAACTAGCTCATTGGACACTGGTAGCAGCCCATCTAGGGTAACATAAAAATGAACACGTGCTGGAAAATCTGAGCTAGAGGCTGGGTAAAGTACTCCGTGAGCCTGTGCTCACCTTGGTGAAAACCTGGTGTTTCTTTGTGATTCAAGAGTCCTGAGTTACATTGTCATTACATGTTAATTCACTTGCTGAAGCAAAACTTTTTGGACTGTATTGGAGATTATTCATCCAGATGACATTACTTACAAAAGAGAAGTATGTTGATTATAACTAATCCATGATTACGTCCTTATTTGAACTAAAATTTAGCTCACAGTTGGGACAGATATGCCTAAAAGACCTTCAGAACTGTCATCCATGTACCCAGATGATCTGTCTGGTAGTAGGAGGGTGCTGTTTTCAAAAATCTTACATTAATTTTATTTCCCTGTCTATAAATCGGAAATCTCAAACAGTTAGTCATTCAGGAGTGCCAGTGAAACTGTGAGATCTTCACAAACTAATGGTGACAGCTGTCATGCTTTATAAAAGTATGACAAAAATGTTCAAAACTTTCTAAAAGTTTTGTTTTCTATCTCTTGAGCTGAGGATCTGGACACTTGAGACAGGGCTGTGGTTTTCAGCCTGCTATTTTCTGGCTTCAGCAACAAACAACAGGCCACCTGTTTCACAGCTCTCATGCCCAAGGATTGTTGAGATATCACCATAAGTGAACAGCCTATGCATTTTTTAACATTAAAAAAATACATTCACTTTAATTTCTGGATTTAATCTCAAGGTAACGAATACAACAATCAATTCTTATTATATTTTAGAAATATGCTATTCACTTTACTATAGTGCTGTCTACCGGAGTTGAAATGGTTCAGTTTCAGCCATCATTTCTATGATAAACAAATGGCTAGCCTTTAAGAATCCACTGAAGGATGAAATCTGGCAAACATGGCATCTACATAAAAACAAATGCTCTCCTTAAAAAAAGAAAAGAATAACTCAAGAATACATTTTTATTTTGCTCCACTGACTTTTAAAACAGAAAACAACCGTAAAAAGCTTTGGGGGATTGATAGCTCTCTTTCTATACAATTTCTATTATTTAATATATTATGCAGGTAATAGCACCTCTGTGTCTTTCTGACAAAACTTGAAATTATACAGAATCCCAATTCATACCCATTACTTTGTTTTGTAAAGGGAGTAGGAAATAAGGACAGACACTTTAACTCACTAGCTAAATATGCTACTTATTCAAATCTGAGATCACTTTTAAAATGTAGTGCTTTCTCTTTTCCATAGCAATTGATCCTGTAAACGAAAAGTTTGAGTAGCTTATTTCCACAGAAAGCAGGCAGTGTGTTCATTAAAAAAAAAAACACAAGCAAAGCAAAACAAAGCGAAACCTCAACTGGTGCATATTGCCTATGAAGCATTGCCATTACAGGTATTTATTCATAAGTTATGCATCTTCTGTTATTTACACACAAATATTCTTTCATGTTTATATCTCCAGAATTATTATGGCAAACCAAGATAACTAATCTATACATTAAGTGTCCTGAATAGTACACTTAAATATGATAGTTTTAAGCGGCTCAGAGTACAAATCTAGCAGTGAATATGTTGATATCCTGGAGGTTTAAGGCTTCCAGGATTCCCGTATGTACAACAGGCTATCCCAGATCTAGAAACTTATTAGAATCTTTCTGGAGAAGCAAATTTATGTAAAGGACATCAGAAGTAAGCCATTACAATTCTTTGTGCACTTACAGATATGTTCCAGCTATGAATTTTGCTTCTCTGTTCTATGCTGCCCTATTGCAGATACTTTCATGCTTGCATCAGTAATTACACAAATGTTATCTTACAGTGCCTATTGGCATTTGAACATGTGACACTTGAACAAGTAATGCCTACTGGTATTCTTTTCCACAGAACAGTCAGCTTTTATCCTAAATAGACTGCATACTGTTACACTGTCAGTTACTGTTCTTCCTAGTTATCTTCCTAAGTTCTCTTTTTGTTCAGACTTTATTAGTTCATTTTCTTTTTCACTGAGACCACATGCAGCTGTATTTTTTTGTAATACCTTGAAAATTTAAGCATATGTTGAACTTGATGATATCAGCATGGTCATCCTATGAAGCAACAATGATCAGTGATCACTAATTCTCAGGTCATGTGCATCTGCAGGAAATGTGGCAAAACCTGGGAGGTAAGCAGTGAGCAGGAGTATGGTTGCAGGTTCGTAGAGTGAAAAGCAGTGCCAGAACCCTCACTTGGGCCCAAAAGCAATATGCTTGAAGAAGAAGGACAATATAGCAGAGCTGCTAAGCCCTCTCTCATTGCAAGGCTAATTAACTTACGTGGTTTGCCAAGGAAATTCAATATTACTGCTTTTTGAGCTAGCTCAGTTAGATACTATTTTTGGAGGCCTCTCCATGTTAATTAAACATGTTTCACTGCGTGTTGTGAGCATGCCATTAGTTTCTCTTCTATTCCTAATTAGTGGAGAACCTTGACCACAGCCGTACATCGTTACATTAAAACTTTTGTCCTATAAATGGGAATGTCACAGAAATTAAATAAACAGAGCAACACGTAGGAATTTATCAGTATTTTCTAAAGAGACTGATAATCTTCCATAAATAGAGGGGAGAAAACAGCAATAAAACAAACAAACAAAAAGAAACAATTCCTGGAGCCCTCTGCCCTGCGATCAGAGTCATCTTGCTACTTCTTTAAGGAAATCTGAACCCCGCTGCTGAACTAGTCCAAATACCTAATGAGAATTCAGAATAGGGTGCTTTAAGGAAGAAGTTATTTCAGCTTGTTTCAGGCCGCTGATTTCAGGTGATAGCATAATAACCTGTGCAGGAGCTGCTGCCAAGGGCTTCTTATGGATACAAGCACTGTATTGCTGACACTTTTCCAAATAGAATTTGAATGCTTCAGCACTGGAGCAGAGTTCAGCTACATAATCCACTTTTTGATAATCATATCTAGTAAGGTGTCTCTGCCTGGATTATACTTACTAACAGGCTGATGGCCAAGGTCAACACATGGTGCACCTTTGCTGTTTTTGTCGTAAACAGGGATTCACCTGCAGGTCTACACTGAGGAAATCCAGCCTGTTCCCTTTGTACTAATGTATCCCTATCAAAATATCACACAAAATTTTGTTGTAGATGATTTCTTTAAATTAAAGACACTGAGGGAAATTACACCTGAAATCTCAGATCATTTATAACTTTACTGAAGGATCAGATTTGTCTAGCAGTGGAGAAACATGCTTCTTCCACTTCAAATTGTGCCTGAGTGCATAAGAGAAAATTAGCAGCAAAGGTAGGCAGGTATGTGCAGATGCACATATTTGTTTCTGTATCTTTCTTAGTACTTCTTTTATATGGCATACAAAACTTGCATATAGCTGAGACAAAATATTGTATTCAGACAATTCTTTTCTTTGCCAATGAGCATTTTGCTGAAGAAACAGTGTATTTGTTACCAGAAAGTTTCCATAACTGATAGCCTTTGCATGGATGGGCTAATTTATTTGAACAGCATCCATAGCAATTCTTTATCTAGGTTTTTCTCTGTTTTATTGATCTGAAATGCCTTTTAATATTTGACCTAGTAATAAAAAGCACTGATATGAGAGACATTCTGTCATGAAAATCTGTCGAGAAGGTATTTATTAAAAGAGAACACAGGATCATAACATGTATAGATAATATTTTCATCACATTGAATAGCAATGCTGTATCCAAAAAATACAGTTTTTTCTTCATTGCGCTTTTTTTTTTAAATCTGTAAAGTCTGACAGAATATGATTAACAAAGAATTGAGAGATCCAAAATTTTCAACAGAATATCTTAATAAAAAATCAGTTGACTTGTAAAAATAATTATTTCAGCCAGTCAAAACATTTAGCTTTGTTTCCAGTATGTGACTGATTTGGATAATATAAGAAAAGTATATTTCTACATGGGAAGTAATTTTAGAGTTTAAAAATACGAAACTTTCCATTCCGAATGTCTTAAAACTCAATGTTTCAGCCTAGTAAAATGTTTTTTCTTGAAATTAATTTTTTTCAAGAATGAACTTGTGTTACTGAGAATGCTTTATGCTGATTAAATAATTATATATATATATATATTTTAATAGAAATACAAACAAGCAAAGAAACAAGCAAATATTCTACTAGCAAGAAAATTCTCAACCTAGTGACTGCACATTTGCATGCAGCCTTATCCTAGCTTCCTGGATGTCTTCAGGTCCTTATATGATTTGTTTAGATTGAGTTTTATATTCACCAGCTTTAAATGCCCTCGGACACTATAGCTTGATACTAGTTCAATGGAATCTAATTTCAGTCAATGGAAGGTTCTTTAAAAATGACTGTAGAGGAGGTATAAGCACCACAAGCCATTCCTAAAACTAAAGTGTATATTCATCTCTTTCTTTGTAATACTTATTCAACTCCATAAAATATTCACTGTTCATAAATAAATCAAAGCACCTTACAGCTACAAATACATTAACTAATTTAATTTCTGTCACTGGGGCTAACTTTAGATCTGTGTCAAAACGATTTAAATGTTTTTGCAAAAAAATTGTCTTGCAGATTTCTATTTTGTTACTGCCAGTGCAGTACCTGCACAACAAAGTTTTTTGCTCACTGTGTTTACAGATTCAAATTTCTTGTAATATGGAATTGGAGCAATCAAGATACCTCTTTCCCTATCTTTCTGCTGGGTACTTAAGGAAAGAAAAGCAGGACAAGGAGCAACTATTTTAAGTTTCCCTCCTCCCTGCTCAAGTTCTTCCTCCTAAGCACGATCCAGTGAATGTGACTGAGAAGTCCTGACCCCAGGTGTCAACACAAAATATTTTTCCATGGATTCCCATACGGAAGTGATACAACACTGGCATTAGGATTCTAACCGTTAGCGTTTAATAGAAACATTTTGCTTAAATCAATCCATTTAAATAATAAAATATAGAAATAAGCATTAGGGGTTTTGGTGGCTGGCTAATTTTAGAGTTCCAATGGAAAATGTATAAAAAATGGGTTTTAGGTAACAAGGAAAAGATTCGTGTTCCTCTACCATTAGGAGCAGGATTGACCAAGAAAGAATGCAAGATTCTTCCTGGTGCACACATGACACTATATATGCAAAATATTGTGTTAGGACTGCTCTGCCATTGGATTCCCAGAATACGGATGTGTATCTGATCCTGATAAGTTATGGAATCCCAAAGATCTACAAGTCAGTACGATGACTCATTAAATGTGCTACCAAAAATTGTTAAATTCACACAGGAGCCTTCTTTTACAGAACTTCTAACTTGATCCTCCACTGTCGCACATCTCACTGCTCACAGCTGAAGTGTTACACTAACTTGCAGGCTTGCACAGTCAGTCCCTGTACTGAAAATGCCAGAAGGAAGACATACACTGTACCCCATAAATCATATGCACTGGTTTTGGCCCAAATGGTCTCTCCTTTTTTGTGAATCCTCAATCTGAAGTAAGTATGGATGTGGTGTTTTTTTTGTTTTGTTTTGTTTTGCTTTGCTTTGCTTTTTTTCCTATTTCTGTATTATTTCTTTTATCAACACAGCTATGATAGAGAGCGATACACATTAATCTTGTAGCTGGCATCCTCAGGTTATTCATAAGTGTATCCAGTGAATAGATTAGGGAATAAAAAGTCTACTCTGAAGTACATGCAACAAGATCACAGCTAAGTCAGCGAGAAGAAAAAAATAAGAATATGAAAATATTTGGATACTTCTCTAAGCTGGAAAGTTTTGGCATGAGTCTTTTCTAACAACATTAATGAGTTAACTGGCTTTATTGAGGACAAAGGAATTTGGCAGATATTCACCAGCTGAGAATCTACGCCAAAGTTTCTGATTTTTTGTTCTGGAATGAACCTGTTTTCCTTTGGTATTTGTCTATTCCTGGCATATGTCCCCCATTCCTTTTATGAACAATAAATCAAAGAAAACATTTAATTCTTCTGAAGTGTCTACCTTTCAATAAATTACCCTTCTATTCTCTTTGAGGCACTGCTGTCTCCTTCACTGACCTCCTGTTTCTTAGGCACTTGAAAAGTGCCTCAATATATATCTAAACATTTTTGTGATCTTCATTTCATTTTTCACCTTTGCTTTCCTCATAATTTTTGGTGAAATTCATTCTGTAATGCTTCCAGATCTCATTCATACCTGGGTGTTTTATACCTCACATATGCTTGTGCCTCAACCCTTAATTACTTTTTCACATCTTTATTTACCCACATTGACCTTTTTAACTTTCTAGATTATATATTGCTGGATAGGACACATAACCCTTGGACATACGCTAATTTATCATTTCACATTTTCTATTTCCCTTCTGTGGCCTTTGAACAAAATTCTATTACTTTTTTTCCATTGGATTTCACCCAACACTTACCATATGTTTTCAAATTTTAGTCTGAATTTCAACATCTTATCACCAACCATTTAGTTCTGACTTTATTATTAATTATAAAATCTGTGTTCCAGAAATGTAACTGGTTACAAATTCTCTGATGCATACAAGTTTTATTTCCAAGGGTCTATACTGTACAATAATCTGAGAGCCCAGTGGGTGGACCTGTACCCTTGTTCAGACTCATGTTCAGCTCTCACGCACTGGAGAACTGAGGTCATGCTGCAGTCTGCTTTTTCATCGTTTTCCCTTGGCATATTCTGGAATTTGATCAACACATAGGGCTTATTCATAAGTAAATAGTATGCTTAATTAATTTCACTTCCTATTCTGTTCAGGAAAATAGTGGGGTTTTTTTATTTTTTTATTTTTTTTTTATTAGTTACCTTCTTTTACCTTTATGAAATATGTGCACTGTCTCCTCCAACAGAGCCAAACATTTTATGTCTTTGGATTTCTATTTAAGTTGTAGAGTTGAACAGTGAGCAGTCATGAGCAGGCTGGCACTGCTTCTGTGTTGCTGTTGGATGGATACAGCCCTTGTGATTGGGCTTCCTAATATAAGCACTCAGCAGCAGCTGATTTTAAAGGTCTTTTTCTACAAACTGTGGAGCCAGTAAGACTAAATCAGAATCATAGAGTTCAAGCATAAAGTCAAATGAATTACTACAAAAATGTAAATGAATAATTACAAACAAGTATTTGTAACTAGGGTTTTCTGGTACTACTGATAGTGATTGAAGGATTGATCCTTTATGGCGGCCTTTGTGCAAAGTGACAATTAAGTACCTGAAAGATAGGTACTATTGCCCCCATGTGCAGTAACATTATGAATAGCAGCTATATATGCTGCTTGAGTTATTCATGCTGAAAGAGGCCATCTTGTATGGGAGCTGGAGTGCCCATTATGTGGCAAAAAACTCTGTGAGCCATATTGTGTATTATTGTTGCCCACATCTGAAACAAAATCAACTAAAAAACAGTTAAGCAATTCTGAAAATCAGTCTTTAGAGGTCTCAGAGAGAGCATTCCAAAAGCACAGTACTAGGATGCAGAACTTATTTTAGATAGTTTTCTTAGCCATTTTTTACCCCCAGTCACATAATTCAATATGTTTATCTTTGGTGGCCTCTGTTTTTTCTGCTGAATTTCTTTATTCTCTCAACCTGTTGCTTCATCTCAATGCACACTGCCTATCTCATGTCATCTGTAATGTCTGATTGAGTCAGAAGCCCTCTTTAAGTGTGGCTTCCACAGGGTACTCTCATGCGGAGAAATAACACGGATTAAATTATATGCATAAAAACAAGCAGAGCTCTGGAAGAATTCAGCAGCGGTAGGGCTTATGCAGAGGCAGAGGAAGTTGCAACACCCATGTAAGATGTGACACTTCCAGAGGCTTTGGCTTGGCTCCGCTCTGCATATCTGCCACACAGATACAAATGCACAGCACATGCTTCTCTGCAGAGCTGTTAGCCACCGTCTTGCTACAATGGATGAAGACAGTTACTGGGCAGAAAGCATCACATTATAAGACTTACTCATCAGTTACAAGGAAACTGTCTCATCGCGTGGACTAGCTCTCATCTGTACACCTATGATAAATGTATTTAATGTGCTGAGAAACAGGCATGGTCTGAAAAATCTGTGATCCATAGATCCTGGAGCAGAGTTTCAAGTGGGAACTTATTTGTGCATTTCAGTGCTTGTTAATCATATTCATTCACATTACTAGCAGGCATATGGGGAGAGTCTATACAGAAGCCAGCCAAGAGGAAGAAGCAACTAAAATAAACAGATGGGTGGACAGGGAGGAAATAATATTAAGTAGTTAAACACATAATATAGTGTCTAGAGAGAAAAATAAAAGGGCTAAGGAAAAAAAGATCAAGAAAGAACCCTTCTATCTTTCCTTACAACACACACAGAGCAAGTGATAAGGTCTTCTGGGGAAAATTGTAAAGTGTCTGTAAATAAATACAAGGATTGTAAAGATGAATATAAGGGACCTAGAAGCACATGTAGAGGGGTCAGACTCCATTTTGTGTTGCCCTGGAATAAATAAAAATAACTTTACTAGCTTTCAGTGAGGTTCTTCTAGATTTACACTAACATAATTGAAAGCAGAATCTGGCCCAGAAAGCGGATTCTTGAATTTAACCAAAACATTATGATGAAGTGAAAAATCAGCAGAGGCTAAAATAGTGATGGATATAAACTCCAGCTGGTCAAATAATGAAAGACAGATTCATGAAGATGTGACTCAAATCTGACTTTTTTTTTCTTTCTTTTTATTTTTTATTTTTTTGCTACCAGTAGAGTCATACTTTTCATTATTCTTGTAGTCTTCTATTTAAAAGTTTAGTCATCCAGTCATGGCAAAGAAATACCATGTGAAAACTGTAAATGTAGTAAACAATTCACCAAATGAACCATCCAAACTATGCAGGAAAAAACAAAAAGAGGAATTTGTTATCAGTAATCATTGGTATGCTGGGGAACTAACTCATAAGGAGAGAAAAAAATCATTGCCTCTTTAATTCCTCTATCGCTATTCAGCCAGCTCTAGTGTGAACATACTCTCTGTAGATGCAGGGCTTTACCAGTGACAAGAAAAATATTTAACTCAAGGATTTAAAATCTGCTTTCTACAGAGCATGTATAAAAATGCCATAATTTGTATGTTGGTCACTTATAGCAATGGTAGCAACAAAGAAAGATGTTTGGTGTAGTTCTAAATTCATTTCCTATCTGAAAATCTCACTTTCTGGGATACTAGTGCAAAGCTAGCAGTAATATTAGTCAAATGGTAAGGAAGAACTTTGAAGCACTGGTAACCACAGAACAGAAGCATAAAAAACCTAGTCTCTGGACTGGATCCAACCTGCTTGGTATAATTTGAATTTACAGAATTTCACATTATGTTTTAAATACATGTCTTTAGTCTGTGTGGCTACAAATAAAATGAGATGTTGCCTTACTGAAAACCACTAAGTATTGCCTTCATGTATGTCAAAAAGAGGGAAAAAAAGAAGGACAAAAACCTGAAAAGAACAGAATAATCATGTCTTGAAATATACTCACTGTCACTGAAAAATACCCACTCTACCACTCACTTAGAGCCTCCTAAATGTGTTTGTATAAAGTACACAAATGTCAAAAGAAGGTGGTATTTGCCACTTGGCTGTAATATAGGAAAGAACAATGATATCATTCCCCTAACTACTGAATCCAAATCTGGGCTCTTGGGATCGGGATCCCAAGAAATTCTGTGAGCATGTGGTTCTTCTCTTTTCATCTCTGCTGCCTTCTCTCCCATCCCTAAGAAGGAGAAAGCGTTTTTTGGATGATGTGAAAGTTTTGTATGCCAGTGATTCAGTGAATCCAATCTTCAACTTTCAGGATTTGGAGATTAGGGAGACACCAGAACTTAGAAGAGCAGAAGTAAAGTCTGCCTTCCTAGAACTGATGAGCCTACTCAAGCATACACATTTTTGCAGTGAAGCCCTCTTTTCTTCCCCCATCTCCTCCTCCAAAAAATTTAGAGAATCTACCCATTCACCTAAATGTTGCTATGCTATGCTTAGCTCGCTTTGGATACTGGATTTCTTTTTTCTTTTCTTTTCTTTTCTTTTCTTTTCTTTTCTTTTCTTTTCTTTTTTTTTTTCTTTTCTTTTCTTTTCTTTTCTTTTCTTTTCTTTTCTTTTCTTTTCTTTTCTTTTCTTTTCTTTTCTTTTCTTTTCTTTTCTTTTCTTTTCTTTTCTTTTCTTTTCTTTTCTTTTCTTTTCTTTTCTTTTCTTTTCTCTTCTCTTCTCTTCTCTTCTCTTCTCTTCTCTTCTCTTCTCTTCTCTTCTCTTCTCTTCTCTTCTCTTCTCTTCTCTTCTCTTCTCTTCTCTTCTCTTCTCTTCTCTTCTCTTCTCTTCTCTTCTCTTCTTTCTCTTCTCTTCTCTTCTCTTCTCTTCTCTTCTCTTCTCTTCTCTTCTCTTCTCTTCTCTTCTCTTCTCTTCTCTTCTCTTCTCTTCTCTTCTCTTCTCTTCTCTTCTTTTTTCTTCTTTTCATATAAAATGAAATATAAAGAAAATTATTCAATTTCACTGTAGTTTATGAGGAGAATGGGGAGAGAAGTCTGCAAAAGAAAATAATGCAGAAAAACATGACTGCTCAGAGGCTGCTTGGATGAGAATTGGGCAGGAGAAGATTGCAATATTAAGCCACAGGATCTAGTGAAGAGTGGAAACCGTGCAATGAAACACAAAATATTCTATGCTCCTCAGGCTAAGCTGTGCTAATGTTTTGCTAACTCACTGACTTTCTCAAGCCATGAGCTAGAATTTGGGCTGAATCTTCATGGAGATTTTGGAAATAGATATTTCTTTCTTAGAAGGCAGGTGCAACTCCAGTTAGGCTACACTTCTCTTTGTTATTTTTTTCTGAGTTACCAAAGTCTCCAAAAAATGGTTCTGCTTAAAAGTAAGTAAAAAATCTAAACTGTAGGATAGAGATATTATTTCCAGTTCATATGAAACATTATACTTCTGAATTTTAAACATTTACCACCATTTAGCTCCACCTTGCCATGAAAGACCATGACATTTTTTTCTGTTCAGATTTGCTTAATATCTCTGTATTTGTTGCAAAAAAGAACCTTTTGTAGACTTACAGGCTTACAACATTACAAGCTGCAAACCATAGTATTTTCTACAGTCCATTCAGCACTATATTTGAGTGTATGAAAGATATACCCATAGTTTTACACTGCCTACATTATCCCTCAGAAGGTGAGCCTAAGCTCACAACAAATTCAGGGGCAGATTTAGAAATCATAATTTTTATTATTCTTCATACCATACGATAGATTTCTTTCTGCACTGAAAGCATGTATATGGAAGTCCCTGAATTGCAGTTCTCTCAGGAGTTGCTGTATCGTGCTGTGCAATCCATTTTTGGATGAGATATTGCCATATTCACGTGGTTCATGTGAACCAACTGTTTTGGAGGGAATGGGTCTTTCACCTCAAAATGAGTAGAATTGTTGCTAAAAGGACTTTCATTTTCAACTCTTTTTGCTGGTCAATCTGAAAACTTTAACCTATATTTTATTCAGAAGAAGTCTGGTTATCTACTACTGAGAAGTTTCCCATACTCTAGTACAGAGTTTTTAACTGCCACTTGTAAGAATTATTGCGAACACATCCATAAGAAAAATGCAGTTGCAGTTCCTCCACTGTGTTCAAGAAAGCATGGCAATAGATTTTCTTTATTATTATTGGTCTAAAAAACATCAGTATTGACTTACAGATGGTCACCTATGCTGGAAGCTTATGAAAGAATCTTAAATTGTGGAAAGATTATTCTAAATTTAGGGAAGCATCAGCTCCCTAATGTTAAAGGTGGAGTCATGCTGCTAAACATATTAGTATTTCTTAATTCAAACACCTGTTCTGCCTGAAAGATACATAAAAAAGCTCTTATTTATTGCTTGCATCTCCATTTCAGATTTAATCTCACTATAAATTCATCTCATGTTAATTTATGTGCAAACAAAGACACACACATTTTAAATATCCAAAATGATGGAAATAAACTTATTTTTAATTTTGTGCTTGTTTTCCATTTGTCAACCAGCAAATGAAAGGACTGAATAAATCATGCACTAATTGCCAGCGGTGCTAAATTTAGTGTGAGATCTGGAATCCTTTTGATCAAAACCGCTGAATATGAAATCGTCCTCAGCTCTCTAGGCAACTTTATCCGCCTTTCTATTCTCCATCTGTCAGTCACCTGGGAATTTGTGAACTATTCCATATGTCAGGCTTGTCAATCACAATGGAATGTGGGAACTATCTGCCTACTGCATAGGAATTCTTGTTAAAAATTAATCTGCATTAAACTAGATGTTCTATATTTTGAATACCATATTGTTTAGTGTTGCTAAACATTTTTACCTATATAAGGCTAATGAGAAATTATATTTGACATGGTTATTTGGATATGTTTTTGAAAGTTTTTTTTTTTATATATACACAGATCTTTTTTCACTAGTTTTGGGAGACTTGGGAAATGTTGATTTTATCACCTATTACAAGTTCTTGGTATTCTTAATCAGTTCTTTGAGATCTAGAATTTTTGACTCTTTATCTCAGCCAAAAAATAGTATTTATTTCTAAAGAGGATGTGAGCAGGTTTGTTGCAACTATGTTTGACTGGATGAACTTGGGAAAAAGATTCCCTTCAGTCCCCAGTTCCCCCCAGTGTGTTGCTTTAGAACTTGTTGAACAACTGAACCCAGGCACTTTAGAATGTCTTGTCTCATCACCTACATTGCTGAGGACAAAACAAGGACGTAAATACTAACTTCATCAAATGAAATGTTGAACTTTCTATTTTGACTTAAAACATCTTAATTAAACATTCTGATTTCCCTGAATTTTTACAGGAATCAATTTAGATACAGCTTCTGATACAAATGGGTGAGCTAGGAACGTATTTATTGAATCTTCTGCTACAAATAATCACTGTTGGAGAACTTCTGTTAAAGTTGAATTCACATCATTTTAAGATGAATTATCTCCAGCCAAGTGCAATTTTCTAAAAAAAAAAAAAAAAAAAAAGGAAAAAAGGAATAATGTTATGACATCAAATAGCCCTTCCCAGAAATACTCCAGTAATTCAGATTCGTCCTTATTCTATTGCATTATATGCTGTTGTGTTCACTGGGGAAGGAGCACCTCACTGGACAGCTCCAAGGAAGCCTTCAGTGACTTGTTTTGTTATTCCAACCCGCTCCTTTATTACTTTCCATTTTGCAGGCACATTTTCCAGATAGAGTAACCCACATCTGTTGGCTGCAAATTCCAGTGGGCTCTGTTTTCTGACAGCTGAGGTTTAGTTCCCCTGAAATTCACTTGACTTTTCTTGCACACAAAGGGGACACCCACTGAACATGCATTTTGAGCAGTGACTCACACAGTCCACACAGGGCCAGTATAGCTCATATCTGCTTCTAGTCACTGCACTGCTACACCATAAGTTAGTGATGCTCTTAACCAGAATACTCTAGTTATCACTGACAGAAAACTTAACTTTTGTACTCTTTGCCTTTTTTATTTCTGTGGCAGCAACATTACACAAACGTCATTTTTGCTTTTCATGTCCTCATTAAAAGAAAATGAAAGCTTATACATGTTTAAATCATGAAATAAATACAAGTATTTCTGTGTGACATTTAGGGGAGAGAAAATATCAAAATCAGGTTTCTCCTTTATCTTCGATCTATGGAAGGAGTATTTGACGATGATTTAAAATATATTTGCAAGCATAACTTATATCAATATTTAAGAAGTTATTTATCATACGAAAAAGGCAGACATGTAACAGCAAATGAAGTTTCTCAGGTTCTTAATGTATTCCTTGATATTTCTAAGTTGGGATCCAAAAATATTATTTTACTACATTAAATAAAATTACAATTTTTTTTATCTTATTGTCTTCTATCTCAGTATCATTTGCTAATGCACATAAATAATGAACTTTAAATTTTACTAAAATTCATTCTGACTTTGTTATCATGAAGATCTGTATTTTCTACTTCAGACTTGAGAAGATCTCGTACATATAGAAGATTGTTCCTTCCAAACTTACCAACTAGTCTAACGAAAGTTATGATGTACCTTTGAAAACTTTTAATGAATTCTATTCCAAAGCCTCACTCATGACCTAAGTATAGTTTTAAATTATCTTCTACACAGATTTCTTCTTTCTTTTACATTTTACTTTTGGTCTTTAAGATATTGAATATTTAGACACAGATCTCAGTTTTGGTAATCTGAACTTTTCAACCTTCTGAAATGTAGGAACTACAAAGATATTTCTGGGAAATTTTTCAGTACTTTGTGATTATGTCAGCAATTTGACTACAATATTCCTCAAAGTATATATGTATAGTATGTGATTCTGAGTAAGTGCATGATATTTAAGTAAACCAGCGCATGCTATATACGTAACACTATAACTACATGCAATGCTATCTGAAGGCCACATTCTACAGACTCTGCTCAGAGCCAAACTCAGTCCTCAGATATTCTTACTTTATTCTTTAAATCAGGTAATCAGGTTCAAATTCATTAACTTTCTCTAATGCCATGAAATTTATATTATATTTTTATTACACTCTCCTAATTAGGACTTCAGGACTTTCTGAAGGAACACTGCAGTGCTTGGACAAAAGTATTTTACTGGAGTAACTTCTCAAGAAGGGATACTAAACTGGAGGGTTACTATTTTCCCTTTCGGAGGCTAAGAATTTTTGTATCCGTCAAACAACAATCATCACAACATTTTTCCATTTCACTTGCTCATTACCTTCATGCCTTATTTTTGTTGGCTTAAACTTGTCTTTTTGTGTCTTGTGTCTCAGCCAGCTTCCTGTCCAGCTTTTCTTTAAGGAGCAAGTAGCAGTAGAAACTGAGCCTTATATTGACCTTTTCTAGATGGGCAAAGCAGTAGGAGTACACCCTCACCTCCAAATGCTATTTTAGGCAGAACTAGGGCAGTTAAAGCTGTATGTCACAAGTGCATATAGGTGACAAAGCATTGTGCACTAGGTGACTGAAGAGCTGGCCCAAATTTATATCTGCTCTGAACCTGTTGGATCGTTACCGTAAGCACCATCTATCTCTGTTTCCAGCCCTCACTTGCAATTGTAGATCAGTCTTCAAGCCATTTGACAGTCTACAGAGTCTGGAGGCTGGGCTCATAAACAGATCAGCCTAACTCTGCTAGACCAAATGTATTTTAAAACTTAAATATTTTTTGACATAAAGATTGCTCCCATTTTTTCCCAATTATTTTTTAATGTAAAAGTAAAAACTTCAAATGCTTTCATAGGTTTACTTTCACTTGCTACATTATTAAAATACTTTTAACTCTTCAACTACTACTTTGAGTTGAGGGCATTTGCCCAAAGATTCTCAGGCAACACTGTGAGCCAAGTAAATGAGGGACATGATCTGCAATTTCACCTGTTCTGTCAGCAGCTGTCTCCTCCCCTGTAGGCTGCTATGATATGATTGTCCTTCCCTGATATCACTTTCTTCCTCTGATATCACTGTTCTGTCTGAGTAGACTTAGCTCATGAACAAGGCAGAACAGACAGTGGACTTTATTTAGCAATTTATATTTAAGTGTAAATAAAAAGTAAACAGACAGAAATTAAGAAAAGTATTCTCCACTTTTTAATCAAAGAGATGTACACTTGAAACACGTATTTATATGTATATATTGTTATCAGTTTTTATAATTTTGTATGTGTGTGTAAATATGTAGATATGTATACACATACATGTGTGTCTTTTGTATCTCACTTTTAAAGCATGTGTTATGGTAATACTTTCTCAATTTTTAATTCAGAGGACAACAAAACATGCCTCAAATTAATGTACTACAATGGATAAGAGGGTAAGAATGCAGGAAAATTGACCTACATAAAGCTGAGCAAAGGCAGGTGAATATGAATGTTCTGTAGTTCCATGACAGTGTCAAAAAAAATTCCATCAGAATGGCATGAGCTGCAAAGGAATGAAAGAAGAGAGCAACCAGTTGCAGCAACTTCTTCCTTCATTGTGCTGCACCTGATCCTGAGCACCAAAGAATTTCATCTTGCCACTTATTGTAAGAACAAGGTTTGGTTGAGGAAATATTTTAATGGTGAAGTCTTTACTGTCTCCAGAACACCACAAGTTCAAAATCTTCTATTTAGAAAAGATAAGAGGAAAAAAAAAAAAAAAAAAAAAAAAAAAAGGATGCTTAAATGGGCTATCCATGTTGAAGCAAATGATTGTTACTCCTGTTCATTACTGTTGAGCATCTATGATGGCTGTATTGCCATCTTTGCGTGCTTTGGGTGTAGCAAATTATTCATGAAATTATTGACTTACCACAAGTTAAGAGAAAACTATATCCATGGCACTTCAGCACTTAATATATTTTCCTTTGACAGTGGTGAAACAAAGCAAATCGTGTTTTACAAAAAAGTAGAATAAATTATCTACCCACTAAAAAAAAAAAAAAGAAAGAAAAAAAAAAAAGAAAAATATCTGAAATAGTAATAGATTATATATAGCCTATATCCAGAAATACAATATCTTACATGTGAATTTGTTTTCTCTGCTTGTTCAGAATAAGTATTCTTTCTGCACTTTGAAATTGCATGTTATCTGTATTGGAGCCACAAAAGTTATCTAGCTATTTTAAAAGGACATTGAAGTGCTAAAGGAAACAGCTGACAATTTATGAAATGCTGCATTCTCTTCCTTTCTTCCCCACTTATTTTCTTCCCTTCTTCCGTTCTTCCTTTCTTGTCTGTGTGTTTCTGTGTGTGCATGGTTTTTGTTTTTTGTCCTTGCTTATTAGGACAACTGAAAATATAATATTAACCTGCTCTCAAGCATGAAATATCACTAATTGACTATTTTCCTTCCTGATTTGCAATCCCACTCTTTACTCTTTTTATACTGTAATCACAACTGAAATTCAGCATTAAACAAACAGCCATCATATTTCTTCTTGATTTTCATCTGTGACACAGACATGCCATATACTCACAACAAATGGTTAACCTAAAAATTAGCTGTTGCCGAACAAAGCAGAATTGACCATGCGAATGTATAACCCGAACATAAGGGAAATATTTCATTATTATTTTTCTAATTTTGATGACCACCGTGTATTAAAAAAAATACATCAGCACAACATTTTTAAACAATTATTTTCACTGTTTTCTTTGGTTCCTAAAGATGGCTTAAGCCTTGTGCTGTTGCCTAGCATAAATCTCTTCCTGCTTCTTTCCATTATTCCCAGCAACAGGTGTCACTTTAGCTTCTTGCTGAGCACAACTGAGTGGCATCCAGGACAGAAGGGTCTTTCCTGAAGACCACAGGAAGATGCACTTCAATGCAAAAGCTCAGCAATGATACTGAGCTTCGTTCCTATGAGACATCTTCAACTAAAAATGACTGGACTCTTAGTCCGCTTCCTTCACTGCTCTTGCGTTATGCTTGAGAATGGGGATTGTGCCATCACTGTTGTGGACATTTTCAGATGCCAATGACTCATGTTAATCTTTAGCCCAATACCAGAGATAGTCCTTCCTGACCAAACAAAATATTTGGCTAAAGAAAATGGATTGAGCAGCTCTTGCCTTCTCTAGTTATAGGGGATGGACTTTGGCTTGTGCCACAACATTTGCAAGATGCAGCTTTTCATTTCCAAACAAACTCTGAACACTGGGCTTTACTGTCAGTGAAACAACTAGGCTCAAATCTGGCTTATAGCTGCTGTTATTTATTTATTTATTTGTCTACTGGAGGGAAGGGTAGGTTATCTTGTATTTTTTAAAAACACTGGAAGAACACCAAAGCAGTAGTTTGAAAAATGTTATGATGTATAAATAGCACCACTGAGAGCAGAACACAGGCTTTGTTGTGTTATCACACTGCAGATCCAACAATATACAACAGATCCATATTGTCAACTGAAATGGAAAAGAAAAACAGTTCAACAAGAATACTTCTCAGGAAAACTACCCAATTTACTTGTGTGTGTCTCAAGGCCAAAGCATCTAATCTTTGCACAAATCATTCTTCTGAAGTGAGTAACAGCAATACTTTTTCAAGTGATTTTCTGTTGTGTGTCATAACAGACTTTCTATTGATGTTGCCAAAAGAGCCTCTGCCATGATTTTAAACTAGAAAGGAGTATATATATATATATTTATTCTAATGGGGAAAAAAAAAAAAAGTGTTATACCAGATGTGTCATCAGTAATAAGCTGGTAGAACCTGAGCAAATGCATGCTGTTTGTGTTAGTAATAATGGCTTTTATCCCTTTGCTATAGATTGCAAAGGAAAACCCTTTTATTGTCTTGTGTTTCTGGGGACTTTTGAGATTACTTTTTTAAATTTGAGACCAAATCTTTCCTCATCATCAATAAGAAATTAATTCAACTACCAACAATTACTTTTTATTGTGGAACTACTACTTGATTACTCTAGTCAGTGCACAGACATTGGCTCAAGTATACAAGACCAATTAAAACAGGAACACTGTCAAGAAAACATAATAATACTTCCTTCAATATATTAGTTACGGTAAATGGCTTACAATAAACCAAAAAGCTGCTAACAAATTCTGGGATGGACGCACTGCTCCTGTACTGTAGATAATTAAGTGTTTTGGTGGGAATTTGTTCATAGGACTGATATACAATTAGACAAATTTGTTCACATATCATGTTTCATTGAAGTCTGTATGAGTCTTCTATGCTTGGCAATGGGTCCTGATCCTAGATGCTTTTATGCCTGATTAATTGTCAATATTAGGCAGGAGTTTGCTCATTAGCTCCTAGCAGGGCACATCTCAAATTGCAGTGAACTCCATTTAGAGATGATATGCTAACTGTTAATAAACTGCATGGCTTTTTTTTCTTTTGTTTTGTTTTGTTTTGGTGTGTGTGAATCTCAGCTAGCTGACTATATACATATGCACATGTGGACATATATTATGCATATATACATATACACACATACACATACATACACGTGCATCCATACATTTGCACACACATCACTGAAAGAATGGAATAAATACAAATTATACCCCTGTATATAAGTTGTGGCTGCTAGTGCTGCTAACTTATTCAGGGCTCCCTTGTGAATAAAAATGTCCCAACGTAAATTTACTGTGTATTATTCATGCCACATTTTAGGTTTTCAATCTGTCATGTCAACTGGTTTAAATCATATCTAAACTGATGTGCTGAACAGACGTCACTTTTAAACAAAAGGAAGTAAATTAAAGAACATCTTGCTGTACCACAGACATTTATTTTGTATATTCACTTCCAAGGTCTTCATTTCTTGATCAAGAGAGATAGAAGGTTGACAGGAAAGCAACTGATAATGCAAAGTTTTTTGTTTGTTTGTTTGTTTGTTTGTTTTTTCCAGATCAATTTTGCCTCCTAACTAGTAATAATGCAGTGCTCAACAATTCAGCATCAGTGATAAAATCCTGCTATTCCCAGATCATGAAATACTTATTGTATTGGAAAGTTAAATTTGATTTATTGACATAATTTTTTCTGCTCCTAGATTTTGAAACCCCTCCTGATAGGTGAAGATTAAGTTTGTGTGACGTTATTAAGAAAAGTCTTTAGACAACAAACCCATGGAAATCAACAACAGGTTACAGATTTGAATCAGCAGTTTTCCCTATATAAAATATTTAATGTGTACTGGGCACTGAAGAAAGAAACAGGGAAACAGTAAAGAAAAAGCAAAACAAACAGTATCTATTTCAGACAGGTAAGTGTGGGAACACAAGTGTCAAAGTAACAGTAAGGTCTATTCTTTAAGCAAAGAGCAATAAACTAAAACGACGATGTAGCTGCTTTCATTCTTCAATGGGACAATGCTGCCTCCACATTCTCTGATGCTGTAACTACATTTTAGAGATGACAAGAAGACTTTTATCATGAGATTTTCTCTAGCAGTAAGAATGAAGATTTGGTACTCAAAATACTCAAACATGAGAAAGAAATTTTTATTTTTATTTTTCCTCCTGAGGAATTCCAGTAATAACCAAAGGTTATGCAGTTGAACCAATAAAATGCTTAGTCCTTGGATTAACCAATAAGGAATATGGAGATATAAATATAAATAGCTACTCAAATCTCTGTTGGGAAGTACAGGAAAAAAAAGTAAAGTACAAAGTTGTTTTGTTTTCATAGGATTTGTCAACTGTTGTCTTCCACTAACACAAACAATAGGGCATTAACTCACATTTCAGTAGCTTCAGTTAGAAGAACTATCTTGATTATGGTATAAGCAGTTAACTGTACAGCTTAGGGTTTATAAACTGTTCGAACATGGATATATCAGAGAGAGACCATTGATATGCTACCTAGACATAACCCCAAGCAGGCAGTTGTGTCAGGATGGACTCACATTGGGCTTATCTAAAAGACATTTATGCTTCTTAATTCATAAATATTTATTTACTTGAGTCTTAAACCTATACTTAGGCAGCTCTTACCAGACTGCCTGGAGTACGGAAATACGGATTTGTGGTTTTACAAACCTAATTTTTTACACTTCTTCACAGAAATATAGGAAGACATTTTGATGATGATCAGAGAAAACATGCCTGGATGGAAGACACACAAGTCTTCACTGGCTTGTTCCTTCTAACTTTTCGTAATAAGAACTGACAAGTCAGGGTATTTGGATAAAAATAGCAAGAGAACAGTTAATATCTTTGGAGGAGCAAGCTACAGAGTGATGAAAGTTTAGTAAAATAAGATCTTTACAGGCCATGAAGATCTGGAAGAGATTGCTAAAATCTCAATTGTGGTTTAAAGGAAGAATTAAGCTAAAGCTGTGACTAACACTTTTGGGACTAGCAGAATTTGCTCAAGCATTTACGTTTAAGCATATTCTGAACCATATCCATTTTAGTTAAAGTCCAAATACTACAGTATTAGAAATTGTTCTACTCTGAGAAAATTGTTTGTGAAGGAAATGGACAAATTATTTCAAAATGCTTCATGGGAATTGATTCTGTAATCTCTAAAGTCTTTTCCTTCACAGAATCAAAACAGGGTTCCCACGTTCAACTACAATGCAAGAACCGAGTTTAGAAATCATGGAGAAGCCTTCCGCTTTTCAATCACTGATATGTTTTCACAGTCCATGGCTTGTTATAAATCAGAATATGTCTCCGCATTAAAGGAGCCATCTCCAGCAACACTCTATGTAAAATATTTATTCATTGTTCTTGGTTCTGTCTCAGAACAAAAACTTTTTTGTAATGACATACCTGCTCTCGTTTTCCTGGTTCTCAGGCTGTAAGTCTGGACCATATGTGCCAGCATAGTTGTTACATTACAGTCATTACAACACAAGTGAAAAGACAGAAATATTCACACAGCCTCTTCAGGCAAAGAACAAAGTCTTGAGAAAGACAAAACATTAATCCTAAATCTGAGGCTGCTTCAAAAAGCCTTTGGAGAAAAGAGGGATACGTTCAAAAAGAGGGTGAGTTCTCTCCATCTTGGCTGGTGGTAAAATAAGCCTAAATGCAACTCTTTGCATGATCAACACTGAAGGATACTTAAAAAAAAGAAGTGGCAAGGGTCAAGACCAGCTGGGTCTTTCATCTTTGTCCCTGTTCTTTGCCATTGATTTGTCAACTTGAAATACCTACTGCAGGATAATGACTGGTCCCCTAGAGGCATAAATGATTTTAAGGTTACTGCTCCTCACCTTTCTCTTAAAAAAAAAAAAAAAGTGAAATGTTCTTGAATCAGGTAACCTGTTGACAGCAGATATAGTATTTGGATTACAAGCACATCAGAGAGACACATTGGTGAGTTTTACTTTAAGAAATGGGGGAGAAAAATAAGTGGAAGGAAAGTGTTTCCATAGAACCTTGGCATTTATTAAGTGAAGAACAAGTACATAGTGTTGTTTGAAGCAGTTTGATATTTTTAAGTAAACATCAGCAACTAGTCACTAAATGCAACACACGCTCCGATACAACCAGCTGTACATATTCAGCTAGTGTGCAAGATTTTGTACAGGAAAAAATTCTCATTTAAGGTACATCTATGAATCGAACATGACCCCCAGAAGAGAGAAAGAAACAAAAACTGAAAAAGAGATAAAATATTTAAAAAAATAATAAAAAAATAGATGCAACAAGCATGAGATTCTTCACCTTTCCAAGGAAAGACCCTTTTCTGATTTGATTCAGGACTAAGAGAATAGGTGAGTGTCCATGCCAATAGGAAACTATTGACCAAGTAGAAGACTGGAGGGTCCTGATGCAAGATCATTGCTGAGGAGTGCCTTTGCATGATGAAGCATATAAGCATATTTATTATTACTGAATGCTCCTAATGAACTACGCTTCCAGAATACCTGAGTACAGCACAAACGGCAGATCATCTTCAAACTTACTAAAATTTAACTAAACTCTATTACAATATTATTTAATACCAGCCTTTTCTGTCTCTCTAAGTGATTAAGAAGTATTAGCTGCTACTAACAGGAGTCTATGACAAGTAATAACAATACTTCTTCAAATGTCAGGATACCAGAAAAAAATGAATAAGAAGAAAAACACTTGTTGAAGTTAATTGTGTGATCAAGCTTATCAAAATAGTCAGCCAGTTATGGCAAAATTCAGCTCATACTCAGGACTTTAGATGCCATGTTTCATGTCAAGAGGGATCTACCTACAACAATCTCAGAAAACCTTTTACTTGTTTGGAAGTGAGAGATGGTTGACAATTACATATGATTCTTTTTTCTTTTTTTTCTTCTTTCTGGTCTTGTTAGCTTCAATAATTATCATAAGTGATGGACAAAAGTATTTTTTCTGTAGAAAAAAGATCAACAATGGTTAGATTGGGAAAGATCAGATAGAGACTAAGGTAACTTATGCTGTACAAAATGTTAAAAAAAAACAACTTGTAAACGGAAATGGAAATGAAAATCAAAACAAAAAATGTACTCGTAGGAGGGGAAGGAATTTAAACTATTTTAGATAGGAAAAATCATCCTTGTAATATTTCCCATACAACATCATTAGAAGCATAGATGACAACATACTCATAATATATTAATTTTCTCATGGCAATGACTACTTATTCAAATATAGTTTGCTCAATCAAAATAACTGCAGCACATTTTGACGCCAAAAAATCACTTTGATTCTCAAGTGCTCTTCCCCTTTCCACTTCTTGAGTTCTGTGTATAACTGGGAAGAATATGTCTACACTGTTTCCACATAAGGTTTTATATCAGGAATGCCTTCATTTCTGGGAAGAAGGTTAATGAGTGAGAAAAGAGAGAGACAGAGCTCAGCCATAAAGGGAACTAAAATGGAACCATAATTCTGAAATACTTACTCTGTCTAAAATGCTTAGAGATTTCAATTTCTTTACACTTTCCACTGTAAAGTTATTTTTAAATAACAGAAAACGAATTTACAAGATAAATGTTAAAATTAAAACAAAGAAGACCTAGAAGTCTAGCAAAAAATCATTTGTTAAGTTTTCTACATAGTATTGACAAATCAACTGTTCCTATTAAATTTACCAAACTGCTCATAGGCATGAATTAATTCATGTAAACAATCTTTCTCCAGTGCAAATTGCAAACTACAGCATACAAACACAGGTACTCAGAAATACTTCCTGAACACCAAGTATGCTCTACTTGAACTCCAAACACAAAAATAGTCCCTGTTACTTCTCTGGAACTTCTCCAATCTTACTCTAGATTGAACTGAAGCAGAATATAGTTTTCTCTTTTTCTTTTTTTTTCTCTTTTTCTTCTGTTTCTTTTTTCTCTTTTTTTCTTTTTTTTTTTTTCTTTTTTTCTTTTTTACCGCTCAATTACTTGAGATTCATTGTGCATTTTGACTAGAGGAAGAGTACCTCTGAATGAAGAATTTTCCTTTTTTTTTTTTTTTCCCCATTGTTCAGCTATGCAAAATGCAATATTTCTAAAAATATGCACACTTACCCTTGATGTAGTTGAACAGCCTGAACTTACCTGCATCAACTGAGAAAATTCATTTCTATGATACAAAAGGTATTCTCTCACTTTTTTTTTTTTTCCTCCATACCTATGCTAGGAAAGGGAATGTACTCCATTTTGTTCAATTTTAAAAGTATGAAATCAAGAGATATGTAATCAAAATGACACTTCTGAAAATAAGGAGAGACAAAAATGAACTAATATGCATTAGTTCATTACTTGCCCCTTGCTTTAATCTTCTATATAGAGGGGAAGAACCAATATCCATTTTAAGAATATCCTAATGCAGAATGAATATAGAAAAATCTCAGATGTCTGTAGCAATATGGAGAATCCTGGAAATAAATTCCAGAAACTGATTAACATTCAATAAATTCCTTTTATTTTCGTCTGAAATACTATGCATCCTCATTCCTACAGCTTCTAGAAGAATGAAGATTTTTTTGTTTTGTTTTGTTTTGTTTTGTTTTTTTTAATGTGAAAAATGTCCCTTGAGGTGAATCATTAAAAATTCTACCCTGGGATAAATGAAGTATTCCTTTAGGGAGATCAGTGAGAGGACCTTAGTTCTGCAAGTCACACTGGGGATAAGCTTGGGCTCTTCTCTTGCTGTACTGGGCTTATTGAACAGAGAGGCTGACATCCTGGTGAGGGCACAGTTTGTTGCTTTCATGTGGTTTTCTGCTGTGCAACCCAGATGTGATGGGAATTGCATGGAGGCTGCTGCCCCAGCTGCAGAAGTTGCGGCTAAACAAGCGCGCATAAGTAAGTTACTCAGTCATTTGATCATGCTGACTAGGAGAAGGGGCAAACAATAGTCTGACCTCTAAGGAATAGCTGTCAAAATAAGGAGATCAAAAATATGTTTTGGCACATTGATACAAAAGGTGTCAAGTTGTGCATATGGTGGACTGTGTCCTTAAGTTCTTCCAGCATACAGACCATGTGTTGCTACCACTGGCAGTATTTTATCTCAGTCTTATCTATCTCACCTCCCTCAGGAACCCTAATAGTTTTCATGAAGAATGTTTCAGGAAGGTATTTAATATGCTTAACTTTCCATTTAGCAGATTTTTATTTGAGAAGCAAACACAAGTAAGAAAACCTGTATGCCAGTTTGCATGGAAAACTATACATGTTTCAAGGAGCAGAACTCCGTTATTGTTCAGAAGCTACAGAGCGATGTGGCAACATGTTTTAGGATCTGATGAGAGGATGTGCAACCACTCAGTAACCGTTCCTCTCTTTCAGTCTAATCCAGATTTGTAATAACCATCTATCACTACCACAAATGTTGTGACTTTGTTGCGCGAGAGCATTTGGCTCAGCACTCCAACCTTCTTGTGAAGTCTCGGTGGTGGGGAAAGATACAAAGACCACAGGTTTGGCTCTTCAAAGTCATCATTTTGTTCCATTAGCTAGGAACTGTATGACACAGTTTACACATGTTTATCCTGTAAAGGACTTTGATGCCAAGACATTCTGTTTTTTTTTTTTTTTTTCTTTGAGATTCCTTTAGGTCATGCAGAGAATGTAAGGATCTAGTCTGAAGAATAAGTTAATGGCAACATAAAGCAGAAACAAATAATGAAACTCTGTGATGGGGCTACTATTTTCAGAACAGACTTCAAAATTCTTCACTTCTCCAAACATTTTTGTTTTTTGTTTAAACATAAATATATGTACACACACTAGAGGAGAAAGGAAGCTATCCAAACTTTAAGAAACTTTGGGTATTTATTGTCAGGATAAAGAAGAACAAGATGCTTTTTTTTTTTTTTCTTTTTTTTCTTTTTCTTTTTCTTTAAAAATTTATCTGAGCCTGAGATACTGTGGAAAATCAGTAGCTATATAGTGGAGCTTACTTCCTTAAAAGTACCAAAAAATTCTACAGTAAACACTGCATTTTCTGACTCTGTTAGTTTAGTATGTTTGTTTTAGTTCAGTTTAGTTTTTTAAAGATTAGGAATGTGATTTGGAGAGAGGTGCCTTTTTTCCTTTGCAAGATAAGTTTCCCTGAATGTTTTTTAAATATCATATGATTAAGGAAAGAGATGTTCTACAGGGATATCACAAGTTATATGACAGGAGACAAGGTGTTGTGAAGCTTCCCTATCTTCTCTGTACCAAATTAACATGATTATTACATTTAATTGATCTTAGGACACTTTTAATGATTGATCAGTACATCCTTTAGGATTTCAGAGGAGTTCTTCAGAACTTATACATTATCATAGATCATTATGGTGTTGTTGTTTTTTTTTAATCTAACTTATTTTCCAGTTTCATTCTTCTATGTCTGTCACCGTTCGAACATCTTATTTAGAGAGCTGAAGAAATGATATTTTATCATGTAGTTAGTCCTGTGTGTCATTTTATTTTCCCGTCATGGATTATTTTATTGTGTACCTCATCTACTTCCAGGCAAACTTTGCTACAGTTCACACAGTGCTAAGTGCAGATTTCTGCAAAGGCATTTTTGATACTTCTTCACACAAATGGATAAGAATTAATTTCACGCTCCTTTTTGGAATTAAATAATGTTACTCTTGCATGTCAGTTTTAATTTAGAATTTACCTTACGCGTTTATAAAAATATTTTGTGAGCCTGAGACTAAATTCTATCCTTATCTGTAAAAATGGAAAAATCTTGAAGAAAACAAAACGGTTCTCAATGACAAAGAATTTCTGAAATAAGGTTGAAGCTTTGTGTATTGACTCTTAGTTGCGAACAAAAGTAAATGTAAGATAATTCAGCCTTTACAACCAGTACAGAAAGCTGAATCTGTCTCATTTTCAGCATCAGGCAATACATGAAACCCACTTGGGGATCCTGGGAAAGCCCATTCAACATTCAATCTCAACTTCGTTTTGTTTTTCTCCTCCCACTGCCCAGCCTACATGAACCCTGAAGGACATTCAATCCTTCTCATTTTCCCACCTGTAATGAAGTATACCAAAGCAAATCTCTGTTACGAGCAGCCAGTTCCTAACATTCTCTTGACCCATTACAACTGCATCAGATACATAAATTGGCTGCACGTTCTATGCTTCTTTGCTGTAAACAAGCTCTGCTTTTGGAGGTTACTTTTAAAGCTGCATTATGTTGCCATCAGTACACCAGGTCGAACAGATCTAGCTAAACACAAAGTAGGCAAAAATAAAATGTGTGAGCCCCATGCCTTGAGAAAAAAAGACACCCTGTCTTTTGCAAGGATTCCACAGAATGAGCATTTTTGACAATATTTATATATGCTGGGATTTCAACTCTACCTTAGACCTCCAGCGTACAACGATTCTACACATACACACCCACACTTTGCACACATTGGCATATGGTATTTACAGTACACCTTCCATATTATCATATAACTTTCTTATTTCTCAGTACGAAACATGAAGAAAATTTATGCTGCGTTGCATACAGTATGCTGTGTACAAGTGAACTTTACTAAATGCAAAGTTTCAAGAGCAGGTCTGTGCGAATCATTAACTTTTCAAAAGGCACCAGTTCCCTTCTGTCACTAATGACATGTGTAACAGTTTAATGTAATGCTACTTTTAATTATCAGAGCCCTTTCTTTTAAATATCAAATTTCCCTCTCTAAATTGTCCTGAGTTCTCTCTACAGTCTCATCTGTCACTGTAAATGTCATCACTTTATTCCTCCTTTGGATGCAGTGACAGGCCAACTCTTATCCCCAGCTTTATCTCTTTTTCCATCCTTTATTGTACTACAAAGATCCCTCTTTCATAGTTTACAGCTGTATCCGCTTTCCACACGTGGCAAATGATTGCCTCAGTAAAGGTATTTTCTGTTTCAATCTTGCATTTTCCCAAGGGAGAACAAAAGGGACAAGCTTTCTGGAGTTGGTTTCACTGAGAAAATTGTTTAGAATTGCCTCATTCCTCAACAGATTAACGAATGCATACAATCCCAGCTTAAGTGCTATTGTACAGCACAATTTGTCCATTATACTTTGTCCTTTCCATTTAGAAAACCCCCTCACCAATTAAAGTAATACAGCCTTCCAATACCTGCTCCCAATTAAATCTGAGCTGTATTACCTGCCTTCATGCAGCTGGTCACAGATTCCTACCACTTACTAGCATTCATTAGCCCTATTCATTATAAAGGGGTTGGTGGCAGGAATTCAAGCTACTGGCTTTATTCAGGGACCATCAAAATTATCAGCTTTCAGCACAAGGTCCCAGTAAGAACAGGATTAAGTGAAGGGAGAGGGAATTCATACAGTAGCAAAATGTCATTGTTTCTTCTTTGCTCATGTCTCTTCTAGCCCAGTGCATCAGGAGCATCCGGTGAGTGTACAAAGAAGACAGCTGGGCACAATGGGAAATAAAGCCTCTTCCTCATTTGCTTTCAGCACAGCTCCTAATTTTGTTTTTTTGTGCCTTTTGCCTCCCAGGCTTCTTGCCCCAAAAGGTGGGCTATTGTCTGATCTGAAGCCTATTTTCAGATGTGATCATTAATCACTAAAGATCTGCTGCTGCAGTCTGTCTCTTGTGATTTAAATAAATTTTCACTTCCTGTGATGAGAATAAACTCATTTTTCTGACAATGCAAAAAAACACCGTATCACTGAGGTTTCACCACCTCGTGCAAACATACAGGGTCTTCCAGGCATGCAGTGGTCTCAAGATTCTCTGCAAGGTGATAGTACGCGACATAGCCTGTTGCATATCATACAGTCATAGAGGTTGGAAAAGACCTCCAAAGATCATCACATCCAACCATGAACATGATCTACTGAGTCTCATCAGTAAACCGTCTCCCTTAGTGCCATGATCATACATCTCTCAACAACCTCTAGAGATGTGGACACCACCACTTCCCTGGTAGCCATTCCAATGCCTGTTCCACACTTTCCATGAAGAAGTTTTTTCTAATACCCAATTAAAGATACCCTAGTGCGAAAAGATATTGTTAAATAACCAGTTACTCTGAAGAATTCTGAGATTCTGAGTGTCAAGACATGCTCTGGTAATCAGGGCTTCCAGGGTTTACTGTACAGTGGTGGTGGTAAGACAGGCAGTCACAGCTTTGGGGCTGTCACAAGCCAAAAAGAAACAAACAAACAAACAAACAAACAAACCTTTGGGAGTGGAATAACTGTTATCTGGCACTCAGAATTAGCAGAGAACTGCCAGAATGTTGTTGCTCCCTGACTCTATCCACTCCCATGAAGCCTGTGGTCATGTTGTGGCCCACAGCTGGAGGTTTCTGAAAATGCTGCAGGCATGAAGATTAAAAGGCCACCAGAGGAAACATTATTCCTTGTGTGTATGGTGAATGTAGAGGCTTGCAAAGCTCAACCTAGACAATTTGGGGATCAGTTTTAAACTAGTTCTTTACTGCAAACATTCATTTCTTATCAAGGATCAGCAACATATGCATATCCATAGCATTTTTTTAAGGTGATGGAGGATGTATATTAGTGTTTTCCTCTCAATTAACTTCTCGGCAATTTTCCCAGCTAAATACATAACATCTTTGGCAACATGCCAACCAAAATCTTAAGACCCAGTGTTATATTCTGTACTTATACAGGCAGCTTAGATTTTCATGCAGTGAACTGGAAGAATGCCAGTAACTCCCACCATAAACCTAGCAGTAGGAACACTGTATATTTTTTTTATCAAGAAACTCTACTTTACTTTTCCAAGACCACTTGAAAACTGCATCATTTTTTATGTTTCTTTAGCACAAAATAAAAGAAAGATTTAACCTGCTATTAAATTAACCCAATTAGCCATTTATTTCATGTAACCTTACACTTCTGATGGCATTAAATCAAACACCCTAACATGTGAATTTTTTTTTTATTTTATTGTAAGTTATGGTAATTACACACTGCATGCTAGACAATAAATTTCTTGCTAGCCTTTTGCCCTGCTCTTTCTCTCTTGAAGAAGATTATTAGTACAGAAATGTTTCAAGACCCCTCATAGTATATCTTCTATAATGCTGTATTGGAACAAGACAGAATATTTATATACTTAAGAAAAAAAGAAAAAAAAAAAGAAAAAAATGGAAAAAAAGAAAATGAAATGGAGAAAAGGAAACAAAAGAGGAAAAGATCTTTTTGTTTGCTGGTGTCATTTTCAGACATGCAGTGAAGAGTGTTTATCCCAAATCAGAGGAATGATGGTGATCTGGGACAACAGCCAATCCATCGCATCCCATCGCATCCCATCGCATCCCATCCCATCGCATCGCATCCCATCGCATCGCATCCCATCCCATCCCATCCCATCCCATCCCATCCCATCCCATCCCATCCCATCCCATCCCATCCCATTCCTGTCCACACCATCCCATCCCAGGAAGCTCCACTGGCACTGCCTCATGTATCATGTGAGAGAGAGCAGCAGCAACTCCTGCACCACTGAGCATCATCCCCACTGCCCACTGTGCTGGTGCACGGCCCTGGCAGGAGCGTTGTCATCAGCATATTGGATATCCTTGCGAAGCAGAGACAGTGCCCTCCTTAATTCTGTTTAGATATCTTCCACAGGGCTTTCTTTCAAGGATGGGTCTGACTTCTGACCTTGCTGCAGATGGTGTAAATGTTGCTTTGGCAGGTTGCCATTCACTTCCGGTTTTGAGTCTCATATTCTTTTCGCTTTACAGCATGGATAACCCTGCTCCCTGCTTGTAATTTTCTTCTTCGTCTTCTTCTTCTTTTTTTTTTCCCCCCTCTTTTCTGTTCCAGTTCCCTGGCATGCACAGCTCTTTGGCTCCAGAAGCTTTTTAAGTATTTATCACTGAAAATCTTATTTTTCCTTCCACTAAGTTCACTCTGATGACGAAACAAATAGAGCATTCTGGGAAGCACTACAATATTTCAGCTAATAGCAGCCAAAAGAATGGCTGCATGTCTTCTTTTCTTTCTTTCTTTCTTTTTTTTTTCTTTCTTTTTTTTTTTTTTTTTTTGCTGGCTGTCGATGTTTTAATTTCTCTGTTAACTTCACCCATAACTCTATTAAGCACTAACAATCTTTTGAATCTTAGGAAGGTTTTTAAAAATGAAGGGCTTTGTTATCTTCAGAGACTTTTAAAAGATAGATTGATAAACTGTAAATAGTATGAATTTGATACAGTGGTTTGCATTGATATATCTACAAGATGTTCTGAAATAAATTACTTTCAATACATTGTCTATTATTAACTCTTCAGTAATCGCAGAATATTCAGCAATGTAAAATATGAAGAATTCATCCAAAAATACATATTCATTACTGTTTAATTGAAGTTCAGCACTAGAAAAGTTCACTACAATACCTTTCATTTTGTTTCCATTTATTTGGTTGCCCTATAATGAAAGTTCTGCACCTTGATTACTTTGTTGACCTTTCTAAAATTCTAGCCTTTCCAAAACATGCCCTCTTCAGTTCCATACGTATATCTTTTCAATTTCAAAATGAAACCTACACAAAATTTTAACAGATAATTCTTTTGATAGGATCATATTTTTGATACAGAACTGCCCTATTCTCTATAAAGTCCCTCAGTTTTGAACTGTCAAGAGTTAAGGCCAAGATTCCATTTTCCTTATTACATGGAAGAGAGTGGAGAAGGAAATGAGAAAGTCCCAAACTGGCACATCGTTGGATGACAGTTAATGGAGCAATTGATATGCTAGAAGGAGGGAATCCCATTCAGAGAGACCTTGGAAGGCTTGAGGAGTTGACCCATGCGAACCTCATGAAGTACAAGAAGACCAGGTGCAAGGTCATGCACCTGGGTTGGGGAAATCCTCAATATTAATACAAGAAAGGGTGATGAAGGGATTGAGATTAGCTCTGCAGAGAAGGAATTTAGAATACAGGGGAATTAAAAATTAGATATGAGCTCTCAATCTGCTCTTGCAGACCAGAAAGCCATCCATATTATGGACGGCATCAAAAAAAGTGTGACCAGCAGGTCAGGGGAGATGATTTTTCCCTGCTACTTTGCTCTCACAAGCCTCTAACTGCAATACTGAGTTCACCTCTTGCTTCCCCAGCTTAAGAAGGACATGGAGCTGCTGCAGCAAGTCCAGAAAAGGCCATGGGGATGATCAGCAGACTGGAGCAGCTCTCTTATGAAGAAAGGCTGAGAAATTTAGGATTGTTCAACCTGGAGAAGAGGATGTTCTGGAGAGTCCTTATTGCAATTTTTTCAGTAATATAAGGGACTTATAAAAATGGAGGAAAGATTTTTTACTAGGGTCTGTAGTGACAAAATAAAGGGCAATATTTTTAAGCTGAAAGATGGTAGATTTAGTTGGAGTCTAAAGAAAAAAATATATATATATATAGTGATGAGGTGGTGAGGCACAGGGATGGATTGTCACATTGTGGATACCCCATCATTGATCGAAGTCATATTGGACAGTGCTTAGGGGCAACCCAATCTAGTGAAAGATGTCCCTACATGCAGCAGGCCAGAATTTTCAAAAGTCCTTTCCAACTCAAACTGTTCTGATTCTATGAATTCATAGAGAGCACTGAGAAAAGTATCACAGCATCTGACCCCCAAATTTTGTAACAAACAGGCTAAAAAAAGAGTTACATTTATATTTACTTTGTGTCTTGAAGATGCAGTTGTTGCAGATAATGCTTTTTCCAGCCTTCTTGTGTTCCTCATTAAATCATATAAAAGCAAGGCCTAGAGTAGTCCAGGGAAGCTAATCTTTGAGCAGAAAAGAAATCTCAGAATACCATCAAAGGACAATAAAAATCCTCCTCAGTGTGAGGTAATCTTCTCCCAAATTCCTATTGTGTAAGCTATTTGATATTGTTATGCAGTCTGATTTTTTAGTTTCTAATTGTTCCCAAGTAAGAAAAAAACTTTTTCATCTTATAACAAAACCAACTTCTTATTCACTAACTCCCTCTGATAAATCTTCTTTTTTCAAGCACTGGATTCTGGTGAAGAAGACAATGCCAAATATACACCAACATCTTTGTTATTATTGCTTCTCTTTGGACATCTACCAGCTACACAAAACACTGTTTAAACTAATGAGAACTTCCATCTCCACGTAATTTATTTACAGTGTGTAGCTCATTTGAGAGCAAAAATAAACAAACAAAAATACCAACAAGAACAACAACTTTCAAGGTGCTTTTTTTTCTAAGGGACAATTACATTGCCATGGCTGCTTTCTGTAGTAAAAAAAAAAAAAAAAAAAAAAAAAAAAAAAAAAAAAAAAAAAGGCATGGAAGGTAATCTTACCAATCTTCCTGGATAACAATCTCTGCAATCCTTGTGCTCGTAGGTGCACAACAGCTCCTTCTAACATTTATTCTGTCTCCTGGATGGAAAATATTTTATCTCCAGCATATATGACAATTGTCTTTGGAGAATTTTTGGATAACAGTCAGTTTCCTCATGTTATTGTAGGAACTTGGAGGTGGTATTTTTTGCACTGTAGTCTCTTAGGGAGCTGCAGTCTTACCCAAACAGGTGTATACTTGCTGTTCATGTTTCAGCTACCAAGCAATAACCATTTGAACTTCACACTGGTATACCAGAATGTTCCCCTAAAACTTCAGTGATACACAGATGCTGTCTTAGAGTGATTTTTTGATCTTCTTTATTAAACAAACAAAAGAAAAAAAAAACAACCAAAAACAAACAAACAAAACTGTCTGGGTATAGCGACTGAACATAGGAAGAGACTATTCTGAACATATTCCTGATGCAAACATTCTGTTCTCAGGTGAGACATTAGTTTCTAAAGGTACGATTAGTAATCTTACAAAACTGTCAACTGAAGTTGACAGAATGCAAGCTGGGAGTGTTGGAAAAGTAGTAGCCACATGAAATGCCAGGAGTTGGACTCAGTGTTCCTCAAGGGTACCTTACAACTTGGACTATTCTATCAAGTGCAGTATATCCTTTGAAATCTGCTTTGCATCATTCTCAGGTTCTTTTAATATTTCTAAGGATATAGCTAAAAATAAAAATAAAAATAAAATTGTATGGCCCCATGAACCCCAGTTTCTTCAAACTATCTTGACTTTTGTTGTGTGAAATTACATGAAAAAAGACCCACTCCAGGATCTTCTTTTATCTCTTTTGTTCATCTTCAAAATGTATCTCTGCTATATGATGGTAGGTTTATACTTCATGGATTTCATTTCCAGGACTATGAATTTGTCTAAACTTTTGCCATCTGTAACATCCTATAGCAAAGAGAAGAGAGTGTTGAAAATTGTGTCCCAATATAAGCTGTAAATGACAGTGTTATTTCTTCCAGAAAAAGTATCTGTTAGTTTCCAGAATCTTAGTATCAAGCTTGCTTCATCATTTGCCTTCTTCTTATTCTGTTTTGTAACCAAACAGTGTCATTGTTGCTAAAACTCTCTCCTTGTAGGTGTTCTCCAACTGTATTACTCCCACTGCTTCACTGTTTGCCTGTGTGATGTACTCAAACATAATGCCTAATGTAATTATCTCCTTCAGGCATGGGCGTTTCTTTTCCTCTGCATGGTGCTATCCACTACTATTGCAAATGTGCATCAGTGGGTTTCTGTCACTTTCTTCAGTAGAAATACTAAGCAGAAATAGTGTTCTTGTCTTCACTATTACTCCCTTTGGTGTAAGCATGCATTTTATCACACTCCACCATTTACATCTGAATAATGTCGTACCCTCTTTAGATAGGTCAAAGGTTTTGACTGTCCTTTTGACTTGTTTTTCTAATGCCTGTACACTACAGCAAGCATTTTAACAGATAAGTTTATAAATTAAGGTAGGAAAATGTTTCAACTTTCATTTCTCAGTAAAACCAATCCCACTCTCTGTTTTCTTCCTCTTCAATGAACTTGCAACTAGCAATCCATGCTCTGTAGATAATGTTGCCATTTTGCATGGTACATAATAGCAAATGAATAGCTATTTAGATTTGCAAATTATGTATTAAGAAGATATGATAAAGATATCATTTAATTCTTTCTATCTTTAGTCCTATCTTCTGATTAGTTTCAGTGAGCTACGCTTTACTTCTAACACCACGAATCACTTTTATTTAAACTGTTTGCATAAATATGGAATAAAGAAGAGCACAGTAAAATAAATAAATAAATAAAAGAAATAAAAGCAAAAGAAAAGACAAAAACCAATAACAAAAGGCAAAGAAACAACAAAACACTGTACAGGACTTTCATGATTTACTCAAGTGTTATCACATAGGAGACAGGACTGCTTTACACGTAACAAATGAGGTGGTGAAAACAATTTTCATGATCTTTGGTAACCCACTACAGGAGAACAAATGAATTGAGACTAGTCTCTCTCTTGAGGAATGTACATATATATGTGTATATATTGCATATTTGTATACATGCATACACAGAGACACCATGGATGAATTGCTACAACTTTTCATCAGCCCATATAAATAGAGATTTTAGAGACGATTGAGAGAGCCAAGTCTTCTCTTCATGCAAGGACTTCTGTCACTTCCCTTGTGAGCTATACAGTTCAATCATTTTTATATAAATGTGCAGCCATTTAAGTTCACTTTTTTTTTTTTTTTTTTTTTTTTTTTTTTACAACTTTGACTCACTCTTCCTTTCTCTAATTCTCCATTTGAACAATTAATGTGTTTTGCTGCTGTAGTAGCTCACACATACAGGATCATATTTTCTCTCATAACAATCAGCTCACCATTAGTTTTAACTGTATTACTTATCTCCCACACCTTATTGTTTCTCTGAAGGGAGAAACTGGAAAAGAAGACTTAACTGGAATAATTAAAATAAATATTAATACTTCTAATAATAATAAAAAAACATAAACAGACATGGATAAGGAAATAAGTTAATAGGACAACAGTTGAAGTTGCAGTTGGAGATGTCAAGAAATAAGAGATGTCATCCTCCGTGTTGTTACAAGAGAAGGGCTTTCATTAAGAGATTTGAGTCTTTTTTTTTCTTTTTTCTTTTTTTTTTTAAGTAAAAAAAAAAGTCACAATACAGCACTATAGTTGTTTCTGTTTCTTCTGCAGAATTGAGTTTATTGTTAAAGCTGCAAAATCTGTTTCATGTAACGTTTATTTGCTGGCTAACCATAGGTTTTTAGGAAATCACTTCTTGCCATTGTTCCTTTTCACCCAGTCCTTAAACTGGTTCTTTTAAATCAGTGAAATCAAAACTGCTGACTGCTGTATCTACACCTCATGTTCCTTTAGGTAGATATGGTTAAAGACGTTCTGATTTTTTTGCATGAACGGCAAATAATCAGGAATGCAATTTTGCATCCTCATAAATCTAAATCTCTTTGTCCATCCATCAGAACACACCATCTGAGACTGTAGCTACAGAGATCTGTGCATCAGCTTGTTTGGATTCAGGACTGCTGCTGCTGGGGATGATCCTGATAGGCACATGAGATATAAAATACACCTTTTGATCTCTACTACAGGAACTGTAGGAAATCAGCTTTAACTAGGCATATAATAGGTCATAGTGATCAAAAGGGTGGAAGAAGAGTTGACTAATAAAAGATTGTGACCCACTGCTCAAGGCAGGTAGCACTACATGTCAAAGATGCATGGAAGACAGGTGTTAAAAGGCATCGGTTCCCTGACGTACATAGGTTTGATTTTCACAGTTGTAATGATTTTAATCTCTGTAGGATGCCCATTCATCATCATCGTTCCATTCATCACCACTGAAGATCAATGACCACATCAGTTTAGGGCCAAAAATAGCATATGCAGTAATATATCGAACAAAATTACATATGAGGGAGGCAGAAGATAAGAAGAAGGGGGTATTCATGCTGCTTAGTATTCAATGTTTAACTTAGAAACCAATTTTCCTAATCACTCAGTACAGAAAGACAGGTTACCCTGGAGCAAAAGACCTTACAGAGGTCTAGTACTAGAATAAAACCTCATGGTGCTGCAGAAGGAGAGAACCTGACAGAATATCCTAAACAACCATTGTTGCTATCTTTCCTTCACCCCATGGTAGGAGCAAGAAGAGGGAATAGAGAATAGTGCATGCTCAGTTTCAGATGCTCAGGGTCACAGCTGCAAAAAAAAAAAAAAAAAAAAAAAAAAAAAAAAAAAAAGTAACAAGCACACATACAGCATTAAGAAAAAGGAGACTCCAAGGCCCCTTCCTTAATCTCTTGCTATAAATCCTGTTGCATATATTTTATTTGGCAGAAAGCTATTTCAATATATAACACTGACAGTTTTCAAACAAGTCAGCTCTGATTTCGAACCCTGAAATGCTAAGAAGGAGAGTGGAATCTTCACCTTAATTCCTTAATTCTTTACTCTGATTAGCCCCTATGATAACAGGAAGTTTTTATTTTTGTTCTTATTTTTAGTGTTTTTACAAGTGAAATAGACATTCAGCTTCATATTAAGAGTCACAAAATCTGTAAAGCACTTCCTGATATAAAATCAATGATTAATGAAACCTTTTGCACACTGGTGATGCTTTCAGTAATTATTTCAAACGTCTGGACCCAGGTGCCATAATAATTACAACCAATAATGGCTCTAATATCTTTTGAATTGATTATCATGGATCTGTTCATACTTGCCAAGACAGAAATAAACTGAAGACTGCTGCAGACAGTCTGATTTGTGCCTGAAAGTTTTTCAGGCTTTAGGAAGCCTCTGTAAATTAGGAGGAAGCCTAATTTTAACTAATCCTTACTAAACAGACATGAATAGGTTAGTGCATGTTACAAATACAAATTTTTATAAAAATAAAACAAAATAATTTACAGTTTTTTTGGAATGAATGGTAGAAGAAATAATACACTGTGGAAAGCAACAACATTTGGGCTAAAAACAAGACAAAATTCAGACATAAAAACAAGTTCTGAAAAGTAAAAAGTACCTTTTCTCCCAATAATCCAGGTCAGGGTTTGTTACTTAGAGTTTGTTCTTGGAAATAAGCATGGTGGGTACAGAGCAGTGGAGTCTGAAAGTGGTATCTGATTTCAGTAGTGTCACATTTGCTATTACCAGGCTGAGTAACGGGATCTTTTGCCATACAACTGCCTTCACTCATTTGCTCCTTAAGAATGTTTTTGCAGGTTAGTGGTTTTTGAATGATATTTCAAGTTTAAACATTAAACAAAGAACTAATGTGTGTGACGCCCACACCCACAGTAATATTTGAATTTACCAAGCAAGTGACAAAAAAGTGTTATGTGCATTATATACCATAGAAGACATAGTTTGCAATATGCAGCAGAAATAATTATATTTTAGAAGTGCAGACATTCACACTCCTGATAGAAATAAGAATATCTAAACACTTAAATTCTGCTCCGTATCTTAACTTCTGTAAACTTAACTAATGCTGACAAGACAGCAACAGAACTATATCTATGTAATCTTAATTTATCACTACAATAAGCAAATGAAGTTGTGAATGCTTACTTTTATCTCATCTAACTTCAGAATCTGATTTGGGGTATCTAATTTCCCAATCATAACTGCCTGGGGTCACTACAAAGTCAATGAAGAGAAGAGAACAGGAAGAGAGATAGAGATAGTCAAGACAATTCTGCCCTAAAGGAAGAAAGAAAGTTACATTTAGCTTCCTTTCAGCCTATGAGGAAGAACCATGAGAGGTTGTCTATAAATGGACAATTCTTATATTTTTACCCAAAGCTTCAAATTTACCATGATGCATATGGGCATCAAACCAGTGGTCTGGTTTGATGCTTAACTCAGCAGTCCAGCGTGCCTAAGTATGTTGTTTGGGAAAAGAAAGTAAAGCAGGGGTCTTTGAAGCTGCTAGGAAAATGAAAACCTCAAGCCTCATTCCCAGTCACTAGCAGTGTAGTTAACAGACTACTGAAATCAACACTGTTCAAGTATTGTAATTATGACTTTAATACTCTCAGGATATCAGCATAGTGCAAAGGCACAGGTCTCACAATTCATTCAGTTTCTCCAGATATCAATAAACAGCATAGAAGATGCCACCAGAACATGCATGCAGACAGAAACTACCTCCCATATCATTGCTTTGAGGTGAAGACCTTATGCAAAGACTTATCTCAGAAGAGGTGAAGACCTTATGCAAAGACTTATCTCAGAAGAGATACACTACTGGGTTTCAGTATAGGTGGGATATGATTGCCTAAAAATAACTATCAAGTGTCATATGAGATAACCCACCATGTCCTGCTTGGCCATTATTGCTGCCCTATAGGGCACCAGGAGCATCACTAGGTTTGGATCTCCTACAGGTCCTGTATACCATCTGTCTTCCCCATGAGTATATCTCAGAGTATCTCAAAACAGCAATGGATGCCTACATTTGGGCAAACTAATTAATGTGTGTCAGTTTGCTGCAATCCAATGGAATGAGCAAACAAAAAAATTACTACCTTCTGATAGCAGAAGTGCCAGAATCTGATCCAGACATTTTCTTCTTGCACCCCTTGGGATGAATATGTGCCAAGTACTTTTAAAATGCTGTCTATGGACTTTCTTCTCTTGAATTAGCATTACTATTTATCTGAATAGATAAATGAGATAGATGTGATGTAATTTACATTTAAAATATAAAAAGATTTGTGGTTAAAGATGTAAAACAATACACATTAAGGGAAATGTCAAAGCCATTCATAAACTAAAATCTGTTTGTAGGTGGCAACATAAGCAGAGACTGCATGAAGTTGTTTTTTTTTTTTTCCCCCCGCATTATGTTTATTGCAAATTTCATAAATTCTCATTTTGTATTAATATTCAGTATTTGTATTGTATGTGGACACTATGTAAACATGAATGTTCACATTGTCATTTTGTTATGACAATTCGGTTCATTTTTTATAACTTCCATAAATTATCTATGAAACTGCAAACTAGCTTTATCACTGACATTATCATTTTCAGAAGCATATTAAATATTTTGTGAAAAGTGTATCAACATAAAGGAACAAAGGGAATAGCTCATCATATTTGATTATTTTATGATATATTTATATAAATACTTAGTATGGCATGTTTGATGACTGCAATCCGGCACTTGGGACAAGCTCACAACAAAAAGCTTTAGAAGAGTGTCTGCTCAATAATGATTTTTAATCTCTGAGAATTTGCAAGTGAAAATAACAAGATTATTATATCTATGTAATTTCTGGGTTCTCTGCAAGTGCACTGGGACTCACACCCGCAGACTTTGAACTGCTGTGGTGACCTGTTAGACCTTTTGCCTTGCAGATTCATTTTACTGATCTGATGTCTCTGGGTAGATTCACCCTTATGAGTCAAGAGTTGAGCAAATTCATTCAAGCTCATGCTGTAAGCCCCTGAGACCACAAACATGTGAAGAAGAGTCTATGACGTTGCATTGGATTTTAACAGCAGGGACATCATCACCTTTCTGACAGTTCCTCTTCAAAGAGAGACAAATACAAAGCATTTGCTTTAGTCTTACATGAAAAGCTTATAACTGCTACAGAAAAATGGGCATGACAGCAGTGCTCCTCTATAATTGAATGGCATCCTATCCATACAGCAGAAGTTTCAAAGTAACCAAGTGTGCCTGTTGCTTGCCAGCAGGTAGGAAAGCATGAAATCATATGAATAACCTGGCCAATGGGTTGAATGAGATTTTATTACTGTAAGAAACCATTTGGCATGGGTCTTTACCTATTCAAAACCAAGTTTCCTCTTAGAATTTATTTTTTGTTTTGCTATAGACAGGTTCTGCTTGTTTAGAAAAAGAAAATGCTTCCAGGCTAATTGGCCAGAGCCAATTCATATTACTTAATAATTAATTGATGTTACAATAACCCTTTTCTTTTAAGGTATCTCTTATTTCTATTTGAAAAAAATTCTAATGCTGCAGGAGATACAAGCATTCTCTCTTAAGGCCTTGCCACTTAATAGGAAAGTAAGTGAGATCTGACATAAGTTTCAAGTTTTTTGCTAATAGGATATCAGAATTCTTTCTCCATGCATTATGCAGAAAAGTTTCCAATAAATCCCTTTTGTTTCTGCAGGACGAATGAATGAAGCCCTGAGGGTTTTTGGCAGGTTTACAGGTTTGTCTAAATATCAGCAATTTTCATTTTATTGGAATCTCCAATTTTATTGCAAATTTTTAGGTAAAGCATTAATCTGAAATCAGCAGGAAGTAGCATGGAATGTTACTGAAGGAAAGGTAAAAGCCTGCCTTAGTTTATACTACAGACATAAGTTAGTTTCAACTGGACCTCAAACAAATCCCAGTAGGATAAACAAATCAGCATTTGCTTTGCTGGAAAACTTCTGACACTCCTTTGCCAACCTGCTCTTTCCACTGGTCTGTTGCTAGTCCTAGAGATTAGACAATATGTGTGGTGTTAATGCATGAAATCATTTAAAACCTCTAAAGGATTATGTAGATTTACATGTATGCTCTTTCTAATTCCCCTCTGTTAACAGCTTCATATTTTCCAGCACAAAATCAGAGTATTTTTCAAGATGCTGCTGCACCCAGGAATATCAGAATACAATTCAAAAAATGCATCACTTATGGGAAAGTATTTTATCCACTTTGAAATATATGGAAGCCACAGAGACAATGCATAGTTTCTTCACATAACCAAAATGCCCAGTGGAAGAACACAGCCAATAGCACACCATCATTGTCACCCAGACTGTTGTAAAAAGTTTTGTCACAGTAATAAGGAAAATGCTACTAAGCAGAACTTGTGGAGCCAAAATTCACAGTAGCAATATGGAAAATCAGGTTTTTATTTTTATTTTTTTTTCCACTTGAATAATGTAAATGTTTTGAATCATGGCAGAGTAAAGTTTAAAATGACAGTAGGAAAGAAAAAAAGAAAAATCATACTGAGGAAATACGAGTATGCTGAAGGAGAATACCATATCTCTACAGAAATCTGTGGAAATTTTCATTCAAAATGTTTAACCAAACTATGATCTACTATGGGCGTGGAAGGTCCTTGTGGAAATCCTTACCAGTGTACTATTGTGAACTGCAGTTATCTATATCACAAAAGACTTTCTTAATGTGCATAACTACATATATGAAGAATGACAGTTTCTTTTTTTTTTTTTTCTTCCTGTTCATACATTAGTGAAATGAAAAGAAACACTTGTTGCTGTAGAAATAAAATTATAAAATCCTGTTGGTAAGATGCACCCTCAGCAAGCCTGTGTGGCGTTGTTGACACGTCCATGGGGCAGGATGCCATCCAGAGAGACCTAGACAGGCTCAAGCATTGGGCCCAGATGAACATCTTGCAGTTCAATAAATCCAAGTGCAAGGTCTTGCACCTGAGTCATGGCAACCCCTCCAATCAGTACAAGCTGGGGGATGTAAGGATGAAGCACAGTCCTGCCTAAAGGGACCTGAGGCTACTGGTGGATGGCAAGCTGGACATGAGCCAGCAATGTACCCTCGCAGTCCAGAAAGCCAACCATATCCTGAACTGCATCAAAAGAAGTGTGGCCAGCAGGGCTAGGGAGGTGATCCTGCCCTTCTACTTTGTGCTGGTGAGGCCTCACCTGGAGTACTGTGTCTAGATGTGGAGTCCTCAGTACAGGAGAAACATGGACCTGTTAGAGTGTGTCCAGAGGAGGGCCACAAAAATAATCCAATGGATGGAACACCTCCTCTATTAGGACAAGCTAGGAAAGCTGGGACCTTTCTGCCTGGAGAAGAGGAGATTCTGAGGAGACCTGAGAGCAGCCGTTCAGTATCTAACGGGGGACTATAAGAAAGGAGAGTATAGACTCTTTAGCAGGGTCTGTTGTGATAGGACAAGAGGAAACTATTTCAAAATAAAAGAGAGAAAATTTAGACTGTATATAAAGAAAATATTTTTTACAATAAATGAGGTGAGGCACTGAAACAGTTTGCCCAGAGAGGTGCTGGCTTCCCCATCCCTGGAGACATTACAAGGCCAGGCTGAATGGGGCTCTGAGTACCTGAATTATCTGTAGATGACCCTGTTCATTGCAGAGGACTTGGACTATATGGCCTTTAAGGGTTCTTTCCAACTCAAATGTTTTTACAGCAGTAGAGGTGAAGACTGTCCTTGATGAGGGAGCCTGGTGCAAGGCTCCTTCTGAAAACAAAAAAAAATGCACTTCTTTTCCTGCTGCTTTGCAACCAGCATAATTGCACAATCCCAACACTCTAGAAGACCCCCTGTTTGTTCTGCAGTTATTTCTGAAACACAAAATCTGTCATTCTGGGCCAGACTCAAGCAGGATTTCCTGCTGTGCAGGAAAAAGCCTGAAGTCCCTGGGACTCTGGACTGTAACCACAACTTGGTTCACAGCATATTAGCCAAGGTTTCCAGAGCCCATAAGTTTCCTGTTTTGAAGCTATGTTTCAGAGCAAAAAAATCTCACTTGTAGTACTCTGAACCCATGGGACTGTCCACACAGCAAAGGTGCTGGAAGCCTGGCAGACCTTCCAGCTAGGAAAAATAATATTTCTGTAATATTCCCAATAGTGATTGACCAGAATGTCAATATCCTTGAGGAGTTCTGTGCCCCTGAACCTTTTTTTTTTTGTTTGAAAACCGTGAAGATTTGAGGTTTGTACATTCATTTTCCTTCACATTTCTAGAACTTTAAAGGGTTTGGTCTAAAAATAAATACACAAATCATGCTGAAGCCAAATGTATAAATCATGCAAAGCAGGGGAGACCTGATTTTTTGGCCAGCTCTAATTAACACATTTCCACTGTTATTATTTTTTTTTTCCCTGTGAGGAATGCAATTCATTATTTTGTTAAAATTAGTCTCCTAGCTCAGTGCTCATCTATATTTTCCTTTTCTTTATTGTGTTATGACTTCTACTACCCACCTCAAGTAAATAATTTCATTATGGGCTCTATTAATAATGATAGAATCAGTTTTGCTTTGTACCAGGCAGGGAGTACTGGGAACGTATTGGTTTTTATTAATGAACAATGCCAGAATTTCTTTGCAAACTCTGGAGAATTTGTTAGCATTATTAGAAACTCATTCACAACCACATATGAATCACTAATGTTTTCCTATGCAAGAACATTTCATTCTGAATAGAGTATTACACTTAATAACTGTGCCACCAGAAAACACCACTGTGCTCTACTTTGCCTTCTATCTACTTTTGCTTGCCAGGCTGTTCAGTAACTGCTTTTCCCTATTTGTGCTTATCTACACTGACTTCTAAAATACGTAGAGGAATTTAGCCAACTAAGAGTTTGCATTCACTGCAGATAATGCCCATTATCCAGAATGCTATTAATCTCTTTTCAGATATCAGGGGAAATCTTTGAAAGACACCTGGGGGATATCCTTTCCTCAAAGACTTTTGAGAAAAGAAGATATATTCCTAGTTCCAAAGTCCTAGAAAGTCCTGGTGAAAAGTGTCCTCATGAGCTCAAGCAGTGTATCCTTTCTTATCCAATAGCAGCACAAACAAAATAACAAGAACAGCTATGCAAACCATTCCATATTCATCCATCTATTCATGAGATTAAGTTAGAAATATAGTCTTTAGCTCCTGTTACAGATAGAAAACAGAGAAAATAGAAGAAAAAGGACATCTTCTGAAGATGGCTCATCTCTTAGGCAGGCTGCATTATTGTTTTTAGCCTTCTAGCCCCTTCATTTCTTCTGGAAAAGCCTTAAAGTAACAAAGTACTCTTAATTTAGGCATTTCTGTCATAAAGTTGGAGCTGGGCAGGACAAATCTAGTTCTGTGTGCTTCTCAAAGTACAGAATAAGTGGTAAAAGTAAGGAAAGACCTGTTTTCCATCAAGAGCTTGACATTTACAATTTGAAAGCATGACATACCTTGTCATGTATTATGAACTTTTTAAGTAAAGGCTCAAGCTGAGTGCACATTCAGGAATTATATAAGGAGCTTGGTATTAGGAGTGTACTTACCTGAATACATTAATTACCTTTAACTGGAACCAAAGTCTGATTTGTTTTGTTTTAATGTACAAGGAGTATGTTTGCACAGAATAGCAAGTAATGTACTGTTCTGTAATTATACTGGATCTGGATTAGTTTACTTCCACAGCTACTTCTTTCACCATCTAAGGAAGACCTCAGCCTTCCAGGAGCGCTCTCTCCTAGTCCAGTGCTGTGGTGTTTGACACTGTGAAACACCTAGTTGTAAATGAGTTGCAAAATGATCTCTTGATTCAACAGTCCACTTTTGTTCCTATTCCAGGGTAGTAATAATCACATAATTCCACTGAAATCTAGGAACTGACTTGCTACTAACTCCATACTAACCTCTCTGCCCTGAATTTGCCTGGAATTATTTTTCTATTTTAAAACAAATAGGATCTATTTAATTTTGAAAAATGTCTTTGCTCTTGTTTTTAATGTATTACTAATGTTTATTGTAAATGTTAGTCAGGTAGAACTAACATTTAGAAGAACTAACAGGTAGAAGAAACTGAAGTGGAAAATCTGTGACTTGGACCTCTTGGATGAGAATTTGAAGGCAGTATGAATTAGAGAAAGATCACCATGTCAGGATTCCCTGCAGCCTACTCCCCTGTTGCAAGGAAGTACAAATTTGTTGCTGGGCTATGTCAGTCATCGTTCATACAACCAGCAGAACCCAAGGATATCTATGAGAGCAAAGATGACATTAAGTCTTTTCCTTTCCCTTCTGCTCCCTCTTCCAGATATGGACTTTCCCCCTCTGACTCATTAGCTTGCAGTAGAAAAGTCATGTTGGGTTCTATCTAACCTTGTATTTTGTAATGACTTAGTGAAAACAGAGTTTGAGGGTTTTGATTTACTTTTAATTTATTCTCTTGATGCTCTGCAGATTATCTTTGTAAAAGGTTGTAGTTACTGTTGTGCCTACTGCAACAAGTTACTAACTATTAATACAAATTCTTAAGAAGTTCAACATTTTAGACCAATTCAGCAGCAAGCAAAGCTTAAGCCATCCTTCATCAGCCTAGAGTCTCACAAGCATTGAAAACATTGTATTTTTTGAATATGTGAGATAATCCCAAGTCACTCCGTTAAAAGAATTGACAGAATCATACACAAGGCACTCCTTTACATCACGGATACTTTCTTATCAAGTACTGCTTAAGTCCCTCAGATTTCTGTGCTTCCAGGGGAAGCTGTAGAATTACACCACAATGTAAACCATATTGATTGCAGGTGGCCAGATGGAAGTGGGAGGCTGTAGTACAGTTTCTGCAAGAAGAGGCCAGGATTTGCTCTTTGTCAGACACAGCTGATAACAGTCAGCTCAACAGATCCGCTACAGGGCACAGTGGGGCCCACCAGCAATGCTGGTGGTACTTCGGGGAATGTGTATTCAAGAGAGTAAAAATGATGAACAGAGGGATAAGAAAATGAAAAAATGAATCAGAAATAGCAGAGAGTGCACCAATGTTAGATGAAGAGGTGGAGGAGGTGCTCTATGGTGGAACAGGGGGATATTTCCTGTGGGACTCTGGTTCATGGAGGACTCATATTGGAGCAGAGGAAAAGTGTGGTGAGGAAGGAGTGGCAGAGATTACGTGTTATGAGCCACCCATTTCCCCCATTTTCCTTCCCCTTCACTACTAAGGATGAATAGAGAAGTTGGAAGTGGATAGTGGAAGTTGAATATAAGGAGAGTAAAGGTGTAGCTTTAATGTCTTTTGTTTGTTTGTTTGTTTGTTTTTCACTATCCAAATACATATGAATTGACAATAAATTTTCCCCAAGCTAAGTCTGTTTTGTTCACAATGATAATTAGTAAGCAGTCTCCATGTCTTTATCTCAGTCTAAAGATTTTTTTTATTCTCAGTTTTATTTCTCTCTGTCTCAGTGAGGTGTGGGGACTGAGTGAGCAGTTGGGTGGGAGTTTGGCTGTTTGCCACTGTCAATCCACCAAAAAAGCCAAAACATTTCTCAAGTATAAGATCTGCTTTGTTGTGGTCTGTAAAATCAGCTGAAATATGTTTTGTAGAGGGCAAGTTGTCAAATGTCTTTTGTTCTCCATATCAGGCTGGAGAAGAAGGCTTTTGTCCTGAAAAAAAAATGAAATCACAGCAGATAAATTTGCAAGTGATTTCAACTTCCTTCTTTTCTGTAATATGCTGCCAAATTGTCATCTTTGATTACTTCAGTTTCCATTCTGATAGCCTCTCTGACTCTAACTTCATCTGAATTCTCTCACACACTTATTTCCTTTCCAGTTCTTGGTGAACTCTTCCCAGTTGTTTAAGGAACTTATTCTTTGATGTTTTCTTTACTAAATGATGTTCCAACTTCACACCCTTTACAACAGTTTTCTTCCCTCTTTGTTCTCAGTGTTGATTTTTAGCCAAAGGGCAGTATTCTCTGTCCTTTGAGAAGCTCTCAGGGGGTACAAACTGCCTCAGTGGGCACTGGACATCTAATATTTTGTGCCCCTCTTAATAAAAGTTTTTGCAAACTGCTCCAATAACCATTTTATAACACTTTGCATTAAAAGTACTTTCTTTAGGTACCTGCTCTAATTCTAATCCTGCTGACAAACTTCAGACTAGGAAATTCAAATATGAATGGAAGAAATGAAAAAAAAACATTGTTTATTTCAAGATTAAGTATATAACAGCATATTATATTGTACTGATAAAAATAGAAACAAATAGTTTGTGAGAATGTGTAATTTTTTTTTTTCTTTTACCCAGGTAGATCTACTGGATTTTACTCCAGTAGCTGCCTTTCATCCTCCCTCCTAAGCATTATCATTGTCATATCATACCATTAAAAAAGTTATTAATCTGCCTCAAAGACAGAGGAAGAGTCAACATAAATTTGGAAAAAGAAATAATAAATATTTGCAATATCATGAGATGCAGAGACAGAACAGCAATATCAGTACTATATAAACAAATTAGCAGACCCAGACAGTAAAATGTAAATGGGACTAAATAATCTGAACTCAGTGAGAAACAAGATAATTTTTAAAATGCAAATCAAATTGAAAATTATCTTTCCAAGAGAGATAAACAGTCTGATCTGTAAATTAAAAGACTTATATGGTATGATACCTCCAGTTGAGGTATATCCGAAGATTTGATAAATAAACAAATAAATGCTGATATTTTACCATTGAAAGAGCTGATCTAATACATGGCAGAGTCTTTCTTGTCTATGTTTATCACTTATGATCCTCCCTGGAAAATAGTTCTGTACTCCTTAGTTGGAATGTGGAGCATGGATGCTAGCTGAAATCCTACAGCACAAATTAATATGGGAATAAAACACTTCAAGTTAAACCAAGGACCCTCTGGGTTTCTCATGTCTTTTTAGAGTGACTGTGTGTTTTTCTAAAATCAATTTTATGTTATGACTTACTCCACCAAAGAATTACCACTCATGGCATATTGGAGAATTTTTGGTCTGTGATTTTTTATGTTGTGTGTTTAAGTATTAGAACGTGAACATTTTCAGCTAAACCTTTTTTTTGTCACCCTGTACCAATGTTTTTTGGAACATAACACAAACATCCCCAGACTGGCCAGTCTTCACATCTCAAGTAGGTACACTTTTTTCCTTCTTTGATAAATAAACTGAATGAGATGCAGAATCTGATGATTTATTAAATGGTTCAATTGTTGGAAATCTTACAGCAGCTGGCCAACAGCTGCAGCGTGTCCCAGCAGTTAGTGCCTCAACCTTCAATCTATCAGATGGATTCCACTTTATTTACAACAGTGCTTGTGGTTTTCAGTGGAGTGATCCCAGGAAGTCCAGGCAGTTAGTTCTACAGGTCTAACACATTAAGTAATCCACCAACAAAATCTTTCTATTAATACTGCCTAACTTTTCTATATGAATGGGACCTTCTTGGTTGTTTTTTGTTTGTTTGTTTGTTTGTTTGTTTGTTGGTGTGTGTGTGTTCTTTTCTTTTCTTCTTCTTTTTTTTTTTTTTTATATTTAGCTCCTACAGGAGATAAATGCAGTCATCCACAATGTTTTTGGGTTAGCCTCCGTTTAGAATTTATGAGCTTCTTCAACATACTATTCTGGGCATGAATCTTAAATTTTATTTCTTTTCAATGTGCACCCAAAATAAACAGGAATCCAATAGTGGACCAGTTATACCCCATTCCAAATTACACCAAGCTTATTGGACTTCTGATTTCAGAAATGGAAGAGGCTTACTTCCTGTTTAGTCAGATTAGTGTTTAACTGGGTTTTGTAGAGTAATCTGAGAATCTGAGGAGTAAAATATAAATCTAACCTGAATTCATGTGAAGCCCTTAATCTGGGCATAGATATAGTCAGTACTTCCAGGAATAAAACTTCTTTTGTGAGAATGGAGTTTTAGTTTGTCATGTAGGTACTGAATAATACAGACTCAAGCACATTCTCCTGTGGTAGGTCATTCTGTAGTGTCCTCTGTTGGCTCTGTTTCTTGCACAGTTCAACATAACAATCATTGCTGATTAAGAAGATTTTTGTTCTTTTTTGGAGAGAAATTGTGTCAGTCATATTATGCCTTGATTTTTCTTCATGTACTGTATTTTGTATAAAAACATCTGGCGGTATATGGTGTCAGACACAGCTGATTGGCCTTTGAACACCACATCTGTGCACGTATCATTTTCAAAAACAACTTCAGCAAGTTGAATGACGTTCAGTACTTAGCCAGGACATACTTTCTCAAGTGTAACTCAGATTGCTTGGAGAGAAGATGATGTTTAGCTGCTGTTGACAGACAGTTTATAAATTACATCAGTACTTTATCTTTAAAATTATATATTAAAGACATCGACTTGATGGGGTTTGGCTCTGGAGCATTCTTCCCTCTTTTTAGAAGTGCTGTAACACAGGCTTGTAACAATTTCTTAGGGGCTGTCTGTGGAGCAGAGCATAAGTTATACAATTGGATGAGCAAGGCATTTATCACTGGTCCCAAATGTCATCTCTGAAATAAGTCTGTACTTCAGGCAGATTCACTTTCAAAGTAACATGAAAAGGATGCCCATGATAGGACAGCCACTGGATCCAAAACTTTTCAGCTTATCAACTGAGAAATCTATCCTCTTCAAAATTTACAGCCTATACAGGAGCAGGTGTGGTTCAGGTGTCTCAAATACACATCCATTTCATGCTCAGGAAAATATTACTCATACTTTCTTATTCACATTTAGGAAAAAGTCTGCTAAAAAGGAACTGAGACTACTTGAATCATGAAATTGATCTAACTTTCCAAATGCTAATCCACAAAATCTTACCAGACCTTCTAGAAACTGCTGAAACTGAATATGTTTTGCATTATTCTATTTTAAGGCCAGAAGTGATCACCAGAGCCTAGTCTGACATTCTGCATATGACAGGCCAAAAAATTTCAGAGTTGTCCAGACCACAAATCCCATCTTAGATCCATCAAACCTTTATATCCATGACATGTAACAGTAAGATCACAAAGATATTTTCCGGTTGTGAATTTGTGGTTTTAAATCCAGGCCTTAGTCACTTAAGTAATAATATAAGATATTAGTGTTAAGATGAGGAGCTTTTCTGGAAGACTTTGTTGTGATATGCCAAGATTGTTTGCTGTGGAGAAAGGGAATTAAACCAACTATTTCCTCTAAGAATTCCACTTCAATAAAATAATCCTGAGGTTGAGCTTTGAGGAATTGTTGTCACTCAGTTCTAATACACATTTTCTTTCCATTTTGTAAAGCATCGCCATTAGGCATCTGATTCTGGAAGAGGAATATGTGAAAATGACTTTTGGCTTCAACCAGAATGGCCTGCTAATTTCCTGCGTGACAAAGGGGAAATGCAAATAATGAGATATGTGTATCACTTCACTTGAAAGTATATTTTGAAACCTTTATTTTCCCCTAAATAAGATTTTAAAAAATCATAGAAGTCCACAGATTCTAAAAAAGATAAAGCCAGGTGTTTTGAGGGGAAGCTATGGGAACAGATGGTCTTACTGGAGGAGGTAAAACAAAAATTTCTAGATGCTATATTTGAAACTTGATGGAGAAGAACAGCTGAATCTGGAAGTTGGTGCCAGTATCTACCCTCTGATTTGAGCAAAGAACTTGACAAAATTGCAGAGTGAAAGCAATAAGTCTGCATTCCTTGTTTCCAAAAATCAGACTGATTGCAGCCGCCACATTAATAATGCAGCCTTTACATGAAAGCTACACTATGACTTCATGTGCACTACCATACGTGGCCTTGTTCCCAATAATTGTATAACTCTATAAGCTTCCATAGAGTGAGCACATGTAATCTCCATTACTGGCACCAATTATGCTTGGCATTGTATCCAAACACCCACTTTGCACCAGGTCTGTCAGTATCAAAGCCATGTGGCTGGAACTTTTCCTGTGCTCTGGAATAAATTTATTCAAATAACTCGTCAAAGTTGTAATTATGAGTAACTGTTATATCTGCATGCTTCTTTGGGACTGGTTATCACTAGACTGTAGAAAGGTGTAATAATGGTAATTCAACCACAGCAAAACATATTATACTGTACTGTACTGTAGATTCTGGTGTACAGATGACACCCTATACCTCAGGAACTTTGGGTAACAGAATGCTGCCTTCTTGCAGTGTTGGTCTTCAGTTGAAAACAGTAACATATGTCTCCTACTCAAACCTATGTGCTTTTAACAATTTATACACATAAAATAAGTATGTATGCCATTTATATGTTTTAAACAAATATTCATATACATTACATTCACATTTGAAAAGAGAAGCCTTCAATTTGTAGAGGCAAGCAGATCTAGATCATATATGAAAAAGATAACCCTTAGGATTTAAGGGAAGGTTGAAAGAGAAACAATGGTCTGAAGAGAACTGTTGTTGATTCACATAACTAATCAACATAATATAAACTTGTGGTCCAAATGGTGAACTTTGTACTTCACACAGCTTTATGTAAGCAGTTCTGATGAAAATCATGGGAGTATTACTCAGGAAATGGTTTCGTTCTTCACAGGAAAGATCTTTGGGTTTATTTTCCCTTTTGCCCTGACCAGTGTGGAACAGTTACACAACAGAACAACCCCATCATTTACAGCAGGGCTGCAAATAGATCCTGTATAAAGACAAGCACACGTATTGGCTACTAGTTTTCACCCTGGAGCTTGTATCCCTAAATGTTAACAAGCATGGAGAAAACATAAATATACAAGATATTTCCTCTTCTGTCTGAAAATATCTTCTTGAAATGCTCTTAGCAGATTCAACATTTAACCATAATAGTTATGCAAGTTATTTTGTAAATTGTTCTGCAGAAGAATGAAAGCTGTCTAAGTAAGAATTGGAAAGCACAATGAGATATGTATTTCTGAATATAATTTTAGGGCATTCAGTCCTGCTGTGCGTCTTTTTCATTGGTTCCTACACACAAGTAGTCAATTATGTGAAATATTTAAACAAGAGACATTCTCTTTGAAAGTTGTAACATCATTTACTAACAGTTTTATTTTTTCATATTATCTTACTTTACTAGAAAATGGAAATCATTTCTACTACAGTTATGTATCTGTGGTTAGCAAAAGAGGTTTGTATTAGGAAAATGGACCAATGGATGCAAGCTCTTTCAAATGCACACCTGTGGCAAATGCATGTTTTGGACTGATTTACATGAAAGTAGCAGCTGAAATACCACTGTAACCCTCATGTCTCATGTTACGCACCTCTCTTTTTTTGGTTGAAGCTTTCCACCACCACTCCTTTCTTAGAACTGATTGCTTCCATAAAGTTTTCCTAGTTTATTTCCTTAAATCTTGCCTCCCCCTGCTGGTTGTGCAAAAAAAGAATTTGTAAATAAAAAAAACCTGCTGTCTGAAGTATAACTGGCATGAGAGAATCACCTTTAATAGGATAGGATAGTCCCAGTACCGAACCTAAAGCTCTATGGACAAATTTCAACATATGCATTGGAGGTTCTTGAACCATCTCACATCTGTGTTGCTGCTCATTCTGACACATCTAGATCAACACTTGTCCCAAAAATAATGCAGCCAGGATACGATATTTTCCCTTCCCTTCCCTTCCCTTCCCTTCCCTTCCCTTCCCTTCCCTTCCCTTCCCTTCCCTTCCCTTCCCTTCCCTTCCCTTCCCTTCCCTTCCCTTCCCTTCCCTTCCCTTCCCTTCCCTTCCCTTCCCTTCCCTTCCCTTCCCTTCCCTTCCCTTCCCTTCCTTTCTTTCTGTTTTGTGAAACAGCAGTATAATGAAGTCTCTGTAAATTGGAAATTCCACTTCTCTTTTAATAGTTTCATAAAGTAAGAAAAAAAGGCAGATGGGCAAAGCATTATTTTTGGTTCCACATCCAACACATATTTATCAAATGACTGTGGAGTGACAGAATATAGATACTGTAAGTTAGTGCATTTGCTAGGTTGCTAAAAAGTTACTAAACAGCCAGTAGTTTATTTCTATACAGTCTTAATTATCTTTAATTGTCATAGGTCTATTTATACCTTTTTTTTTTCATCCAGTTATTCAATCTTTCTTCATGTTTACAGAAGAACTATAAGAACATCTAGAGTGCGATGCTGGAAATGTTTTGCTAATTCAAACATATATGAACCACAGGATATATAATTTTCAGAACTATGTCTACATGGACTGCAATTTACATTAAATTGCTGTTTTGGTTAAATGGCACCTCAGCTAGCAAGCAACTCTTTGAATAGTTGTTTCTTTAATTATTATTTAATTTTGTGGTTATGACTGGTTTTCAGTTAAAGAGGGTACTACTGACAAATTCAATTAAATGAAAATAGAGGACTTAATGGTCCATGCTAATGATTCATTTCATACATAATATTTTATCATTTTCTGTGCAAATTTATAATGAGCGCTTAGCTTGTATTAATAAATGCTTACATTTAGTCTACATAAACTATAGTGATTAAAATACTTTGTTAATGGTATCTGTTGATAAATTATTTTAAAAACAATTAGATCTTTACTTTAAAGTAGTTTTATCAGCATAACTTTCTATGAAAATGCATAGTTTTTCATTGAGCAGGAAATACAGGTAAAAAAATGTAATAACATATACACTAGAAATGTTTTTTTTTGATATTTAAACAGCTTGTGATATGCATCTGCTATATTCAGGAAAGTAAACTTTGAAGAATTATGGCAATCAGTTCAGCATGCTATCTGATTTTGTAATACTGTATGAAGAAGAGTGAGTTTGACAAATCACCTTCACAGGTATCTGAATTAACAAAAAGCTACTTTCTATTCTGCAGAAGAGGAAAAAAAATTTGGTTTCTGTGTTTCAAATACTGTGTGTAGGAGTGAAAGGTTGGGAAGTAGCTATTACAGACTTGGCATCAGCATCTTTGCTGATGAAGATATATTGCTTTCCAAAGTGAATAAAGATATAATTTATAACATTTAAGGGTATTATACACTGTTTTAAGGTACCAAGCTGTTCTGGGACAATTTTGTTTTCATTGCTTTTTGTTTCACTAAGAAATTAGTACACAATCATTTGCTTTAAAAACACTATTAGTATCAATGTTAAGATAGACATGTTGCAGTTGCTTCTGCAAACTGCTTTACTAGCTCAACTGGAATTTAAAATATATTGTTCTAGGTTTAAGGACAGAAGGTTGTAAAAAGAAGGAAGGGACTGAAGACTTTTAACAGCAGAAAAATAAGTCAGGAACACAAGTCTGTGCAAAAGTCAATAGCAGTCATGTTCCTAAATCGCTTGCATAATTAGTGAATATTCTATTATATTGTCTACTTAAATTTTAGGTAGTAATATTGATTGGGTAAATGAGTTACAACTAGCTACATTTCCAGACTCACAGAAGTACTGAAATTTTTTATGCCATTTGGAAGTCACTAGCAGTTTGTTTTGAAAGGTGAGGAGAAAAACAAATAACAAAAAAACAACAACAACAAAAAAACCACAACACAACAGAAAACAAACAGATTTCTTCTTTGAAGCAAGTAAATTGTTAGATACTTGCTTAAATGAGCTCTTTACATTGGCATTCATTGCCAAAGTCTTTGCGTTTTGTGCTTCTGGGACTTACACTGCAAAATATGTCAACACCAAAATCTAATATTAAAGCTTTTCAGGACTTAATTACTTGATTTTAGGAATGAACATGGATCAGGATCACCAGGACAACATATCAGTGATCTCTGCCAAGTGCTGCAAAAAATCAGTAACTTAATACTGTTTTCCTTCACAAAGAGTGAAGACAATATATTTTGGAGGTTGCATCGAGAGCCAGTGAAGCTTCATTCTTGAAACAGTTAAGTCCTCTTTTATGTACATTAGAGCTTCATATAGGATATTATTAGTACTCATCCTATGAAAAAGTAAAAGAATAAATAATTTTCTTGTTCAGTTTAGTTATGAAAAAAGTTAGAAATATATTATTCTTTGATTATTATCCTCTGGCTTTTTCCAGAGAAAAGAACTGAAAAACAGAACTTGGTTTTCAAATACAAGTGAACAGTCATCAAAACAAAAGTTAGAAACGGCAGCACAGTCTAGATTATACATTTGTGTGTTTCTACTGGAGGCCCACAGAGGAAGTTGTTAATCAGCAGATGTGCAAGGAAGCACAATAAAAAGGTAGTATGTCCTCTATTGTCATCTCCTTTCATCAAATTTTATTTCAAATTCTATCCATTTGTTTCAATGTGGAGTTTGTGCTTTCTCTCTCCCTCCTTTTCTTTTTAATCATATGTAAGTGTATATTTGAAGGGGTATCTCTCCAATTAAAACTGAGTCAAGCCCAAAATTATTCACAACGGGAACATGAATATACGCCTGCAAAACAACCAGAACCTTGGCAAAGCTGACTGAGCCAGTGGTGCCCTTGAAATATTATCTCAAGCACTGCAGCCTTGGTAGTGGTGTTTTGAGACACCTACCCAGCGATGGCCTAACGCTGGAGCTTTGCTACCCAGAGTTCATAAGCTGCTGATCTACTAAGGTGTGTCTGGGGGGAAAGAGTTCAGAAGGCAGCTGATGCTCAATGCCAGGTTCACTGAGTGACAGCAGAAAGGCTAGGGCAGGTTCCATCTTATTGCATCCACTGAGTGCCTCAAGGGTTTAATCTATAAGCTGGATGGTAATAGGAAGTGAAGTCAGGAAGATTGTCATTACCCTTTTGCTCTTCTTGAGGAAATATTTTCATACATAGCTTACTATTTATCTGGTTTTCCACTTAAAGTTATTCATGTACTGAAGGATTCCCAAGTGTTTTGCAAGAGAAGAAAAAAATTACCTGTCAAGAAATTCCAGATGTTTAGTTTTTAAGTTCCTGAACCATGCAGTATATACAGCTATCAATCAGAGTGTGAGCCAAACAGGTGATGGATTTCTGAAAGGATTCACAGTAACTAAGCAGACTTTACACTACAGTGCTATACACTGAAGAGAGGTTATGCTATGTTCACATCTGTGCTCTCTGAGTGGATCACTGCTGCAACTGTTCGCCAAACAGTGTAGTTTACTGAGGGTGCCTATATGACTCTACTTGCTTCTGCTTCTGCCCAGCAAGGGACTGACTGTAAATTTATGGCACTGAGGCATTCTTTAAGAGCAACTCCATAGAGATGCACTTACAGGCATGCACACCCCTTCTACTGCTACCATTCTGTGATGATCATCATAAAAAGTTGATAGGCATTTTTATTTCTAATGTTGACCAACACAGTCATATGTATATTGTCAGGAGCATTTTCCAGCTGTTCTTAACTATAAAATTTAGTGCTACAATTACACAAGAACAGTTGTTTCTTTCGCAGAACAGTCCTCAAGAATAATTTTCAGGGGTCAATGGTGTTTATTGCCACAGCGTTAAGGATTTCCACCTCTAAATATTTCTTGATGTATTTCACCTGTGTGTTTTGTTATCACTGGTAGAATTCTGTATAATTAATATTCACACTGTAAACACTGCAACACAGGATTCCTAGAGAAATTTAAGATGTCTTACAGTAGGTATTTAAACACACATAGATAAATCCATGTCACAGAAATGTCCCTTGAAAGCTTATTGGAAACGTTAAGGGGAAACTTCCACATACATATATATTTGCAATAAATGAATAAATAAATAAATATTGCCTACTAAGAGGAAACCAGCTCGGAGAAAAACAGGAAACGTATTGCTAACAAAAACAGAAGCATACTAAAGTTTGCTACTGTTATTGTATCTCTCCAGAAGGCTGAGTTCAATGTCTGTCCTTTCCCAGAAAAATTTTCTGCCATGGGAAAAGCATTTGGACTCTATTGCAAATAATGGGAAAAGCCTACAATATCCAGTGACTTGCTATTGCTATTGCTATTGGTTTCTGGCAGCTATCACATAAATTTCACTGGTACACAGCTGGGTTGTTAAGAGGGTATTTATGTCATCTCAGGTCTAGAGCCAGAGCTCCTGCGTTACCTCACACTTATTTTGATGCTTCAAGAGAGTACTCAGGGTAGGGGAAAAAAAAAATCAGAATTTTAGCACACTTAGAATTCGAGTGTTCTTATTCTGAAGTTTCCTGATTTTCTTTCCTTGGGTTATAGAGGGAGTGCAGATACGTTGTGTTTTTTCACTTTGATATCTGCAGTTAAATGGGATGAATTCAGACCAAACGTGTTCTGATTGCAGTAATGAATAGTGTTGGGTTTAGTTATTGAAAATGCTGCTAATCTCTGGTTTTCTAGCTCTCCACCTCCTTCCATACCAGTCTGATAACAAGATTATGACCTAATTTGTGTAAAGTCAATATTTAAACTGTAATAACAGCAGCTTCCTTTGACTTATTTTCTTCAAGACTGATGGAGTGCTTTATGGAAAGAGATGGAAGAATATTGTCTGTCTTTATTATATATTTCAAGGTAACTATTGGCTCTTTAAAATATTATTCAATTTAGTAAAATCATCCGATCAATGTCCTAAAGAAAGTTGCTCAAACATGTCTCAGGTCTCTGGATTATTTTCTATTCCAGAAAATTTCACTAATGATTTAATTTTTTTAACCATAGAGTAGGAGACAATTTCAATTATTTTAAAGTAGAAAACAGATGTTAGTGAATGTTCACGGGCTAATTAACTTTCTACAAATACCTTACTGTGAGTTCAGAAAGCTTCAATTGCAAAAATTAAACATATCAAAAGAACACAGTCCAATATGCCCAAAACAAAGTAGAACAGTCTGAAATGTGAGCAACATACTAATAGTTACTCAGAAATGATTGAATTTCATTGTTTCTTTATGTGAGCTGCATTTAAAAGGCATTTAATTTTTTTTATATACTGCATCACAAAAAATCTCTTTTTCATATTGTAAAAGCCCATGGACATAACGTAAGAAAGAAAACTAGGTAGAGACACCAGTGTTTAAATCTCAGTAAGCATATAGTACCATTTTATTACTCTGTCTCTGCACACAGTGCAGTTGTCCAAGCACAGGTTTGGAGGCTGAACTGAAGATTAATTTTTCCTTGAATTTATCTGGATTTTTTCTGGTAGGACCATGATTTCAAAAAAGATCATTTGTATTCAGTTCTTCAAAAATGTCAAGGAAGATGGTGGTTTCTCAGGGCTCCAGACATAGAAGATTTCATCTACATGGTTAGTTGCTAGTAGGTATTTTGTCATAATTTTATGTATAACTCACTATGTTTTTCATTATTTCTTCTTTCCATCATCACTATCTCTTGATCCTCCACAAAATACATGTCATACTGTTCAAATACCTAACTCAGGATTTTAACATATGTTCTCCATGACAGCAGTTACTTACCATTTCCAATGGTTATATAGGGAATGGAATGAGGATAGATTCTGAACTGACCACACCAAATCCGAACATGTTTCTGCCTTGAAGTATTGCCTCATGAGGATATATTGGAGCTAAATATCAACACTTAGCTAATAACTGCTTAGGTGAAAGAATTGGAAGGAAGGAGAAAAAGACCAAATTGGACTTGCACAAAGTTAGGAAACCAAAGTGTAGGATTTTTTCAGTTAAGCAAAGAGACAGAGAAAATCTGGTACTAATGGTCAAACGTATGAAAGGTGGCTAAGATCAGAGGTTGCTATCCATGTTCACTGAATATGCAATAGAGGCTAAGGCAGAAAACTGCAATATGGATTATCAAGTTCAGATGTAAGTGAAGACAAAAGAGGAAATAATCTCTCTCTCTTTAAGGGCAGTAAAGTAAATGAATAGGCTGCTTCTGTAATTTTTTGAAACCTTGTACTGGAAGTTTTTAAAAACAGCATGGACAAACATCTATCAGGACTGATTTAGATACAGATAATCCTGCCTTATATGGGAAGAGGAGGAACTGAACAATCTTTCTAGCTCTCTTTTTGCTATGAATCTTCGGTAAGTGGCAATATGACCTCAAAAGTAAATTAGGCATGGACAGAAAAGAAAGAGTGAAAGTAAGAAAAACCAGTGAACAAAGAAAATCTGTTCCAATTATCTCTTGAGACTTTTCCAGGAATATTTCCACCAGGAAAAATGATATGATCAAAAAAAAAAAAAAAAAAAAAAAAGATTTATTAGTATTTTGACATGCCAAAGCAAAGGACCAACATTTGAAATTCAGTATGAAAGATGGGCAAAAAGATAAAAAAAATTGACATAATATTGAAGCAGGTGCAAGGTAGCAATAATGGAAAAAGTCCTTTATTCCCACATTGTTTTAAACTGTGTATCAGGTAAAAAAGATAAGATTTCTTAAATGTTGCAAAACGCCTTTTCTTTTTTGGGTCTTTGTACTCTCAGCAACTCTCAGCCAGATCCTGAGACAATTAGGATGGACCAGATGTTTATGACAAAATTAGCACAGGCATACAACATCAACATTTCTTTCTTGAGTATGCAGTTTTTTGCATTAAAATATATTAGCTGAGAAGCTGATACTTGTGACACATACACACACATATATATGAAACTGATTTTATTGAAATGCTTTACTGTAAGGCATATACACATAACAACAAAGTTATGACAACCACATTACTTCTATATTTTCATCAATTTTGCATGTTTAACCATACAGCAATAATGTTACGTTCAATTTTATAATGGAATGAAAAATTTTATGTTACTTAAATATATATACGCTTTAAATTATATATACAAATATATAATTTGAAAAATGCTTTAAACATGGGCCATTATTTTTGCAACATCTCAGTCTGCTAGAGAGTCTCAAGTTTTATATAAAATAATTCTTTTTTTTTAACAAGGTGGAAATAAACCACCAAATACCTGGCATCCATGTCTGCATTCAATCAACTGATACATCATAAGCATGCTCTGCATTTTTTGTCTGTAATACAAGGTCACAAAGAAATTTATTTCTGTATCTTATTCAGATGAATGATCTTTTTTTTTTTTTTTTTCAAATGGTCCTAACGTTGATATTTTAAATGTAAATTCTGATTCTTAAAATATTGTCTGAGGTTTACTGTTACCTCTGACAGAACTAGCTTTATTTGCAAGAACACACCAATAAATTCTGTTTAAATACAGAGGAGAACATGTACCAATTGAACCTTTTTAGTGATCAGTTTTATACCACCTGATTTTCTTCTATGCCTGATTTAGAAGGAAAAATTGGTACGTGTATCAATCATTTTAGAATGTTCTTTAGTCATCACTGTGCATACATGTAGGGTAGAACAATAAAATTTACAAGACATAAGCTAGGCACATATTTTTGTTTCCATTTATGCCATCACTTCACTGCACTGTTTTTTACCTTGTACATAAGTGAATGTTCAGTTATTATTATTTTTTAACTGACTGATTTGTGTAATATATTAAAAAGGAGTTAATGTGAGAAACTCATCTAAGACCATTACCAGCTATTTGGTACTTTTCAGATTTCTCCTCAGAATACTCATCTTCCACAATAAAGACCTGACCTCTAAACACATCAAAAGAAAGGACAGGAGCTTTGGATCACCCTTTATAGTGTGTGAAGCACTGTCTAATTATGGCAACAGTTTGGGAGGGTATGGGCAGAATTGTACCCACTGAGAGCAGATTTTAGATAGCATAAAGAGAACAAATTTTAAGATATCACAAAAACATCTACTTCACCATTCCTAGCCAAGATTCACATCTCGCATTTCTACTCCAGTATTTCTGCAGCCTATTGCAGACACAATAAGGTCTGCCAGGAGCTGCATGCACTGACCACCTATAAAGGCGTACTTCCCTCCCTGTGCGTGGAATCTGTGAAGAGCCCCACACATTTTTCCTTGGCTTGTGCTGGACAATGTTGTGCAGTCAGCACCCAAATGTGGTGCTGTGCAATGTGGTCACACATGTGCAACCTCAAAGAGGTGAAGAAAAAGGAAGCAGGCAGGGGTCAGTGGCAAGCGGCCATGCACAGCTGCTGTATGGATGAAGTGGAGTGGAACAAGGGCAGCAGAAATTATGTGATTTTGTTTTCCCATGCTCTGACAGCAACTTAAGGGACACATCCTCCCCCTCTTGCACACACATGCTGCAGAGTAAACCAAGTTTTAGCAAAGAAAAAAAGAAGGTAGTTATAGCCATAAAAGGCTAAGTTACAGCTCAGTTACAGACCTGAGGGCAACATGTGTTCAGTGACAGAGTGTAAGAGGCACTGAATACACCAGTTAATACTCCAGATGTAATTTTCCCCACTACGTGTTTTCCTTAAGTTCTGTGTGTTTACTGATACTTGAGCAGATCTAAAAAAGCCCAAGTGAAAACCTGAGGATGAATTCTTTGAAGTCCATGTAATAGGCAGCTGACATTAAATATTTCTATAGTTGAACAAAATTTAAATTAGAATTAAAGTTTCCTACAGACAATCAGAATCAAAGTTTTCTGCAGATTATCATTAACAAGTGATAACTTATTAGTTACTTAAGTTAAAATGCATTCAACATTCTATGAAGAAGCTGAAAAGCATGATATCAGAAATCCTGCAATAAGCGCAAAGGAAAAGCAGCAAATATTTACAATGGTAATACCTCAACACAATTCTATTAACTGCAGCTCTGATTTATTTCTCCATCCTCCTGTTCCAAGATGTACACCTTGCCTTTTTATTTTGGTATGAACAAAGATCATGGAACAGATTGTAAGTGAGGCAAATTACGTGTCTGTTTATGGTTGTGTCATACATATTCTATATATCATTTGCAAACTATTCCCCAGTGAAATGATATCAAACTTTTGGGGAAGAGAAAGGATCTGATGAAAACAGATCTGAAAGAATCTGTTTTCATTTCATTTCTTTCAGATGCTCCATAATATTTAATCTGCTTTATCTACATAGATTCATTTATTGTACTGTAGCTATTGCTTTCCCACCATTGTCCACTACTTTTCTTTTGTTCTTTTTTGGCTTTAATGTTCTTCAACTGTATTATTTGACCTGATGATGCCATCACAATTAAGAGAAAAACAGTCCAAGTCTATGTGAGTAGAATCATACATTTGTTTCGCAAGTGCTCTAGTTTAGATAAAATATAAAGGCTTCTGTATTTTTTTTAACACACAGGCATACACACACACACACACACACACACACACACACAGAAGTTTAAAAAAACAGCAGTATTCCCAAATCTTTAACTTATGCACACATTTGATCTGCAAGTTTTAACACCAAGGTAATTTTACTTGGATGGTTTATGAAGTGATTTAGAGTGAATGTCTTTACTTTTTAAGTTGCAATACTTAAAAATAAAGTTCTGTTCTTCATCTTTTAATCTCCTTACTGTCAGCACTGAGTTGGTTTGAACAATAATTATTAGGCAGTTTTGACTAAAAGATAAATTCAGCTAAACACCAGAATTACCAAAAGTAAGTACTCAAGAAAAAGAGGGCTCCTGTGAAATGAACAGAACTATTAACAGCACTTGCCAAAAACAAAACTATTATCAGCACTTTGAAATACCATTTTAGCTAAACAAAGATCCATCAACTTTAACAGAACTTCTTGCCTGGAAGTATTAGGCTCTAAAACTACTGTTTGAGAAAATTACTTTTCTTTTTAAACAAAGGAGTTACAAACCTTCTAAATCAAAGACAAATCTCTCCACCACTCTTCCCCTTCACCAAAACATGATAAACTTGACTTTAATCTCAATACCATTAGCAGGCAGAAGGAAGACTGTCCTAAGTTGGTATGGTGTCGTAAGTTGGTATGGTGACAGTGGGCATTTTCAGAGGATAATCAAACCTTCAAAGACAAATATAATCGAAACATTTAATAACACCCCTTTATAGAATCACTAAGTTTGGAAAAGACCGTCTAAGTCCACTAAGATCACTTATCTTGCAATCTAGAAAAAAAAAAGATAATACAATGCATGTATTTTAACTGAAAATAAAGCAAACAAACAAACAAAATAAAAACAACAAGGAACAATAACAACAACAAAAACCAATGAAACAATTCTATTCTTGGCTATTTAATGAAACAAAGCATTAAAGGAAGCCCAGGGAAAACTTTCTCTCAGTCAGTCAAATTTCACTACAGATTCATTAAGTGAAAAGCATTAGGAAAGAAGCCAGTAACATTACAGTGTAAGTTCAGTGTATTTACATGTAATATTTGCTTATGCAGGCAATTAATCATCATGATTAATTATACTAGAAAGTGAATAGATTATTTCAGTAAACCAAGATTACTTGCCTATGGGTAGAGATCTGGAAGCTGCATATATACACATTCTCTAATAAATGATAAGGATCACTGGTGAGGCAGGTTGCAGAGCTTGGGAAAAGCAGTACTTACTAAGTGAAACTGCTTTTGGCAACTATTGACCTTTGAGTTCTTAACCTGGAGGATATATAAACAACACAATGTTCTCTGGCAAGTTTTCCCTGATAACCTGCTGGAAAAGGGACAGAATATCCTCAAGCCATTTTGCATGCACAATTTAACAATTATGTGGTCAGAGGAAGGATGATTCTGTTAAGCTGCTGGAAATGGTAGATGTTTACAGGTTTTACACATTTACAATGGAATTTCAAAATCTAAAACAACACAATCAATATGAACTCTGATTCCTCTATACTGAGATAAATGAACGCTGTTCTGGGAACACAAGCACATAAAAGCAGAAAGAAAGGAAGGATTCAGACCACATAAAGCTGATCATGTGAATCAAAATCATAGCACCAGCAAAATTGAATTAGAGACAGAATGTTAAAAAGTGATGCTGATTCCCTCAGCACAAACTGTCTGAAAAATTATTTATATGATTTTTAAAGCAATTTGTTATTATTTTAGGAACACAACTAAATTCACACTGAAAATCATGTCAGGTTTCTGTTATTAATGAAGAAAATGAAATTTATAAAAAAAATATTTTCAATAATTATTATTATTAAGAAAACTGTAAGAATTTGTAAAATAAGTATTGTATAGTTCTACTTTTACTTTAAATACATATTTTTCTTTTAAATTTATATAAACAAAAAATTAACAGAACAAAGATTTTGGTTCCATGTTAAGCTGTGAATGTCTTTTGAATTTCTTTTAGATCTCAGCTGTTCCAAATCTACTTGGTTATATTCAGGAGGCAGAGAGGAAGAAAAACAGCACGTCCCAAGTCCTGCACTGCCACAGTATTATTTCTAATTGGTGTTTCCACACTCTCCATGCATTCATCAATCAGATGTAAATTACAGCATGCCTGATTGGTTCTCCTTCACCCTAACCATTCCCTACTGACTGGCAGTGCTTGCCAACTGCTGCAGCAAGCAAGGCAGGCAGCAGTAACAGTACCTCAACTGCTTTGGTAGGTCTTTGCTACCATCAGCAGCAGAGATAACAACTGCTTGCTTAAGACCTACTGAATGCCTTGAGCACAATTGTCCCATTGAAGAAGGCAGCTGTCATCCTTGATCAAGTGCCTTGATCACTGCCATAATACAAAAGAGTAGGTCCTTAAATTTAAGCACTGTTCCAATTTCTACAAAAATCTTTCTTTTATACTGGAAACAAGCACTAAAAATATCTAGTGGGGGACAAAGAGAGGTGCAGAAAATGAAAGATGAAAATAAGTTTCTCTCATAGTGCTGAAATATAATGCACAGTTGGAGAAAACACTATGGAGCCCTTTACCTAAACAAATCAGGAGGATGAATGTTATGCCACTGAAAATGCTTAATAAAGATACAAGCAGAAATATTTACAGCCACCTACAAATAATGCACTGACATTATTCTATGGTTTCCACTCTGCTACAATAAAGTTCTCATGTTGCATTAACATGGATTTAGCATATTTTAAAGAGAAATGACACCTCAATTTAACCTCAGTCTGGCGCATCTCCAGCCCAGTTTTCTCATTAAACCATACCATGTCATCTAGTCACAGTGAGAGGATTCCCAAGTTCAAATGAAGGCTTAAGAGAATTCTGTACAGGGGACAGTGAGGAGGACAAAGAGGAATAGTGGGAAAAGGAAGGCAGAGATTACAGTGTTTGGCCAAATGAGCAAGATATTATGAAAATCTAAGGATCAAATTCATTTGTTTTTCAATTGACTAGTACCAGTTTAGTGGTAGTAAGGATGGTAACTCTGTATTACACTGACCTTAGAAGTATTTTCAGGGAATGAGGAGAATGCATTCTGGGAGGTGACACTTACAGAGAAGCACAAACAGTTCAAGAACAATTTCTCCATTGTACTAGGCAGAAACAGGCTTTCCTTCATCTTCACAGAGAGATGTCATTTTGTTCTGTGTTTTTCTTGAACCAACATCTTGAACATAACATTCTGTTTTTGAGTGACTAAGATTGATGTTCCTTCATCCTTGCCCGCAAACACCAAAAGTGAGCTCATTGTTTCTGTGCCCAGCACTGAGTAAAAACTCTGAGGCATCCAGGATAGAGAGGCAGTGGCTTTTACAGGACTCATGTTAGAACATCAGGAGTGGCATCTTGAGGACAAGCCTTTGAAACATGTGTGAGAAGTAATTCTTCCATTCAGATTACAGAATTCAGCCCCTGTTATAAATATCTGAACTGCCCTGTAAACTCTGCCAAATTCTATATAAAAGCGCACAACTGATTTTCTCATCTTATTTACTGATCCCCTGATTTTTGAGCATTTTTAATGACTATGAGTTGTCCAATAACATCATTTATATGACACAATTCAATAAGTCATTTCACTAAATACATCTTTATGTAAAGAGTGTTTTGAAGTTCCAGGAGGTGGGACTGTGGGAGAAAAGATCAAGAGAAAAGATTATTTATGATATGCAGTGAACACAACAAACTAATCTAAGGCCAGCTGCAGCCTGAAAGAATGGGAGAGACTATTGATAGCTGGGACGAACAACAAAAGTTCATTTTACTCCCATCTCTGCCATTGCTTCTGACCAGACGTTCTGCAAGATACTTTTCAGTCTTTGTGTCTCAACTTTCTAACAGTCTGTGTAAAACCACGACACACTATGATATTTGAGGAGGGATTTCTTAATACTGTCTGCTGGTAATACTCTTAATAACTGGAACTTGAATCCCAGTTAACCACAAGGACAGGTTGTTTTTCCTGTTTCTTTCCTTTGCTTACCCAGTGGAGTGAAGCAGAAGCCCCCGTGGTGCAGCAGAATTCACCTCTCCTTTTCCAAGCTGCCTCAGGCAACTGGGCTGTCTGAGTTGCCTGCCTTATCGGCTAGAAGAAAGCCAATGGCACCACTTTCTGAATATTTCTAAACATTTCTTCAGGCACAGTTACTTCACACGTTTAAAACCAAAGTCACAAACAGCTCTGAGTTGCCAAAAAATTCATTTCTTCAGCAAATAAATTCTTTCCCCTCCCAAAAATATTCAGTCTGTGCTACTCGGTTCCATCATTTTCATAGTTTTATGGAGAGAAAGACTGGATTCATCAACAAAACATGATGGAAAGAGAGATTTCTTCCAAGGGACAGAATTATAGCATTGTGGATCAAATCATCAGAAATTACATATAAGGAGTGATGAACCAGTAAAGAGGCAATTGCTGCCAAGATCTTCAGGATTACAGGTTGCCCATGAACTAGGAGAATGAAGCCAATTCCTAAAAGAGATAATGAAATATTCAAGCCATCCATACATGTACATTCAGGATAACTGAGAACATGCCCCATGTAAAATAGCAGAAGAGAGTTAGGATACGTTTAGCTGCAGGTGTAAATGAATCCCAAGGGAAAACATGTCAATGGCTATGATGTGGGCAGGCTCCACAGCAGAAGAGGGTTTTATCAATAATATCTAAGACAGTGATCAAGGAGAACAGAGGAGCAATTTACTTAAAGTTAGGTAGCTAGCACACCTTTATCATAATGAAGACAGGGGAATATTGAAACTTCAGAGAACTGAATTCTCAGCTACCTGACATACTATTAAAATTATAAAACTAATCAAGAAAACAAAGTTAAAAAAATATAAAAATAAAAATAAAGGAGTTCTGAAACTCTGTGTTTTATTTCATATCTTCCCACCCTGGAGCCTGACCAAACAAACAAACAACAAAACAAAACAAAATAAAAAAACCCAACAACAACAACAACAAAACATTATTAAAAATAAATAAATAAAAACAGGGCATGAAATGACTTCCCAGAAGTTACTAACACATCTGTAATTGCCAAGGGGCCTATTCTTCATAAAAATTTATACACTCAGGATGCCCATGTCATCATAGCCTGTTACAAACAAGTATTTTGCTCTTCTGCAAAACACCTGCATAAATACACAACATAAGTGGCTGTATTAAAGTACTTATCCCTGAATATGGAGAGGGCTTCTTTTTTGGATATGTAAATATTCCCTTAAAAGGAAATACAATAGCAGAGTGACAAAACGTTTCTATTATGGCTTAAATTAAAAAATGCAGCAATACTTTAAAGAAGTCACTTGCTTTGTTTTGTACTTTACAGACCATCCTTCTGGAAGGACTCAAAAGAGAAATATGTTGGAACTCAATTACCTGTGCTAGTGAACCACCTACAGAAATTTAAAAATAGCTGCCTCTCACAGATACCCAGTGTGAAACAAGTGCTTTTTATGTGTGCCTCTCATGTCTCATTAACATAATAAAATATGGCACATACCCTTTCACACTGCTGGAAGAAGCCCAAAACGGTCAATAAAATATATCTCAGTGGTCAATGAACTTTTTTCTGATCACTCAGTTTTTATGTTTCACTTTGCTTTACCTTCAGTGCACCACCAAGTGAAGGTCAAGTAGATAGACCTAAGTTAAACAAATCAGCTGTGTGAAGCACCAAAAACTAAACCCTGAAATTTTGGTGCATCCTTATGAAAGTTTCACGTCTTCAAAAATTAATGGAAAGCCTTGGTATCTGTAAAGATTGTTTCCACTTGGTATTAAACTACTACAGAAGCCACATGAATGATAGGCCCACAATAGGTCTAATCCAAATGTTTCACACCTGCAAAGCCAAGTGTTTACTAAGCATAACTGGCAGCTGAAAACAGCAGCCAACCAGCAGATATCCTGATCAGCTCCTTTTTTCCTCTGGTGTTGCACTTCTCCTGCTTGTACAATCCAGGACAAAAACAATTGCCCATTTCTTAAAGAAATAAGGAGAAAAAGGACAAGAAAATAGGACAAACACTATGAAAAAGAAGGAAAACCTTTGTTCACAGAATTCCACTCCGCTTCAATTTAACAAACTTTTGCAATTGTATTCACTTACCATGAAATCTTGAAAAAAATAAGATCTAGTCTGCTACTGAATGACCCTTATTTTTAAATCTCTATCAATGTTCTTTTGGGCCATATTTTTTTGCTGATTTCTTTCTTTTTTGGTATTTTTCTATCAGAAACATTGCATCAGGTGAAGGCTCATAACTTGCAGGGAAAAATTTGTTTGGAACCCTCTAATTTTTCTTAGTGATATATTCTTGATTTCAACTAGTATATTTTCACTAGAATTCCCCATTTCAATTCACATATCCTTACGATAATTACTGTTGTTTTAGGATAGCTTCTCTTCCATACGGATCTGCTAGTGCTATATTTTTGATAATGAGGTAGTGCACTGCTGAAACTAGGAATCTTTTTTCGGATCCATGCAATTTCATTTGTGCATAGGAATCTCTGATCTATATTTACAATAGCTTTATCATTTAGCAGATGTTTGGATGGTTACAATCCCCTGTGGGACAGTTCTGTGTGGTTTTGAACTACTCCAGAGTTGTTCTATGAATATTTTTCCTCACTGTCTTGTAGTCCTGGGGGTCTGTAACAGATGCTAATTGCAGTTTCTTCTTTGTTTTTTGATAATCTAGTCCTATCCAAGTTATTCCACTGCTGCCCTCATCATTATCAAATTGTATCTTACTGATTTTCAAGGTTTCTAGTAGTAGATCAAGCCATATTAGCTACAGCTTATACAAACACAGCATAGCTTAAAAGTTTCATATGTGCATATGGAGATGGTGAGAGCATTCAAGAAATAGGGGCTTTTGGCAGAGAACATCCCACACCTCCTGTCCTTTCAGAAATATGCCTTGGAATAATTAGCAGCTCCATCTCAACTTCCCAATTTGCCACAACGCTCTCAGATATTATGCTGCTGCTCCACAGCTTTCAAAGGGGCTTATCATGCTGCATGCTGATCTGTTCCCCGAATCAAATGCCTAAGACATTAATAGCATGACCCTGAGGTGTATTTAAAGCAGTTTATGTTACATGAAGGTTGCTGACTCATACAGGTGAATATGACATTGTACATAACAGTGCCTTTGTTCATCATGCACTTACATGTATCCTGAGGCCATCCCAGTATAACCAACTTCCTTGCTTCAGAGAAAATGAAAACTTTTTACAAATAACAACCATAATAATTGCTCAGGTTGTGCTCCATCTTTTAGTTTAGCAGAGGCAGAAGGAAAAAAGTATTTTGATAAAGTAGCAAATATTCCAATTCCAGAACTTAGGACTCCGGTGGAGAATGAAGAGGCAGACAATGCTATCTATTTATAGTACATTTTGCCTGAATCCCTTCTTTTGTACACAACAGGCATGGTCTTTCATGCAGAACCACTGTAGATGGACAGCTGTGTGTCTAAACATCTGTGATGAACAGAACTCAGATGGGAGCTTAAAAAAAGAGAAAATGGCATCAACATATTCATAAGTTGATGTGGGAACAATGAAAGCACATATTGTAGGTCTGAAGGAAAAAGGCAGAATCAGCTCGTAAAAAAAACCCACAAAATTCTCTATGAAATTCTTTTTGCAAATGTCAGCATAAGCTTTCTGCCTGAGTTTGTGTAGCATTAAGCTCAGGAAGGGGACAAAAGATGTAGCTTTGACCAACCAGGTGTTTCAAGGAAACACCTATAAATCCAAAAATCAAACTTTGAGTACAACCTGATCCAGAAGGACTACAACAATTCAAAAAGAACATGAAAGAGAAAAAAAAGAAAGAAAGAAAGAAAAAAAGCAGTAAAAAGTAAACTGAATCAGCTCTGTTTTGCTAGTGTCTAATATCTGATCTAGACAGGAGCAGAGCCAAAGGTACACAGATAGTAATCTCTGAGCCTTCCAATGTGCCATCATTATCCTTAACTTGCTTTCCACTTATGAATAAACAAAATTATATGCTTCAAAAAAAATTAAAACTAACATTTTTAATCCTGCTTTGCTGACCAAACATCAGCCTCGGTATCAGATTTTGATATTTTCACTTGTACTGATGCTACCTTAATTTTCAAGTAGTTCTAATGATAGCTGTCAGGAGCAAGAGGATATGACTCCAAGCGGTTTAAGTAGTTTGTTATCAGCATCTCTCTCCTGTAGAGAATGATAATGAAGCATATAGATTGAATCTTCACCTGAATTCTAGCCCTGTTATTCATTTAACTGTTTAGATGGTTTCTAGACCTAACATTTTTTTATTATTATTATTTTTTACATTAAAATACAGTGTCAGAGTAAGGTACAAGCTCTTTCCATATTAGCTTTCTTAAAAGGTGATCCACAGAGCTTTAAGCAAAAAATTATGACCCCTTATTTTCAAGTTTCCTCTGCTCATTGGCAATTTCCTGGAAGGTCTAGTGGAACACACCAAAGAGAGACTGAAGCTCCATTAGGATATAAATCTACTTATAGATATTACAAACAGTCTTCACGGGGTTTGTCTTGTATAAAACTGGAATGGGATATAGCAGACTCCAGCAGAGGGATATGTTTCAAGAATTTATTGCACGAAACTCCATATGCCAATGCTTTGTACAATTTCTGCTGCACTTGTTATCTCTTGACTCTTTTTACTGCAGATGTGAGAGAAAGTCACTGCAGAGGAAGTCTAAAATTTTTTATTTGAAAGTTAAAATATACTAATATTTGTTCTTTATATCTGCATACTTCTTTTCAATAATAAAAAAATCCACTTCTACAGTACACGGTAATTTCTGTCTTATAAATACCTACTCCCCAAAATACCTGCAGCTTAGAAAAGAAGTCACAAAATCATTGCTTCTAACATATTAACTCATTACAAACGAGAAAAAGGTTATGCGTGAGTTTTCAGAGTGGCAACTGTGAGTTATCTATGAACAGACTAATTTTCTCAAATATACTTATTATTCAAAATTAATGTATAAATTTCTGTGAGTGACTCTTGCCTTGATCAGCAGTATGAGAGCAGTCTATTGCAGTCAAAATAACGATGCTCATATGTTGAGCTGCTTTGACGGGATATAGAGGTCACACGTTACGTATCCAGATTCCCCAAGCAGCAATCTCAGCTCCAATGTAAGCTCCAGCATTACATATTCACATTCTCCTGCCTTCTGGGATTGAGACAGTTTTGATCAATAAGAGCTTTTAACTAAGAAATAATAGAGTAACACTCCGTTTCCAGGGACAGGGAAAGGAAAATCTGGCAAATGACGATAAAGATGATATGCTGAACAATCATTCATTTATTAGCCACTACTAAGATCTAAAGTACTTCCTTGTTCCTCACCCCCTTGCCAAATGCTGACATGATTCAAGTTTCTCTTAGACTCTTCTGTAAATCTTCAAGGGTGGAGAAGTGATTCTGCCTCTAAAATTGCAGTATTATCTTCACTGAAGAGAGATTGAGAGGGAAGGCATTTAGTGCCCCATGCTTGGAAAGACCCAGCTATGAAAAGGTCTTTAATCCATGCTCCTTCCCTTTAGGCACAAACCCCAGACAGCACACCCACTCATTACATTCTTTGGGCAGAGATCAGCTTCCCTCTTTGCTGTATCTGCTCCTCCCTGAATGTGGGGACAAAAACATCTGTCTATTGATGTGCCTTATTTCACATCATCCACACTTGTAACTGAAATGAAAGAAGGACCTGATTAATTTGTGCTCAGTCTGAAGCACAGGACGGTCTTCATCAGACAAAACTGAAAGAGCTGAAGAATTCTCTTTCCTGGGAATATCTAGAATTTTACCTTGTATCACACAACTGGCTTTGCTTGAAATAGAGACCTCCAGGATTCTCTTCCAACTTTCATTTTTTCTGTGTCTCTCACCATGCAGACCTTGTGGCCAATAAGTTATCTTAAATGAAGAATTTGAGAATTGGTTAAAAAAAAACCCTGCTTCAGTGTCCTAATTTTCTCATGAAACAAGAAATGGTTACAGTTGTCCCAAAGAACCTCTAAGAAGCCTACCTATTTTCTTTCATCTAATATTTGTCTTTGCACATTGCTCACTACTGTAGATGTTCATTGTGCTGGTGTTTTTGTACCCGGTAAATCCAGGACAAAAATTCTACTGTTACTGCCACATATTTCTATGACTAAATAAGTCAAAATGCTGCCTAAGGGTTAAAATTGGAATGTGCTATTTTTCTAGAGAAAGATCCACAGGCAGTAAATCATCATACAAACAACAACAACAACAAAAAACACAGTTATTACTAGAATTGAAATGGATTCTAATAAATAAACCTAACTAGTAATATGATAAAATCCCTGTTGTTAAAACTAATTTTAACTTTGATATATGAAGAATAAGTCTGAAAAAATAATGAATGAGAGATCTATTTCTTTTGATCTGAAAGATATTTTGAATAACGAAGCTGTTGGTGCATAGTATGCAGAACTAAAGTTGTGGGAGACTTCTAGTTCAAATTCTCACACTGGTTTCAGAGACTCTCAAAAACTCATTGGCTTACAGACTCAACTGAGTGAAAAATATTTTACAACCATATTAGTCCAAAATAGCAAGGCAAGTTCTGAAAGAGATTTAAATACTGAATAACACATAGTAAGACTTCTGATTAAGTAGCCATTTTATTCAGGCTTACATTCAGTTTCCCCAGTTGGTAATTATTGATTACTAGATATAGCCATTTGTTTCTGCTAACTAATCTGCCTTTGTAAATGTAAACATCAAGGAGAAGGCTTGCAATACTGTAAGTACTATTAGACTGCTATGCAGATTGTGAAAAATCCACGGCACAGCAGGGATATACCTTTTTCTGCAAATTAAACAGTGCTTATAAATTGTTTTTTATATTTAGGATCTTGACTTTTCACATGACCCTTAAAAGTATCATGAATTCTCTAAAACTTAATGAGTAGTCATTTTACATAACTTCAGATATCTACCAGACATATTAGTTGCACACCTTATTTTGAAGGTTTCTGATTAGGACTAAAAAATCACTTAGTTGTGGTTTCCTCTGGATAACTAATTCGTTCCCATGTGTCCTGTGTTCAGACAAATTGCATCCTAAATTAGCAGTTGACTGTCATATGTGGCCTCGAAGCATTCTCTTTATTTCTGTAACTTTTTTTTTCCCTCATGTATTTTAAAATGTAACGGCATAGACCTCCAATAATGGTTGTGTTGATAGAGGAGCAGATAGATGTGGTTCCAAGCACAGGTTTGTAGAGACCACTTGCAATATGACACTTATGAAGATCAAGCTTTCTAAAAGTTGGAGACAATCACTCAAAGACCTCCAGGTTATGAAGAAATAATACTTGAATTTAGCTAAAAGTTAGGTCAAAAAGTAATCCTACACCACTTCATCTCTCTGTTTCTTTTATGACCCAGTTCTGTCCAGAAAGGATCACTATCTCTCAGGTGAAGACTCCTTTGACAAGATCATATGATGTATTTTTTTGTTTCTTTCCATATGCTATTCCTTATTCTTTGGATACTTTTTTCTTCATTTATTTCTTCTGTCTCTTATCTTAAATGTGTCTGAATTACTCTGAGTTACTAACATGAAAAAAATTAATATTTCATTTGAAATTATTTGTTGTATATCTTTTTTTTTTTTTTTTACAAAGTACAGTTTTACTGATGGAGAATAAAGTCAAAATACATGCTTTCTTGTTCCTGACATGCAAAACCTATTCCTCTAGCACAGCAGTAATATGCTTAATAAAATGGTTATCTTTCATTTATTTTGAGTGATAGATAACCTGGTAGAAGTTTTCCGTAAATAATACATTAAAAAATCATAACATATAATGTCTCATTAGATGATATTTCTAGTTTTATTCCTATCTGAAATAGCATGTTGTCTCATTTTCAATATCTAAATACATATAAAATGGAAAGCGTCCTATAGGTTGTATTTTTTTACTATCATCCAGATCTGCTTCAAAATATTACAGTGATAGAAAAACCATCACATTTAAGTTAGCTATAAAGTGTCTGATGATAATTCATAATCCTTAACAAATGCAGACTCTTAAAACTATTACAAATTTTATTTTTCTTTAAAGTAACTAAGATTAATTTTTTTCCTCATAGAAAATCAAATTTTATATTTCTTTGTATGATATTGGTTAATACTTATTATTCATTTCGGTTTGGGTAATTTCTGCAATATGTAAAAATGTTTACGTATATCCTTGAAATGAGGAAAATGAAACCTCGTACTGAAAAGATCGTAGTGAATTTGTCATTAATGACAACAATCATTAAAATAAATGTAGAGGTGACTATTCATATCATACAGAGAACTGCTTCATTTTTTCTAAACAAACCACTATGCAGCTGGCTTAGAACAAAGCAAAATAAACCCATATTTCTTCTCCAGTACCAACAGAAACCACTATTGCAGCCCTTCAAATCAGCAGCTTTCAGGGCCAGCAAACTCTCAGCACTACTGTAGATGCAGGAGCCTCCCCTGTGCACACCACTGCTCTTGATCTTTGACTTTGACCATTTGCTACAGGCCATCATTGCATCTGTCTTCTGCACAACATGGGAAAGACATCTTCCTTTTAGGGTAGGGTCTTATTAGCATTAATTTTGGTTATTGCCCTATCATTCTCTCCAGCCTTCAGACATGGCACTACTCATAATAGTACAGGCTGTTCCTGTAAGGTTCACTCTGCCTGATTCATTAGTGTCAGTCCTCCCAACCTTTGCATCTTTCCTCAGTCTCTTAATCTACCATTGCATTAAACACTCTCAGCTTGTCTCACTGCCTGTCTTCTGCAACATTTCCATTCTTATTCATTACTGCAAAGACACCAGGGCTGCTAAGTCACTGAGGCAAACATCAGTTCCATCAATTAGTTTAACCCATATGGAATTACTAGTGTGGTTTTGTCCAAGTTGTTCACTGAGAGTTGAGAAAATTTCTCCAGAAAATAATATCAAAAATATTTCATTATTCAGCTTCCAGATTCTCCTAAAGCCATCTTCTGCAGTGCAATTACAAGTTTTAATTCGTTCAGTGGGATTACTACCTATCATAGTTAACTATGACAGCTTCCTTGCACTTGCTTATTTATTTGAATCTGCTCATTGTGCTCCATGTCTCCAGGGTGATGATGATCTTGTGATCTCTTTGTACTACTTGGTACCGTAGAGTTCTAGTTCTTTTGGCTCTGTGTGAATTCAAATAGTAAGCAACAGCAGCCATGTAACATTTACAGAGGTCAGGTGTGACTTAGGAGCAGCTCCATGGCACAGTGAGCTCTGTGGCTGTTGTGGCTTCAAATGCCAGGATTACAGATAGGAAGACCTTGCAGCCTTCAGAGATCCCACAATTTGGATGCAGTCTATAGTACACAGCCATTTCATGCTTACTGGAGTTTAATTCTCATCATGAACATGTACCTCAGCCGCCTCTCCTCAAAAAAAAAAAAAAAAAAAAAAAAAAAAAAAAAAAAAAAAACCAGAAACAAAAAACAAACAGACAAACAAACAAAAAACCCAAAAACAAAAACAGCCCCCACAAAAAAATCAGCAGCCAAAAAAAAAATCCAACCAACAACAAATTGGAAATGAATCAGCACACTAAACTCTATTCTATGTATCATTAAAATATTCTGATAAATACCGTGCAAACTATGCCACCTGTTTCTTTTAAGGAGAATTATACTTTCCCTGAAACAGACTTGACTCACAAATTTATAATCACAGAGTTTTGAACTACTTAACATAAAATTTTAATAAAAAAAACAGCATTTGTAAAGCATGTCAGCTTGAAAATAAAGGTAGGTATTTCAATAACACCCTAGTGCCCTATTCAACATTTTTGGAATGGAACGCTTATTTCAAAATTTCTTTCCAAAGTGAAATTGCTTTTAAAGAAAATCATTAATAAGGAGATCAAAATGAAATATTTAAATTACACTGAGCAAAAATAATTTGGCTCAAAGCATTATGGGGAAAATTTCATCATTTCATGAAAAAAAAAAAAAAAAAAAAAATAGCTGGTTTTGCCAGTTCTTTATTCCTCTTCAGGATAGAAAAGATTTTTTTTTTTTTTTTGGTAATGGAATTTCCAATACAGGTTTCCAGGCTCTAATCTAAAATCTCATCTTTTGCTCTTTTACTATGCCATCATGTTTTATATAAAATGCAGTGAATTGGATAGATTTTCCTCAGAGGCAATGCTAGCCTCATACCCATCCAAAAGTCACAAAACAGTCTTTCTTAACATTAATGTGACTGTGTTAGGGGCCATGGTTTTGGTTTGTTTTTTTCAGGGGGAGTGGGGTTAGGGGGTTGGGGAGTGAACTGAAAGAAACATGCAGTTCATATGCTAAAATAAAGTAAGGAAAAAAAGAAAAAGAGAAGAGAAATGTGTCCTGTCTGAGCTGGACAGTGAATTTTACCAAAAATGAAGTAAACGATGAGTCATTTTTGTTATATTTTACATACAATATTTATACCTATATAAACCCAGCTGCATTCATTTGGACATTCGCAACACCAATAACAACAGGAAAAAAAAAAAATGGAGGGAAGAACTTCATTTTTGTAAAATTACTGCAAGATACAACTTTGCTACTAGATAAACATTTTGCATTCTTAGCTTTTATGTGTAGCAATGAAATCATTCAAATTCCCTCTCCAACTTGAAGTTTTGGAAATGTTCAGCTCCCAGGAGAAGGTCTAAAAATGATGTGGGAGATTTTACTTGGATAAGGTGCTGACAACAACATTGGTGATTAAGACACTGTTCAAGGTAAAATTGTTCAGAGGATTCCCTTCACATTCTGTGTAATTATCTGAACAAGGAGACCTTGGTTAATGAAAACATGCTTTCTCCTCTTGTTAGCTGGTGAAACCGTAAAGTGATCTACCCCACATTTGTGTCTAAGATTCATCAGTGGACATAAGACACTTTTTTTTTTTTTTTTTCTCAGAGAATATAAGATCTAGATAATTAATTTAGTAATTGATCGATCGATCGATTGATTGATGGTAAAGAAAATATTCCTTTGTACTGCAAGTTGCTGACTGACCTTTCTCCATTGCAGATTATTTTGGACAGAGACACTCCCACTCTAGCAATTAAGAACTCCACATATTCAGCTTGATGTGTTCAAAATTCAGCATTAAACTCTAATCTTGATATCCCCTCTGGTAGCGTGATATAGTGGTACAAAATTAGTGCAATGTCTATGAACTGTACTGGATTTGAATCCTCTACAATGTACTCCCTGATTGAACTATAAATGGAGAGCAGCTAAGGAGAGATTAATTAACTCTTCATTTCCTAACAAGGAAGATGTGTGATGTGAAACTAAACATTTTTCTGAAGAGAAATGCATGCCAGGTGTTACTCTTCATCTTTCAGAAGGCAAATACAAATATCCATCTGCCTTCCTAGGGAGCTGTTTCCACGTACAAGAAGATATATAGGACATAGGTTTTAATCATGGACCAGCTATCAGAATTAATTGCAGGTTGCCTGATACGAGGGCAGTTATGTTTTTATATGTGTTGCAAAATGCATAAAGAGGCCACCTCTAGAAACACTGTAGGAAACATGAATACTGTAACCTGCAGGGAACAACTAGATTGTATTAAAGGCAAGTGAACACTCACTTCTATTTCTGTAATGTTCTGAAACTTTCCCTTCAGTCCAGTACAGAGTGTAGCTTTATGATCATTTTAAATTTAAGCATTTTAAATAGGATGATCTGCTTTCACACTGAAACTTTTCGTTTCGTCCTGGATTTTGGATTTTTATGTAAGATCTTGCACAGACATTAAGCTAAAGCAGTTGATAGACCAGGTAGAGTAGATCACTTAAATTTAAGAAGTAAGATGTTAAATTGAATGGCCTCTACTCAAGAGCTTTCAAGGCACTTTTGACCAAGATCTGTAAACTGCATTACAAAAAGCTACTGTAGCACAGGACTGGCAGACTGCCAGCGCAACTCCCATCTCGTAAAAGGCTCAAGAAGTGATCCCTGGCTTCTATCTCCAGTAAGTGAGAGCATATAGGAAAGTATAAGATTACTGAGACTATAGATCAACATGTTCCATGGAAAAGTGACAGCCTGATTTCTGTAAAGAAAACACTACATCTCTGCCTGACTACACTTCTATAACAGTGACAATGGACGTGGGTACATTTGCAATTCCAGAAAGTCTCTGATGATAAAGAAATTACACTGTGGCAAGACTGGTAGAGATATTTTTTTGTATGGTTTAAAAGCTGACTAAATGATAGGAAGTAAAGGTCTTGTCGCATTTCCATAGAACAAAAATCGTTCTGTTTTCTGGATAGAAAATGGTAGTACAATCTCCCATGGGCTGGTAATCAGGACATTTTCTTCAAAGTAGCTATCAGTGATATGGAAAAGGGAGTAAACACAGGAATTTCCAATTCTGCAGGTGATACCAAGTTTTTTGAGTAGTCAGTTGTAATGTAAATTTTAAGCAACTGCAAATGGTTCCCACAAAACTGAGTGCCCAGAAGGACAGCAGTTGAGTTTTAGTGATAAAAAGGTGAGGAAAGATGGAAAAACAGTGAGGCCAAGCCCACATGTATCTCAGTTAATTCAATCAGGTAAGACAAGGTGTTATCATAAACAGTTATCTGAAATTGTTAGATCAAACAACAAAAGACAAAGAATCTGACAGTGTGAATTTGGTAATAAATAGATTAAATAGAGAAAGCAAAATTTAATACCTGTAAAAAACAAGAAAATTCTTTTAAAATATAATTAGAAACAATTTTACCTTTCGTATTTATTTATTTATTTATTAATACTCATCTCATTTCACTTCAGTCTTTCTGTAACATTTAGAACTAATTCTATTCTAAGAAGACATCTCTCATATGACATATATTCAGCAATATAGACACATAAGTAGAAAAAGAACTCAAAGCTAAAGTGAAATGAGGCAAAAATGCTTGTTATACCTGCAAATAAAATAGACTCCCAGTTAATTCCAACTACATTCCTGAATGGAGAAAGTAAATCGTGAAGAATATTCTACTGTCCTTACACAGTTATGGAAATGTCAGTGAGAATGTAGGGAAGTTCAGAGGGGCTGATGAAAATGCATAAAGCACTACAGTAACTGGGGTGTCCATCTACCCTGTGGTTAAAGAAGTCAAGGCACAGGGTATTTTAGACCACATACTTGGAATATAAAGGGAATCCACAGCAGAAAAAAATATATATATATTTAGTCAGTCCTAAAACAAATCCTAGCTCAAAGCATTACCAGCAAATAGTTATAGTAAATGAGTGAGCGCAACATAGTTGAACACAATGAACAGAAATGCAAAAGAAGAAAATTATAATTTATTAAAATATTATTTAATTTTTAAGGGGAGTATAACAGAGAATAGAGAGTTCATTCAAAGAGAATCAGTGGAAGAGTAAGATACAGCAAATGGATGGTTTAAAGACAATATCGCAGAAAGTGTAAATAAAAATGTATATAATACATTAAAGTACATGATCAAAAGATCAATGATTTTTTTTAAAACACAGAAATTTTAAAAACATTCAAAATTAATCAGTAGCAAATAACAGAGTTACTTTTATGCAGTAGACTAATTGTAGAATTATTAGATTGTAAGAAAAACAATCACTCAAAATAGTGACCAAATGAAGTCATGAAGTCTAGAACCCTACTATGAATGTCTAAGTCTAGAACTCTCCTATAAATGAAGTCATGAACTCTACTCTAAAGTAGAGTTAAATTTGAAAGAGATGGACCCACTAGGTTTTGATATATAATTTCCAGAAACACTGAAGCTAACGGTAAGACCTTTTCAAATACCTCAATAATGGGAAGGAAATGATCATCAAATAGTCTCCATGAAAGATGAATGAAAAGTTGCAACAAAAGTATAACTTGTTAAAAGACTTCTGAGAGGTGTAGATAGTGAAAACAGATTACCATAAGGAAAAAAATTAAAAACAAAACAAAGAAAAGCAAAGAAAAATTAAAAAACATGAACAATATTGGGGGGTGGTAGTGGGGGTGGGGAGAGAGAAATAAAAAGAGATTGGCTTTTTGCAGAGGGAAATAGTCTCTCAGAAGCTAGTGGTGGTCCTGGGGAAGTCAGTGCAGGACTGTTTGGTATGTATGCTTCTGTGCAGCCACTCTGTCTTCTCAAACTGCAGCCCAGAAGCTTTTGGGATTATCATCATGGATTTGATATGTTCTTGTACTTGGCTTCCTCCAGCTGCCACCACCAGGAACAGGACATGAGGCTGGAGAACTTTGTACTGAAGTCAGTACATCTTACATTTGCTTGTGACTGATCTTTCCTGCTGCCTCTACCAGAGCAAATTTGTGAACATGATCGGCCACAGCTCATTCCTTGCCCTCCCACATGAGCATAAACAATGTCATCTGCACTGATATCTGCAGCAGACAACCCTCAGGGGCTGTGTGCAATCTCTGCTGGTACCCCCTGAAGCGATTCCCATTCTGTACAGCATTGTCAGCCACTGATAGCACCCAAACAGGGTCCAGAAAGTTGTCAAGTAACTGTTTGCTGCAACCAGTTTCACTTGCCAAAAGCCATCTCTGGCATCCATGACTGAAAAGACTATTGTGTTCATTTGATTTGGCAATATTTCAGTGACTGTTGGCAGGGAACAGTATAAGCACTTTAGTATGCTATTGAGGTCTTTTGGATTGATGCAGATCATCAGTTTGCCTGTCTTTCTAACTGCCACCATACTGCTGATCCAGTCAATTGGCCTTGCAACTTTTCTCAGCCACCTTGTTCCATGACAGTTTTAACATTCACCTTGAAGCTCTGCTTCAAGAGCATTGGTACTTGCATTTTACATACAGATGATGTCACATCATCTTAATCTCGGAGACCTTAAAAGCGCTCACTATCCACAAATCTGATTCCTTGACCAGAGACAGAATAGTCAGAAAATATAACAGTCAGAAAACTAATATTGTGGATATGTTTCCCCTGCTCCAGTTTGCTGTGAGACGTTTTGACTTTGCAATAAACACTCCCATGCCCCAGCTATTAAGTTCTGCACCAAACAGTGTATTTCTGCTTTGATTCTACTGTGAGAAAGATCAGAACCTAATCCTTATTTACATATGAGTGTTTCAGCCTAGGGCTTTCAAAAAAGAATACTTTTAATTTCATCCCAGCGTAAGACAAATTTCCATATTGTTTTATTTTTACAAAATCTGCATAGTTTACTCAGTTTCATCACAGATTCACATTCCATTTAGCAAAGGTTTTCCTCTGCCAGTAGCTTGTCATTTCTCATATTCCGTTTCTGAACCACATTATTTTCTTGTTAGTGCCATTGCACTTACATGCTATATATTATTCAGACCGGCTCCATCACAGGTGCTCACATTTCTCATTTCAAGCACTTACGTAAATTAAATCACCAGTATAATTTAGAATCTCTTCATTGCATATATGTGGTCCAAATTCTGTCTCATCAAAGTTCCAACTTCGTACAGGGTGACACCACCACCTTGCTCTTAAGCAGGATTTTTAACACCAGACCTCACAGCTCTGTAACAAAAGAGGTCAATATCATTATCACAGTTTTATAAGAGTGCTGTGTAGGGGTGAAGAGACTTGCTCAAGGTCATCAAACAACAGAACTTAGGTCTTGCAAGTTCCAGTCTAGTGCTTTATCCAGCAAGAAACCCTGACTATGCTGAAGTCTGAGGTCTCCCTGTCCTTGGCCTGTTCTATTAAAACGCTGCACTGGCATTCATATAAACCATTTACCAAGGGTAACATCCATTTGTTCTGCATCAAAAAGCAAGAGAGATTGACACATACATAATCTTTTCCTATATGTGATGGATTGATCCTTGACTTAGGATCATTTCTGTTGCCTCTTTGTGTCTCTCCATTATGACAAAAATTTTCCAAGCCTTCTATGCACAGGCAGAACGGAAAGCTGTTAAACAACCATTTCTCCTATTCTTCCTTAGGAAACTTTTACAACCCAAAACTGCAACACCTGCACTGTTAAAAACAAAGTCTTAAAGGCGATCACTCTGCATTTATGTTTGTCATATGGTGGTCTAAAAACACAGTAATCAACACAGCATTTATTTAACTATTTTCTAGAAAAGGGCTTATGTTTGTTTGTTTTCAGAATACCAACAAAGCTAAGCACAGAGCACAATCTCTATACACAGGTTTACCTAGAATATTCATGGCATATTGAGATAACAATATCCAAGGGCAACTTTTTCTGAGCAGGAAAGCACATTTGTGCCTACTGATGGATTCCTGGTAGAATTTCAGGAGTGCTAAATAGGCCTTCTTTGTTCTGAGAAACCCTAATAACACTTTGCATTTGGAATATACTGTGCTCAGACAACAGCATTTCATTGATACATGCTGCCCGTGTGTAACGAGAACTTTGCTGAAAGCTTGAGGAGGGAATGCTTCCTGATCACACTGGCAGCACAAAAGAATCTCAGCCTGATTCACACGCTGCTTATCACATTCAGATGATGCCCAAGATAGGAAAGAAGTGGTCCTGCTGTCAGGAATATCGTGTCACGTTGCAGTATGCCCACTTAAAACCACACTGATTGATTTCAGGTGTTCCCAAGTTGGTCTGCCTATGGGAGATTTGAACTCAGCCAAACGAAAGGACCCCAGATAGATCTGGTCTCATGCAGTAAAAGCCTCAATGTTTGCCACAAGTCCTGCACTTGAATTTAGGAAGAACTTGATTTGTGGCAGAGAAATCACAAAACCAGTGTGACACGTAAGCCTTTGTCTGAGGTGAGAAGAAACAATGCTGCTGCAGAGTCCATGAACCTCAGCAGAATTCATACCCCAGCACAGACCACAGCATGCCACCTACGTACATGTATGGAAACTGATTAATGGGCTGTCACTGTATTTGTTGACTGCTGAATTATTTATACTTATAAAGTGTTTAATAATTTAGAGCTGATATCTTAACAAATTACAGCTGAAAGTGACAAGAGGAAGGTGGCACAAGAGTGTCACTTGAGATCAATGCCCTTGTTCTCAGGGCACTTTGGAACATGATTTCTGCTGACTGTCATCAGCAAAAAAAAAGGAAGGGGGAAGTATGTTGATTTGGTATTACATGTTAAATAGAGAGAACTGCATATTTCAGTAATCAAAGGAAAAAAGTTGCTTTAAACCAAAAAGAACATGAAATTACTCTGAAGAAATCTACATTTCCATATGAAATGAAAATCATTGTCTTAAAAAAAAAAAAAAAGACTAAATAAAAGCTAATTACAGAGTTTGTTTTTAAAATTTTGTCTCAAAGCATTTTATCCATCTTCTCTTCCCACAAAGGATTTAGATACATATTGATTTTGACCTGTATGCCGCATCTTTACGAAAAAGCAAAGTCATCTTAATAGGAAGAAGTTATTTTTTACTGTATCAAGACGGAAACAAGATTATCATCTACTGGCTCAATGTGAGTTAAACTTAGAGAGTGCACATGAAAGAGAAACAAAAATTCTGATTTTTTTAACAAAATCCAAATACTAACCAACAGAGAAACTGACAAAGCCAAACTATCTGAAAAAATAATCTCTGTTCAAGTCATCTTTGTAGGTAAATAGCATTTCACTCCAGCATGGCTTTTTCTTCATGGATGGCTTTGTGGATGCAAAAATACTTCAGTGTTAATATCCAAAATAGTAAATTCCATTCTCTGAGCAGGAATTTCCTGGGTATTAGCCCACTCTATTTCTTTTAAATACCACAAGAATGCAGTGTCTAGTAGAATAATATTTTGATGAAACACAAATTCTTAACAAAGACAAGAGGTTCCTATGACAGAAATTATACTATCATTGTTGTCTTCAAATACGTTTTCAGAGCAACATCTCCAGCCACTAGCACTGTTTCATCTTACAATCCTGATTCTACCACATCCACAGTATAATAATGCACTGTGCTAAACACTGCTGAATTCCAGTAGTACCGTATATCCACATACAAGATACTGTTCACCAGTGCAAGACTGACCTCTGTTTGTATTCTGCTTGCTTCAAGTAAGCACCATATGTCTTTCCACCACACTAGCGCAGGCACTGTGGTCTTGAACTGTATAAATCATACCTAGCTCTGTCCCTTTGAATATGCTTAGGCGATCAGTGCTTTCTGCTTTAGTGCCGGCAGCTACAAGGAATAATGTTACACAGGCAGTAGAAATTTGGTTTCATGGCATTTCCCAGCGTTAGCTTCTTCAACAGCAATTGCTTTCTCACTCTGTGTGATTTGATTGCTGTGTCTCTCCACAGAGACTTTTGTATGAGTACGCTGCCAGCTGGACTAGGATCAGTAGGTGGCCATTACTGGACATTTGGGAACAATATCTGAATTAAGACCAGCTGAATCCCACTGGCAGTATTTTCATTCTGCCCTCAGACACAGGCTCACCCATAGTATTTCTTCTGCAGTGCGGCCATTTACAGGACTATAATACTGGCAGCAGACCTAAGTAAGAACAAGATCTAGTCAGCTTAATCTTCCCATAATTCTACCAATGACTTAAGGGTAGAAACCCTGAACAAATCATACCTATATTTTTTCCTCCTCTTGAGGAAACTATTCAAAATCCCCATAAACAGTGCATAAACAGTGGACCACTCAAGAGGAACATGTTGTTCCCCAGAGTCCTCCCTCAAGTCCAGCAGCCACGTTACTTTGGTCTGGACAAATGGTAAATATGTTCTCTCTTTCGTCATGCCATTTAACAGATTATTAAGACGAAGAGATATATTACAAAACTGTTTTCCCTGCATATAGATTTCACTAAGCAGTAATATGTTCACATAAACAGTGGGAGGGGAATATTCATGGAGAACTAGAACTGCTAAAACGTTTTTCCTTATGTAAGTGAAAACTGGGTAGAGGATGAAGAAATGACAGATTTCAGCTGATTTTTTTATTTTTTTTTTCCCCTTGCTTTCTAAATTCAGTGTCCTCAATTCTTAAAGAATACTTTTTATTGTAATACATATTTTCCACCTTACTTTTGGATTTTCTTATGTGGAAATGTTCTATTTAACTGTTCCCAGGGTACCAGAAGCATAAGAATAGACAGTAACTTTTTTTTTTAATGTTGAGAATAAAATAAGCATAAACGAAGGATTTAAACACTTTTGAGAATGAAGAAGAAAATCACATTGAGTTGTTGCCCTCCAAAGCACTTTATGCTTCGAAACACATTGCACTGTCTCTGAAGTGTATTTTCTCTAATCCAGATTTACTATTATAGGAGGGTGGACAAACTGTGGAGAAGGTGAAAGCTTTTCTATGAACACAAATGTTGAAAGGTGAACCACTTACAGGATTTGGCTGGGAGGCCATAGGTGTGATTTCTTCCATATTAAATTTGAATTATTAAAACTGGAGGAGAAGGTGATCTCAATAAAAAATTACTACTGAAGTGTTACAAAAGTACCCAGGGCACATACAAATTCACCAAATAGTACAAAATGCAGCATAACATCCACTAAGGAGTAGACAGCTAATCCACTCAAGGTCTTCAGCCTGATCTTCAGCATCCCCACCGAGTAAGATCTCTGCTGTTTGGGGGACATTTCTGCTTCCCCTCCTCCACAGCCTAAGATAGTAAATATGACCAGCAGGGAGCCTGGAACTGACAGTATCAAAGACAGAGTGGAGTCTGAAAGAGCATGGCACAGAGCTTTATTGGTCACAGGAGGTAGTCAGCTATGGCGCTCCTTCCCTTCACAATTCACATGATGCCCTGACAACAATTCTTTGAAGACAGCCTTCAAAATACACCTGAAGTCTAAGCATAACAATATTATATCAATTACTTACTTACACACTCAGGAACATGAACAGGATGCTAAAAGAGAGTTAGAGAGAATACAGTCCTTCAGGTAAGTTAGTGTTCTCTGGAATGTAAACACATAAAAAATGTCAGAGACTAGCTGCAGCTAGAAATGAACACCAGTCAGGAGATGGTACAGAAAACATCCCAGACTTTGACTTCTCTATTTATTCGAAGGCTACATTTCACTTCCCAGTACAGCGCCGTGTGTGTATATCCATGAGCCAAAGTTCCATCAACCCCTTGGCTTCTCCACACCTCACCACCAAAATTGCAGCTTGTGCATGAAATCCTAACCAGTGGCAAGGTCCTTGCTCACTTCTTTGGGGACAGCAATTCACCAGCAATGTCTTGTTAGTTCTGACAGTCTTTTCAGGAGGCAGCAAATTTTTCAGATAAATCGGCCAGCCATGTGCTGCTTTCTTACACTCTCCTATGCCTGAAACAGAAATAGTGTTACATTGCACTTCTATTACCCTTGGCAGCCAATTTTTTCCTTTGTCCACTCAAATGCAACACTCCATCCTTTACTTTTTTTCCTGCAATACATTTTTATAGAACAACATAAAAATTGTTATTAGAAAATCGATGCTGTGTTATCTTTTTAGCTTATGTTTGAACACTGGGTATCTTCCCTCAGCGGATCCAGACCTTCTCCTCTGGTTCTGCAGAAAAGCTTCCTGTGTCTGCCAAACTCCCATGAAGACTCCAAGATCCACATCATTTCCATTGTTTGTGACTTTTGTCCACTGACTTTTTCTTTCTTTCTTTTTTTCTTTCTTTCTTTTTCTTTTTTTTTTTTTTTTTCCCCCAAACCATTGTTACTTCTGCCAGAATTTCAAGACAACAGCAAGTGTCATTAAAAATTGAACAAATGGGCTGGGCAAAGCAATTCAGGCTATGCCATCAGTAACAAATGTCTCCTAGGAGAAGGGAGGAGTTGATGACCTAATACATTTTTCCCTATTTAAAATTCTTTAGGTTGTGATGTCTCAGTTCTTTGACTGGTCGTTGACAAATCTGTTACAGATAGGGAAATAAAAATAAATTTTCAGTGTTCATCTGCATAACATAGTCTTACTTCTTAGATAGGAATAATATTCTTTTAAATTATGCTTAATTTGACTCAGTGTGGCAGATGAGGCTGCAAAGAACTCTAAATAAGGGCTTTCCATTTGCAGCATTGGTTATTACAGTATATAGTAATAACATCTCCTCATGGGTCTTAAAAATTCAGATGAACTGGATAGGAACATTTTTGCCTTTTAAAAAGGGTCGGAGTTTGATTTTCCAAAACAGTGTGACAGAGGAAACTGATTCTTTCCTACAGCTGGACCAGGGCAGGCTGGGCTTTAATGAGGTAAAGGCAATGAAAGACATTTGAGGAAATAAGTCTCATTCAGGAAAATCCAGGAAATGATTCATACCCGTGTTAAGAAGATACTCCTTTTTAAAGTTCAAATGATCAGGTCTGAATTTCTGATGGAAAAGGTCAGCATTACTTCAAATTCTCTGAGAGTTGGCATGAAAAGTCCCCCAGTGATCCCACTCCCCTGAAAAATCTGAAAGCCTCAGGAAAATTCCTCATATTTGCTAAAAAATATTTCCATCTGAGGTCAGAAACAAAAGATTTATTAAAGAAGCAATCGGTTCTGTCCCCATAGCCTGTAGGTCCAGAGCAAACCCTGGAGAGAGGAGTGGATTGCATGAACTAGAACTAGACAGTGGGACCCTGCTGCCCTCTCCTGCCCTGTGGCACTAACAAGCCACCCTGCTTGGATCACAGGCTCTTCATCGACTATTGCTCACTCTCTCTATCACGTCTCCTAAATGACTTTCTTTCTTGAGTGAGGAATCGTTACTAGACTACTCCATCTAAGGTAATAATAGCATCTAGATTTCATCTAAGAGGTCATCACATGCATCCAATATTCCTATGTGGACATCATTAGTACACAAATACACATTTCAGGATTTGTCTCTGTGTTTCAGCTACAGAATCTAGCTGTGAGATCTTATTAAATGCAGGCATCTGAAGTCCTGCACAGCTCTATTAAAAACTGAGCACAGAAATCCAGATAAAATTACTAATATTCATGGTAGCAGAGATTTCTGCTCTCTATCCTTTGAAGCTAGAGAAAAACAGGCACCATATAGTACAGGGGGTTACTACGGTAATTACCTTTTTTCTTTCTGAATGCTATAGTAAACACTTTCAGAGTATAATTCAATACATAATCATGGCTGGTCTAAAAATGACAGCTGTTCTGGAGAAGACCAATGTATACACCAATCTATCTTGAAGTGTTCTGTTTCCTTTACTTGTCTCTAGTTTCTTGTCAGTCTAAGTATGTCTCTGTTATTTTATGTGTGTTGTTATCATCCACTTTTGGCTTGTAGATATATCTAGACAGCTTTCTTACTCTCTTACATTTATTGTAATAGTTAGTGGACCATTTTCTTCAGCAGTTAAGAAATCAATCAGACAAAGGCTCAAGAGAATATAGGAAGCAGGTCACTCAAAATTCTAGCACATTTTTTTCAAGACTGTTGGCAAGAGGTTTTTCAAGGATTAAAAAAGTCTCTTCAGTAGTTAAATAAGTAATGGGTACCTTACATGTCTCTAATTAGAGCAGGCTGAAAGTGATCCATTACTTAAAAAATGGAAAGGTTTCAGTATGATCACATACAACAAAGAAAATTCATAGGAGGGTAGCAAGAGTCTACTGTCTGTTAGAAAGCCTAGCTCTATTTTTAATCATGAAAACATTTGCTTATTAGTGAAAACCTGAAAGGGCAGGAAGGAACAAAAGAAAAAAAATGACCAAATGTGTAGACCCATCAGAACAGACATTGGAGTATGAAGAAAACGGGAAATCTGAAGGACACTTGCATCTTCTCATCATTCTATTTCTATTTCTATTTCTCTTTGCCGGGCAAAAAGCATAAAGAGAAAAAATAGTGTATTTTCCTCAAAATATCCTTGCTGGAATGTTAGGAATTGACAATACCAATGCAAAAGGAAACAATGGCTGATCTCCTGGTTCTGCAGTCATCCTCTTGCAGCTAAACAAACCCTCCAGGTCACAGAGCCCTTCGGGACAATGCATTAAAATAACTCAGTTATATTCAGAGTCGCTGTTTGTTCCTCTCAGAAAACTTTGTAGTGGTATTATCATGTTCCTCAGAAGGGACAATTTTCTCCTCTTTGTTCTATCTGAAGAATAAGTGCTGCATTTGAGGTTATCAAAGGGGCAGGCAGCAAAAGGATAAAACAAAAAACAAACAAACAAACAAACAAACAAAAAAACCAAGAATGAAGTAATGTTACCATGAAGGGATGGGAAATACCCAGGGAAACATGTAGGCTGACTTTTCTTTGGTATACTTAGTTTGTCTATGGGCAGATTGCCACAGAGGAAAAAAAGAAAGGAGGGGAGAAGAGAAAGCCTATACTTTATTTATTATTTAAATAAACAGTTTTTCACTGCTTCCATTTTGTGCTCAGTTTTATAACAATATGAGTCCATTTTTCCCTCATTCCTTAATATCTATATTGTTTAGGACTTTATATACTGTATGATTAGTTGGCATTGGTACTGTTCAATCTGTACTAATCTGTATGCATTTATATTGTGTGAGCAGTTCTCTAATTGGTTTTCATCCAAGTAATCCCACAGAGAATAAGGTTACATGCTGAAAAGGGCTGAGGTGAGAGAGTGGTTAAAAGGGGAGTACAAACTCTTTTCCCATCCTTATTAAGAATGCTTTGCACATCTGCATTTTCTAAAAACATTTCTAAACTCTCTCTTGGTGAATAAGCATAAAGTCTATTCTACAGCAGGGAAATGCACAGAGAGAAAATACATCTTTCAGAGAATCCCACCCATCTCCATTTTATTCCTTCCATGCTGCTTTACTTCTTGGTCAGCTAAGGCTGTGAAAAGCAAATACTACAATATACAGGGGGGAAAGAGTAGTGATATTTATGAAAAAAAAAAAATTAAAAATTAAATAAAATAAATATTGATACAAAATATCAAATTTAGCTGAAACAAATAGAAATCTCAAAGAGTACAAACTAAAGAACTTTTCCTAAAGGTGACTAACAGAACTGCAAAAATGAAATAAAACAAAAGCAACCCACAACCAAAATCAACCTTACAAGCAACAACAGTAAAAAACAGCCAACCAAACAAGAACAATAAGAACAACAATAACAGCAAAAAATCCAAACCAACCAACACACCGAAAGATGAACAACAATACTGCAAAGAAATCCCAAAAGCAAGCAGTTTCTAGTATGGCTGCTTTAATCCATATCTGGCCAACATATATATATGGATAGTCTAAACTTCAGGTACTCCTCACACCAAAATTCCTGAAACATTTTGACAAATGGTGCAGGTACTCAAGAAATTCATCTCATAAGTGCTGATGATAGTGCTTGAAATGTAAGAAAACTTTATTCAAACATTTTATCATTTTATTTAATTGTGTGATAATAATGCACTTTCCTATTCCTGGATGTAAGGACACTTCTTTGGCTGACTTTTTTGCTGTTGCTATTGTTGTTATTGCTGTTTCAAAGGGCTTTATATTTTCCCTCACACATTTCCTATAGACAAAAAAGTTGTCAAAAAAAAAAAAAATTAGGTGGAAGTTATTCTCTTTCCTGAAACATAAGAATGAATCTTAATTCTCTTCAGAAAACTGCATATTTAAATTTGCAAATACCTGTATACATTCCCTGTCTTTATCACCTCCAACATTAGCATTTTTTTTTTGTCATGCTTAGATCAAGTTTTAGCTTTGATTATGCTGATTACGCTTTTTTTTTTTTTGCCTTCGCCTTAAAAAAAAAGAAAAAAAAAGAGAAACTCAAAGGAAAACAAACCTTAAGTCAACATACTGAAAACTGAATGTATAACACACTTTTCATACATACCCATGCTCATATTCTGAGCAGGCATTAGAATATTTATTTTAAAAACACAAGTTTGCATACCATATTCACAACTTTCAATAGCTGGATTTTAGAAGAGCTTTTTTGAAATGAAAACCTCTCGCTACTGTACATCCTTGCTGGCAAGAAAATGCAATTTCACACAGCTAAACAAAACTCTTTTTACTGTTTAAGAAATACATATTCTAAAATATTTTTCTGCTTTTAAAAGAAAGCATAGTAAAAGGTAAAGTCATAGATTCTGCTCAGAGCTATGTAGATGACAATTTTTTCTTCAATTAGTTATCATCCTGTCTATGTAATAAGTGCTAATCTGAACTTTAAAGACAGTTGTCCAATAAACTTAGTACTGTAGGACAGTGTAAGCCTACTGTCTTCCTTCCTCATTTACGAATATCAACATACTTTATTTCTGCACTATCTTCTGGAAATCATCTCTGGAATATTCTTAAAAGCTGTTAAGATAATACATTTGAATTCAGGCATATGACAGATACAAAATTAAAGTTGACCTTCTCTGTCAGAAAAAATAAACAGTAACCATTATCAGCTTTGTACCTCTGCATTTAACTCCCTGTTTTCTGCCTCCCCACTTTGGACCCATTAGCTGACTGGTGGAAAAAGACCCCCGGCAACACTGACTCCTTGTGGATGTATCACAGTCTCCACAATCTCTCTTCTCCACTAATTATACATCTGAAATAACTCACTTTTCAGTTGGTCACACAAAAGTGATGTAGACAGGAGTTGACAAAATTCTTAAAAATGTCTCTATCTCTGTTAACAAACCATGATTTGCCTTAAAGGATGTTGAGAGTCTGGACTGATATATGCATTTTCATGATTTTCACAGTCAGTCCAAATTTCTTGCTATGCCTCGTCAGATATGTTAGGAAAATCCTTCTATTTACCTGCTAAGCTATTCATATATATACATATATATATATTGTATAGAGAAAGTATCCATTAAAATATTCAACCCCTTGCCTAACTTACAGAAGTAATTTGTAGTTATTGTATAGTGCTGTGTATTTACTTCTACAGAAAACATCAGGATCCTTAAGGATAAGTAAATTAGATGTCTGTCATGCAAAATCTGATGGGGAAAAAAAGTGCACAGAATTTGTATCATCAGGTCACACAAAAGCATCTACTATACAGAAGAGCAAGTGTTTTGAAGAGCTTGGAGCTGCAGCCCTGTCATGAACTTTGACAAACGTACAGACAGCACTCTTGTATGAATTTTGACCATTGTCCAAACATCTTAGTATGATCTAGGGGCTTAACATATAAGAACATCCTGAGCACAACTAGGTGTTGACGGCAAAGTAAATGTATTCCCACCTCCATTTTCTTTCAACAGCTGCAAGATTTTCCTATTGCTACTTGCTGGGATTTTCCCCATATTTTCCTTGTGTTTAGTAAGGTGTGGTATACATCTGAGGAGAAATCTGTCACACTATCAATTAAAAACACTCTGTATTAAACTGCTGACGGGAATAGCTTATTGTCTCTCCCAAGACTAAAGTGTGTACCCTGGTATCAGGAACATTTTTGTCCTTTGACCTAGAATCATGGGAGAACTTTAATTCTCAGTCTACTTGCACTGGAGTTAGTGCCACTCCTTACACCTGGATTTTTTTTTTTTCCTGATTTTTTAAATTTATTTCCTACAGTGACAGGATCTGAAGGTACGCTTCTGTTTTTTATACTGCACACAAACCAAAGCAAACAGAATATCCAAAACCTTTTTAAAATAAATTGATCTATGTTGTTTTGAATTTGTGGAAAGGTAAAGAAAATGTATAGAGAACATTTGAAAGTTTTCAAGCAAAGCCACACTTGCAATATCTGAAGTGTTGTAATCCTATCCCAAGATTCCAATCATCTTATTATCCTTTGGGATGGACTTCTGACAACTTTTTAGCATCCCACTCTGTATTGTTTTCTCTGACTGATTAGACATCAAACCACGTTACAAAGAGCAAGAAAAAGAGGATTTGTTTCTGCCAAAAAACTCATATGCTCAAGAGCCGTTTAACATAGCTCAGTCACTTAGTTTATTTTGCATTAGAGGAACTTCTCATTTAATTTACCAGTCTATAATAGGTAACTTTTTTCAATATAAAGCTAAAGGTCACTATTATATGTAAGGAAAATTAAGCCGATGTTCTTGGTTGCCTTACAGTTCTCCTAGTTCAACTACTCCAATAAATGAACATGTACAACAAGCCGAAGGGCTTTTTATTACAAATTTAATTCATTTCTCTAGACAACTGTGAAATTTGCCATTGACATTAGTCATTACCCCAAGGCGAACTAAAAGATGATCTCAGTTAATAAATGATCCTTAACAAGGAACGCTCCTATCTTCTGTGATATTGGCACAGGCACATTTTATTAATGCAGGACTAGCTTCCTGCCAGAACACTAGCATTCACGACTATTTGGTGTGCTTGTTTCCTCTTCCTGCTCCTGATATTAATAATTATGCAATGGGATAATTAGCAACACAAAGAGACAGTACTATGTGCTTGCAGCTAGATTTTCAGCACGTTAACCTTCTGGGAAATAAAGAACAGAAGCAAAGAGTCTAGCCAAATAACCAATGCAGGTTGATTTCACAGTGTGTAAAAGGCTAATTATCTGTGAAAAGTCTGACCTCAAGTAACAAAATTACACAAATGTGCAGGCATTTTATTTAAATAAAACTCAGATGCACTACTTCATAATGTGAAAAATCATGGTTAATAGTCTTTCAGGACTATTTATCTATATATAGGTTTATAAAAATAAAAAGAAATCCAGGAGGGAAACAGCAGTCTCCTGCAAATATTAACCAGTTATCCAAATACCTGCCAAGGTATGGCAAAATAAACTCCCCCCCATCCCCCAACCACTGCAACGCTAAAAAAATATACCCAGTATGTGACAGAAGTAGGTTAAGTGCATTTTGTTTACTGGAGACAGGCTACAATAAAAAGCAGAAAATATTACTACTTCTTTACAGATACCATGTGTAATTCATTCTGATATAAGAATATTTATCCACTAGCAGTAATAACAAACCACAATTTTTGTCATGAAAAAAATAAATTGTATTTGCAAAAAGCAAACACATTATGGAGTGTGTAAAAATGCAATATTCCCATTTTCTAGTCAGAGTTCCAATTTATTGAAGTAACAGAGCAGAAAATGCACTGACAGCTGTTACATTTTATTGCGAATTAGTATATACGTTTTATATCCAGTGAGCAAATGCATGATACATTGTATTCCAGTAATTGCCACTGGCTTTCCAAATGGAAACTGAATGATCTTAGTGCAATTACACTCAGGAGAGTAAGTGTAACAAGCTACAGTTCTACATTATGGCTCTTTAACAATACCAAGAATTTTACTCTGTTTTAAAAAATAAAATCAGAAGGTCAGACCATATCAATAAAGGCACAGAACTATATATTTATACATCTACAGATTATAACCTGAGCATTTCTGCTATTCTGGGTTAGATTTGGTTACGAATATCACAGCTTACACGATTCAAAAAGTTCATAAGAACGATGCTTAAGTTTTCTTCTACTTCATTCATTTCTTCATCACCAGGAGTTCCTCGCGGGGGGGAGGGGGGGGAAGGGGGGGGTTGGGGGGGAGGAGGGCAGGGGAATGGACAGAATGGTTGGAAACTTTGAACACGCAAAATCAAAACTTCTCATTTCACAGAGGAAATAGACATTGCCGATTCCTCGTCCACGCACTAACCTGCCACTGCCGTTGCACAGAAAGTATCACATTTGCTTCAAAAGGTTTAACACATTACCTTCAAATGCAAGATTTTAAATGTTTGTTACCGCAGGATTTTCCCTCCCCCAGCCATCACCTGAAATGCCAATGCCCCAAAGACAGCCTGTGTGCCGAGAAATTAATTGTTCAAGCAGGTTAAGGGGAGTGGGGGCAGGAGGAAAAACATTATTTTATTTTATTTTTTACTAACCTTCGTAACATATTAAAAACCATTTCGTTGGGCAACCAGTCTTGTGACAGCTTCTGCACCTTCAAGCTGTAGCGGGAAGCGCTGAGGAAAGCCGGCAGTCTCCTCCCCTCTAGTGGCTACCAGCTCTCTTTGCAGCAAACAGGGGGAGAGAAAGGCCTATAGAGGACCACCTCAAGGCCATTTGTGTATTTTTTTTTTCTAGGCTTACAAGGGGAGAGGGAAAAAATCAACAGCAACCAACCAACCAAACAAGAACAACCACAAAAACAAACACAAACAAACAAAAAACCAACCAACCAACCAACCAACCAAAACAAAAACAAAACAAAACAAAACAACAACAACAAAAAAAAACACAGAGCAGGTAGTCTATCACTGCAGCAAATAAAATTTATCAGTCATTTAAAACAATATGTTAGTGGTGACTACGACTTAATCAACACCAACCTGCTGACATGGATTTGTTATTTGAGCAGGTTATTAGTGATCAAATTAACAACATGTCACAACTTGCATCTGATTTATTAATGGAAGCTGACTAATGCAATGGGGCTGTAAAAAACATATCTGGAAACATTTTTCAGGCATGTTGACTACTGTCATATAGTCCACGAGAAAGCAGAGCTAGAAACAATCTCTCTAATTTTGTCTTCTTTGTAGGTGCATATGGATTATCACATATCAGTTTTATTGAAGAACATGGGGAAGTAGACTATGAACTTATGCTACGGTGAGGAGCAAACTCCATATAGACAACATAAAAATATCAGTCCTATTAAATATAAGTCACATCTAACAAAAGTTCTCAATAGAATGGATAGGGACAGGGAAGCAACAAAAATATCCCAGATACAGATGTGGGCTATGATGCCCACAATACATGGACATTTATTATTATTATTATTATTATTATTTTCCTTTTTAGTCATCATGATGGAGTGTTTTTTAAGAGACAAGGACTGTGGAGTGGGGCTGCATGGTTTTCCAAAATCTCTTCCTAAGTATGTAGGGCAATGCAAGAGAAAGCACAGTGCAGCCTAGAAGCAGTCAGCACTTGTAGTACTTTGATGGGTGAGGGCTAAGAGTAATTTATGAGTACAAAGAAGTCTATACCATTGATTAAATATGTCTCTATACCACACATCAAAACTCTTTCCATTCTCAAAACTGGTCCTTGCACAGAGTTTGCTGGAAACCCCATTCTTTGCTTCTGCAGGCCCATGTACAATCACTAATACAGAACTACGTGCTTTCACAGTTTTAGACAAAATAGTTTATTTCAGAGGATTGTGGTAAGCACAGCTGAGCATGAGTTGTACAGTTTAGATTTGGTGATGTAGCCAAGTCCAGGCATAACCAGACCACATTTTGATTTGTGCCCACTTCTAATTCTGAAACAATTAGTTACAACCCGACCAGTGGCTTGAGAGCATTTTCATGAGAAACAAGAATTTAACATAAATCCACATAACCAAGGAAATTCAGAACTGAAGCTGTCAATTCTTAGGCCCAATAGAACACATAAAGAGGCTTGTTAATGCTGAACTAATTGGCATTCTTAGCTTGACAGTCTCAGCAGAGAGACCAAGGAGTGAATAAGCATGGAGACTAAACCAGCCTCTTACTCACAGGTGGTCCCTCTAGGTTAAGACTAAAGCGCATTTGGAGATGAAGAAGTGAAGAGAAAAACGTGTACCAACTGTACTGTTTCATTCACGAATATTTTATCCTGCACTAAAGGCAATGCAACCATTTCTTTGCCACCGGCTATTCTGACAGCATCAGTTAGCCTGCAAGTAAGCAAAGGTTTTTATTTCCTTTTAGCAATAGTTTATGTTTTATAATTAAGGAGAGAGGCTGATATCCTCCAGCCACCTCCATCACCACGTTAGCTTTTATGAAAAATTCCAATCTGATGAATGCTGTGTTCTGTGAGCAAACCGATGTAATTGCAGTATTTTCAGATACATTCACAATGAGGAGATTCACCCCTGCTTCCTTTAGGGTGCTATGTATGGGCCAAGGAATAAATGCACCTGTTGGCTTAGCCACTCTGACCCATGCAGCAAGCACATCTAATAAAGTGGGTATTTGGCAGTCATCCGGAGGTGAAGATCAGCTTTTATGCCATGCTTGTTATTTACAGGTATGTCAGTAGTACTCTGGGGGGCTTCACAATATTATTGGTGTATCATTACCTCTGGAAGGGAGCAATAAGAGGGTGACAATATATTTGCTTTAGGTAGACTGGTGCTGCATGGTTCTTCATAGAACACTGTAAAAACTCTCCTGACTTGACCACTGGAACCGTGCTGGATTGCAAGAGAGAGGTATTGAAAATAAGATGCACAGTATTAACACTGGGGATAATTAATCATTAGAACAAATTACTGAGGGGTGTTGTAGATTCTTGTTGAGTGGAAGTCCTTAAATCAATATCAGATAACTTTGAAAAAGGTATGTTCTAGCTCAGTGACAAGTCATAGGGTTCAGTGCAGAAATTACAGGGTGAAATTCACTGACCTATGTAATACAGGAAGTTGAGTTAAAATATTACTGTGTGGAGTTAATTTATTAATTTGAGACCAATAAATAAATATAGAGCCCAATAAGTAAATAAATATAGAAAAATAAGGCTGGGAAACAATGATCTATCTTGACACAGCAGTTCTTCAGCTGATGTAATATCAATGCAAATTAATGAGGAAATCTTGATCCTATGAATTGTAGAAGTGGCTACTTAAAAATGTCATATTCATAATTCTCCAGATCTGTTAACTTTCTACATTTTCCTTCCTTGCCTAAGGTATTCTCAGTGCAGGAATGGAAGATGGTGACAAAGGCAGTCCCAGCTCCTGAGGCCACCTGGGGACTATTCTGCCCCAGTGCAATTTTGAGCAGCCTCAGGGCTGCTCTAAGTTTTGCCAGCTTCTAATCATGCCCTGTAGTTGATTCACCAGCTGAAGGACAGCCAGGGCACAACACAATCCATACTCCTCTGCACTATTCCCTCCAGCACACCCCCAGCATGTTCCCTAAAAGAGAGACAGAGGGGAAGGACAAGAGCAGAAAACATACTCTGATCAGAATCTCATCTCCTTATTGCATTTAAAATAATATATCTAAAATAAAGTGCTTTATTCTTGTTAGCACTGGACTTAAAAAAAAAACGTCAGTTAAATCTATCTACTTTTTGCATATGACTAGAATTCCTCACTAATCTAAAGTAAGTTATTAGCTGCAAAACTTACAGTCAGTTTCTCATGTGGAAAATACACTGAAACTATTGTAATTCCTCTTTTTCAAGAGAGACTGAAATACTCAAAACAAGAGAAAGAAAGCAGCTGTAAGTTTTTGAGGCACAAATACTCATTTTAATAATAATATTTTAGTATTATAGCTATAATTTTCATGGCTTTTCTGGCCTCTCAGAGAGAAATCTTCAACAAAGAGATAAACAGACGGAGCCCTACAGTATTAAAACTTAAAGGTCACAGGTTTGTCTATCGACATCAGTTAGGCTTTCTATACTTGTTTAATATAAGAAACTAGACACATTGCTCACTGCGTGAACTGTGTGCTATCCTTCATAGTTTTCCCCATATACCTTCCCTTTATAGAAGCATTTGGAGAATAATTTCTCATAAAATGTAAAAATTTGATAATATTTTTAATAATTTATGCATTTTGCATAGTTCATTTAACTGCTCAAAATGTTAAATAGTTCGTCTATCACTATTCTTTCCCCCTGCAAAACTGACTTACAGTGTGAATAGTTTTATGAAATAGATGATAAATGTTTATAAATCAATCTATACATAGCCTTGCTAAGTGGGGCTATTCAAACTCAGCAGTTTTACATAGACAACTTTACAGGTTCGAGAGCTAAAATTTCTAATACAAATATTTCTGTCTTGCAGTTCATAACAGTTAGGTATGTGAATGCAACAAACATCTTTTTAAATGTTTTAAACCTTAAGCAACAATTTCACCCCAAAAGAAAAAAATAGTTTAGAAATTGATGCTAAGTGTTTCACTTTTCTGTTGCTTTGTACTACAGAGTCAAATGGTGTTCCCTCTGTCCATGTGAGATAAAGGATTTAATCATTTTAGGGATACCTTCACCACTGACCACTCATTTCAGTTGAAAAAACCACCTGGCATCTGATGAAAGAAATGTAGCTTGCTAACTCACAGAAGGAAGGCTGTTGCCCTGCCTTAACAAATTTGTACCAAATCCCACTTGATGTTCCACATTTACTGGGAGTTCCCTCAATCCTTATGCTGATATGGATATTGAGAGTATCCAACCTTTTCTAAGAAATGGTTGGAACATGGAGCAATAAAATTAGCAGAAGAAAACATGCTCAGTTGAAAGTATCAGATGAAAATACATGGTCTGAGGTTGTTCTTCCATTATCCAGCATGACTAGAGATAATAACGGTCTTTACAGTTCCAGACAACTGGAATAGCACTGGAATCATGAAGATATATAAAAGCAAAACAGAAAAAGCAAAACAAAGCAAACAAACAAGAAGACCCCACAAAAATAGATTATAAACATCGTGCAGCAGTTTTCTCTTTTAAGTAATTAAAAATAAACCTGCCATTAAGTCTGGTGAACTATCTCTTTGAGATTCTAATGAGACAAAAAACTCCTTCTTGAGCATCCTCTCAAACATCTTTCTAGATGTGAGTTTAACTTCTGAGAAGACTAAATGGTCAAAAGAGGATGCGCGCCAAGTAACAACAGCTACAGAGAAGATTGAATCCATCGTCAGCTGCTTGGTAGACTAAATTATAAGGTACTGAAAATGGAGACTGCTTGCTGCTATTGTATTTGCCTGAAGAGAGACTTCAGGAGGTTCTGCATTTTTAACAATACACACAAAGGAATGAATAAAGTTCTAGTTATTGCTCATGGGCAAAAGAGGAACATATTTAAAATTTTTCTGCAGATGAATGCAGGGGACGCCAAGAAAAATATAATATAGCCCTACAGATGCATAGTAAGTAATTCTTTTTCCCATATTGCAGTATCATATGTGAGGGAACACATTTGCTTCAGGATTGCCAGTTCACAGAAGGATCAGTGCACAGACAGGTTCGTAGAACCCCGTGTGAACCGTTTAAGCTTTCCAAATTCAGGGCAGATGAAAGGGAGCAAATGATCTGCATGGTGCCAAATTGTATATGGTGCTATAGATAGCTGATCAATGCCAGCCATGTAGCAGACCCTTGCTCTGACAATCAGAAGGTCTGCTCAGGTGACTACAAACAGAAGAAGCAAAGAGAGAACACACGGAGCACAGCGTGGGCGTTATAACTAGAGTGCTGTAAATTAGAAAGGCACACATTTGTAATTGGCATTGCTGACAAAGAAGTGGCACTAAAGTTACAGATGGAGTCAGAGCTGATGCTGGAACGAGCAGCCTAAATAGCTTGTCACTCTGAGCTCATTAAGAAGTAAAATGCAGATCAGGGAACAGCTAAGCAGCTGGGTCAGGTTGCTCATTGGCTAATTTAGTCTAAACAAGAAAGAGGGAAGGCATGAAACATGTTCTGGAAGAGTGTAAAAGAAAGCAAGGAACCAGAAGGGTAGGGGTGGCCAACCACTTGCTGCAAGCTGAAACACAGCTTAAGAGAAAACACCATAGCCAAAGGAAAAAAAAAAAAAAGAAAGAAAAAAACCTTGAAAAACAAATTCCAAACTTAAATCAACCTTTGCCTTCTCTTCTCTTTTTCTAACCTTTTTTTTTTTTCTGTTCTTATTTGATATTTCACTAAATAAACAGAATGCAAAAAATTGGGGTTTCAGCTGTCTCAAAAAATCATTGGAATTCAAGAATCAAGTAATCAGCAACACACATGTCAGTCAAGCATACAGCTATCCACGGCTGAAGACCGACACTGACATATTCATACATATGTATGAGAATCAGTATTTGCATGTCAGCGCTAAGCATGTAACAATGCAGGTACTTGGGTTAGAAAATTTGGCAAAAAAATCTTTCTTTTCAGAACTAGAGGCAGACCTGCCACCACTCAAGTCAGGAGGTCTGAAGGCAAAGCAGTTCAAAGCCCTCCTACCCCCAAACTGAATCACCCACCAACCTTCTAAAAAGGGAGGCTTGCAATCAGGTCTCGCACAAAGTACATTTGAATCCAGGACTCTCTGGGCTCAGAAGCCTGACAAGAAACCTTCACCAGCCTATCTGGGCTGCACATTACAACAGGTCCCTCTCCAATTTGGTTTTGCTCACTGCAGTACTTATTATTATTATTATTATTTTCTTTTCTTTAAGGACTGTGTGGATTTGCTGTGCTACAGTGGTAAGACTGGTACAATAGCATTAATAAATTTTTCTTTGTAACTAAAGGTATAAAATCTTCTCCACATACAATCTTTATTTAGGCAAATTTCATAGCCAATAATCAGACCTTCTATGAAAGAGAAGGAAACAGGTAAGATAGAAATTCATGATCTTTCATACTGTGAAGCCATCATCAGTCAATGTCAAGATGTTTGTTTATGTGTAGGCTTGTAGGTATGGGGATGAAAAGTGATGCTTGAGTCCAGTGTGACTGATTATTATTCCCCCAAAGTAAGTTTTGTGAAAGCTGTTCTTGTTCTATCTGGAGAAGAGAAGGCGAGACCTCACTGAGGCCTTCCAGTACTTGAGGGGAGCTTATAAACAGGAAGGACACCAACTTTTTGAATGATATGTTAGTGTTAAGACAAGGGGGAATTGATTTAAATTAAACAAAGGGACATTTAGCTTAGATGGTACTCAGAGGGCGGTGAGGTGCTAGCACAGCTGCCCAGAGAAGCTGTGGTGCCCCATCCCTGGAGGCACTCAAGGCCAGGTTGAATGAGGCCCTGAGCAGCCTGAGCTGGTAGGGGGCAGCCCTACCCATGGCAGGGGTTGGGCAGCATGGGTTTTGAGGTCCCTTCCAACCCAAACCATTCTGTGATTCTATGATTATATAGTATGACTGAATCAAGCAATGGAGAGTTGGTGAAGAAGACACCCTGACTTCTATCTGTACATAGTGTTCTGAATTCCTGCAGAGTTCTTGAAGCCCCTGGCATTGTAGAACATTCACAAAATGACAGGACCAAAACCAACAAAACAAACAAACAAAAAAACAACCAAACACAGAAACACACACACATACAAACCTAACCCAATACCACCATCAACAAGAGAAACGGAAAGAAGAACCAAACAAGACTACTTACTATAATAGTTTGATAGCATAATGATCCTGGCAAACAGCTGTGAAACATTCTGTTACAGAAGTTTCCTACCCTAGATCCTCCTTCCGGAGATTTTGATGTCTTCTCTAGCATACGAACCTCTCTGATTTTTATCTTGTCATCTTACTACACCCTGTTGTTTGATCTACACTGAATAAATATATCAGTGCTGCTGGAAAAGCAAGCAGATTTTTAGATCTTACGGAATAGGAGCTAAAAGTTGAGAGCTTACTCTGTGAGTGAGCTGTTGCAATGCTCTATTATCCCTGCAGGGACTGAGAGAAATTCTTGTAAATATTACTTATTTAGCAGAATATTCTTAAACAACATAGCAATTGAAAATATCATACAAAAATATTATAAGAGACTGATGAATTAAAATTATCAGGGTTTATTTAATTTCTTGAAACCAAAATGCTTCCCAGGCATCATAATATAGATATGTGTTAAAGTCTTAAAATAACTACTGGATCAGTACTTATTTATGTCTGTTGATGTAACGCATGGCTACTAAATACAAATTCAGCTTTCTGTATAGAGCATTCCCATTTTCCTTCATTTCTTGTGTCTACTTCTTTTTTTTAGAAATAATATTAATTAAAAAGAATTCTCTGTTAATGTGTCTGTTGAGATAATTATAATGATATTTTAAAATGTCATTATTCTCTCAACAAACCCTTTGCATTCAGAGAGGAAGTTGAATCAAACTATCACCCTTTCAAGACATACGGAGAACATTACAATTTTATTATTCATGTTCTGTTTAATACAGTGTTAAAATCTGAAATAAAGAAGACTTGATATGTTTCTACAGAATCTGAAAAGACAGGGGGAGGACAATATGTCATATTATTGGTGGCAGAATGAGGCTGACACATACAGAAGGAGAGCTTCCTTGGACAAGCAGCTCTGCTGCATAGAACGCAGGGAGATTGAAGCTGTAAACTGTGGACATCCTCAAGGGCTAAAAGATCCTGCTGGGAGGTGGAATAGCAGAATTTGATCTATTGCTAGTGCAGAGTGATGTTGAAACTCTAATAAGAACACAAACTAAAAATGATTGGTTTGATAGAAAACGTGGCTGAAAATTTGTAGTCCTCGATTTTTCTGACACAATTAAGATGAAAATCTTGTCTTCCAAAGATTCAGGAAATATTTGAGGACAAATGACAATGACAAAGGACATGACAAATGACAAAAAATAGGCTTTTCCATTTTTGAGTGTCCGGAATTTCATAGGGATAGTTCACTCCTCCTTGAACTTCCCTCTCCAAATAAGCATCCTAAATTAACAAGTAAGCCAGCTTAAATTGAGATAATAATGTCATTTCTTCTCTCAGAAACGTTGATATCTATAAGCTAATATTTATAAGATACTTGGAGACAACTGAATTGGAAGTGCTCTAGAAATGTAGATTATCATTGGTGTTATAAACCGATATAATTTGTATTTTCTTCAGAATCAGTTTTTTTTTATTTATTCATATTTATGACTTATGTGTATTTATGTGTATCAAAAATAATAAAAAGATTTTTTAAAGTGTTGATGGAACTTTAATTACTTCAACTGGAAAATCAGCAGAAAAACTTTTCAGACAACAAAGCAATATGTTGAATTTATGAACCTCCCCCACACTTATTTACATTTAACATAGTGGAAACATTTGAATCATTTAGTTGATGGATTGGAATCACATAGAGTTAATTAAACATATCCTATGAGTGTTATGGTTTTTTTTTCCAAAGTTTATATATCAGTTGTACTTAAAAAATACATGTACTCCAGAAAAATCCTTATAATATCTAGATTTAAAAAAAATAAAAAGTTATTTCTGATTTCAGGAACATCTCTTTCAAATTTCTGAGTAGATCTGGACAGTTTTGGAAAGTTTTATTACTTGCTGTGACAGAAATGTGGGTTTTTTTTGTTTTTTTTTTTCATCATGTAGTTAAATACAAAAGCTCCAATAATCTTACACACATGATTTTGCCTCGTAATTTCTCCATTAGAAAGCATGGCTTGCAAAGGGAATTTTGCTATTATAATTATTCTTCTTCTCAACATACATGGTTTAAGATACTAAAAATACCAGTTAAGTCTTAAGGCACACAGGGTATCTAATTATTTATTATTGTTATTATTATTATTATTTTACTAAAATTTATTATTATTTTTGACTCTGCCTTGCTACTTGTGCAGAGGTCTGGCCTGATATGGGTGCTGCATCAAGAATTCTGTGTTTTTCCTCTACTGTGCCTTGTGAAACACAGCTTAAACAAGCCATCTGAGAATGATGAAAATTATGACTTTGAGAAAAACCCATGAAGTCCGTATTGCAAGGGAAGATAGAGAATGTTATAAAACAGTTGCCAAGTTTGGGTTCAGGTTCTAGAGAAAGTAAGCAGTGATTTTTGTTTCTGTCTTTTCTAAAGTTTCCAAAGCTTGTTGACAGCTTTAATGTGTAGTCTGCACACCATGGACATACCACCTTCTCCCAAACAGAAGCTCAGTACTGAATAGACTGACTCACATTTTGCGAAGGCGTATGTGCTTTGTGTGGCTGCAACTGATCTCCAGGAAAAAAAAAAAAAAAAAAAAAAAAAAGAGAAAGAAAAAGAAATCTGATCTTTCTTTTCTTATCTGAAATATCTGCTTTCAAAGACATTACTGGCAAAACTGTGTATCCCAGGTATGAATCAAGCTTATCATTGTCACATTTATCATTTCAGAACCATAGCAATATTTTAATGGAATTAATCTTTAATGGAATTAAGTATTTGTGAATTGCCCAAATTTATTTTTCATAATGAAACTAATAGAAATCTATCTCAATAGATCATGTTAACCTACAAATCTGTGGTAGTAGATCAGTTTCAAACTAGAAAACCAAACTGAAATCGGTACATTTCTAATCAGAAAAATTATGTCTGGCAGTTCAATTATATGTGCAATTACTCATACTTCAGTCATGGGAGATACAAACATTCAGTTTTTCATGCTAACTCTGGAGAAAGGAAATGCATATTAATGAAAAAAAAAATCCTTTCCTTTCCTTTCCTTTCCTTTCCTTTCCTTTCCTTTCCTTTCCTTTCCTTTCCTTTCCTTTCCTTTCCTTTCCTTTCCTTTCCTTTCCTTTCCTTTCCTTTCCTTTCCTTTCCTTTCCTTTCCTTTCCTTTCCTTTCCTTTCCTTTCCTTTCCTTTCCTTTCCTTTCCTTTCCTTTCCTTTCCTTTCCTTTCCTTTCCTCTCTTCTCTTCTCTTCTCTTCTCTTCTCTTCTCTTCTCTTCTCTTCTCTTCTCTTCTCTTCTCTTCTCTTCTCTTCTCTTCTCTTCTCTTCTCTTCTCTTCTCTTCTCTTCTCTTCTCTTCTCTTCTCTTCTCTTCTCTTCTCTTCTCTTCTCTTCTCTTCTCTTCTCTTCTCTTCTCTTTTCTTTTCTCTGATGTTGTCATTACAAAATTTTTTCCCCAGAAATTTCTGTGGGGTAAAATGCCAAATCAGAGTAGGATAAAACTTGTGCAATACTCCTGAAATCCCTGAATATATTTTTTCTTACTCTTCCACAGTAGTTTTACTATTTTTTATTTTTTTACATATTCCTCTAGTAGCTAGTAATCCCTACTTCATCAGCAAAACTTTAAAGTGTTGTAGCAGTATAACAGAAAACATGCTCTTTGCCCCAGAGTGTTCAAAATATAATAAAACCTGAATAATTGCTTAAGCATCTTTCTGAAATCATTCTTTCTTAAGAAAGAAATTTAGGCACTGTCTTCTGCCAGCCATACCTCAGATATCTGTTTTCTAATCTGTTTCCACATTTACTTTTCTTACCACCGAGATAACCCAAATTATTCTTTTCTCACACCCAGGCCAAAATCTTCTGTGATAGGAAGCTGAAGAAAGACAGTCAGCCTGTGCTAAGGTCCCTCCAAAACCCACTATCTGAAGTGATCAGTTTGACTAATCCCTGTTGATCTAATAATTGTCTCCTACTACAGGAACAGCAGTCTCAGCAGTGTAGGCTGCAGTTCAAACACTTAATAAAGCACAAAATGAAAGCATCACAACCATATAAAAATATATTTCAGTTTCCTCCTTCAGAAATCAAATGGCAAAAAACCCAAACATTTAAAGTTAGGAAACATCAAATAAAGAATAGACACATTTATGTAGGTTTATGAAATATTGCATGCTGTATTCCATCACAAGTACTAAATCATTCAGTTTATAGGATGCACACGTAAGGGAAAAACACTAAGTGTGCACAATAACTTTCAGAGTATGTCTATAGTGAACAAAATTGCACTGTGAAAAGACACACAGCTGGCTCTGGAACTAGAAACAATCATGATATGAAAATGAAATGACCTAATTAGTCCCAGTGCAAATATCACATTCGATAGCTATCCTACTTCCTATAGATGAGCTAGTATACTTGTGTGGCATACATATATCCTCCCTTCTGGGACTAGCTTGAATAACCTTATGTGAAGTGTGTGTGGATGTGCCCTACATTTCTCAATTATCCCAAGTTCTTAATTATCTTCAAGTGCTTGCTATCGGAACTCAACATTTTTAAAGAAGAGTTTATCAGTAGGTAATTAATATATCTTTATCTGTAGGCAATTAATATACCCTTAAGATATTCAAGAAGAATAGTGATTTTCAGCAATCAAGAATGTTTTAAAATAATTTGCTTTTTCAGAAGATGGGTGTGACTCACTCCTTCTAAAAATAAGACCTCTGAGAACCTCTCAAAACCTTACCTGTGAGACTCTTGGAAAACTGGGAGTGAACTCTGCAGAGTTCTTCTCCTCTTGGGTAGAAATGGTAGCAGATCTCTCCCCCACTACCCTTCTCACTCCCTGTCTCTCTGATTTTAGTTTTCATTTGATTCAGATTGTTTCCTGTAAAGCTTATACCTTACAGTGTTATAAAACAAACAAACAAGAACTCTAGAAGAAAACTTCCTGTATACTCTGTGCATTTGCAGGTTAGTTGAGATCCAGGAATGACATTACTATGGCATATTCTTCTCTATTTCTAGAAAACTATGAGGAAGTGGCAAGGAAGAAAATAGCCTATAATTTTACTAACCTCTTTCAGTTACTTCAGTTTGCTGTCTTGACTCTAATTTCAGTTGCATGCAGAAAAGCAATGTGCAACACCATGAAACAGAAATTTAACTGGAATGAAACTAGTGTAGATGATACTGACCCCCCATCATTTAATACACTACTTTTTTTTCCTCTTCAGTCTACTTTAATTGGTACCCTTCACAGAAAGCAAAAACGAAAGGGGAGTTAAGTGAACCATTCTGATTTAATATAACTGAAGGGCTAATATTTTATACTGCGTTGGCTTTTAGTGTTTGCATTAAGTACAGTGAGTGCAGTGTGCTTTACAAATATATGTGGATGCATAGATCTGACCTCTAGAGCTTACAATAGGAAAAGCTAAATGGTGAATAATGAAAAAGAATATCATAGAAAAATGAAACTTTTTTTTTTTAAAGTAATTTATTAGAAGCCTTATATTTAAGTAATTAGAACCCTAATTTTTTCTGTATTATCCAGAGCAAGAAATCACAGGGGTAATATCTCAGTTGGTTCTGTCTTCTTTTCTTCAGTTTTTCCTAAGATAAACAAAATGTTTTTGGGTACTTTCCCACTGAAAAACCTTTTCCACCCATGAAAATTATGCTGAAAACTCAGGCTATTATCTAAATGAGTAAAATTAAGACCAACTAGGTTGAAAGCCCAGAATGAGGCACAGCACATATATGTTGCTTAGAAAGTAATGCCTCCTATTTATTTCCAAGTAAACTTCAACAGATGTGAAGAGCACAATAACATTATTTGATAGAGCAAATTCTCAGCTCCAAAACACCATTTTTTAACACAGTCACTACTATTAGCTATGTATTTTCTCTAGTGAAGACTAAGAGACTGCATGCCACACTCATAAAAATATGAATGGTCATCCAAGAACACAGCTTGTCTTTTATGTCACTGTCATCACTAATGAAACATAACACTCACCACTTCACTTTGCTCCCTTACGCTCTTTGGTCTCCATAAATGTTCAACAAGCACTGACAAATGTCAAAGGGTGCCGTTTTTACTACATGGAGGAATTCAATGACACACCTTTGCTTCATCCACACTTCTATGTCAGATGCCATTTTATCAGTGTCCCTCTGCTGCCATCTGTCTCATGGCAACAAAATGCAATGGAATACTGGCAGGAAGGTTCAACCTTTATTGACATCCCACCAACATCCACCTTTGATTTCGCGGGCCAACATATTAAAATAGGAGGCATTGCTTTCACAGCAGACCTTTTAAAAGACCTGCAGAATCTTGTCTTTAGTTTCTCTTGATTTTCTCTTTCCTACCATACATTCACCATTCACAAATACTGCCATTTGTTATCTTTTTTGGATGAGTTTTTTTTAGATTAAAACCCAATAAAAGATTACAATTTGGAGGATTTACTTATTTTCTGTATAATACTACCTTTCCACCATAACTTGTACAATGATAATACTAGTGGGTTGTTATTTGCTGTTTGTTACAGATAATACAGGTAATAATCTTGATGAATATCCATGTGTACTTTGTTCAGTAAAGCATTAGAGAGATGAGAGAAAGGGCATACTGATGCTCTTTATATTGCAATCCACCTTCTAATGAGAAAAGTAGGTTCATCTTCAGCTGAGTCTGCCATGGCAGCCACCAGATGATCCAGCAGTTTGTCCCTGAGTGAAGCAGAAATTCTTATAGATTTTCATCTTGACTGTACTGGCCACTTCTATTTGAGCTAGAGGTCTCGTAGTCTTCAAAACTTTAAAGTATTAAAATTCAACAATTTTTTGTTCTTTTTCAACATGCAACTAGCTAGAAGATATTATTGCATTAAGTTTGTTGCTTTCTTTATCAGGTTTCATTCTTTCTATCTTATGTTCAACTCACCTGAATTTAAGTAGAATCTCATTCTAAAGTAAATAAACAACAAAAAAAGCAAATACAATTTGTTTTTTGTTTGTTTGTTTTTCTACTGTAAATTTTCCAAAAATTACCCTAGCAAGCTCTAGAAGAAAGGTCACTATTATTATTGCCCCCAGGTAACTGCAGATTCAATCCACTTGCTAATTTAAATGTCATTTTTTCACTACATTGTCCTAAATCTTACAAAAACTGCAAGATTTTAAGGCTTGAACTGATTCAGTTAATAAATTATTTACTTGTAATCTCTTCTACTCTTGCCTTGTCGGTTGTTGACCTCTACAGTCAAACAGGTTTATAACTTCTTATTAATATAAATTAAAATAGAAGCTCTCCTACCAAAATATATGTATATTCCTTTAGTTCTATATTCTATGAAGCTTTCCTGCATTGCTAAGCATTATTATATGCAAAAGTAAATGCCAAGGTGTTGATATAACTCCCTAAAAGTTGATAGTGGCAAAGCAAAAAATACATTTGCAAAAAGGACTGTATCTTTCTAATTTTTTATTTACAGAAAATGCTTCAGATCTGTGGGGTATAAACACTTATCTCTCCCTCCTCCCCACCCCCCCCCACAAAAAAAAAAAAAAAAAAAAAAAAAAGGAGAGAGATTATAAACTTTAGGTGTTGAAATGGAAAAATTGTGTATACATATCTTATTGAGTGCTTTCGTGGAAAGTAAATTACAAAAAATAACCACAAAGTAAAGTTACCAGTAGTAAATTCATTTATTCTATAAAATTTGCAGATGATCTTTTAGATTCACAACATCCATTCTTATGGAGAAGCGGAAGAAAAATTCTTCTGTCTTCCATCTATTCTTATCCTCAGCCCACTCCAGTGAATCACACCTCCAGAATCAGACAGCATTTTGCTTTACAGCTACTGTTATGGACAAAGATATAAAAATTCTTCCTATGTGTTGATTAAGATTCCTAAGTGTTTGTTTAGGTCTAAATTTCTTAATAGTTAATTTATTTACTGATAGTTGTTAATGCCTCTTGCAATTTACTTCTTCCCAACTAAAACAAACTAACCTGGGAGCTAAATCAAAACAAAAATGTCTGTATAACTAGTTAGATTAATAATATTTCAATTTCAGAAGAGGACTCTTCTGCTATAAACACAGCTTGTAGAAGAAATAATTACAAGTAAAGAATTTAACTAACGTTTTATTAGATAGGAATACCTAAAGTGCTGATATTTACAATCCATTCAAGTCTACTTTCCATTTCTGCTCCCCAGAGTGATTCTATGACTCTGCCTTCTAAGTATATTCTCCAATTAGATGAATCTCAGTTCTTGGTATCCTGGGAGTTAACATTCAGCTTGCAGACTTCCTGATCTTAGCTCAGTTTAGAAAACTAATTTTTTAGGATATTCTAGAAGAAAACCAATGAAGTCAGTTTTCAGATTACTTCAGGCCAAACTATAATCTGAGTTCTGCAATGTGATGAAGATAATCTAAGAGTCTTTTTTTTTTTTTTTTTCTTGTAGTAAAACTAAATAAAGCATAAGAATTGTAACACCAGTTTTAGAATATTCAGCTGTTGAGTTGGATCTTGAGGAGGACTGAAAACTTACTGAACAGTGGGGCCCAGAGGGTAGTGATTAATGGCACAAAGTATAGTTGGAGGTAACTAGCACTTTGGCTCAGGGGTCAGTACTGAGTTCAATCCAGTTTAACTTCTTGATTAATGATCTGGATGATGGATGACGGATCTTGCTGAAAGAGTACCCGCAGCAAGTTTGCAGATGACACTTAATTTATAGCAATGGTTGATTCACCAGAAGGCTGTGCTGTCATCTATAGAAGTACCTGGACAGCTAGAAAAACTGGTTGACAGGAACCACATGAAGTTTAATATGGGAAAGTGCAAAGTCCTGCATCTGGGCAGGAACAACCTCACACACAAATATAGGGTCTGATTGGCTGGAAAGCAGCTCTATATGGAAGAAACTACTAAGGGCCCTGGGGGATACCAAACTGACCAAAAGTCAATAGCATGCCAATGGGGCAAAGAAGGCAAATGTTCCCCTTGGCTGCCTTAGGAAACATTATTAGGATGTTGAGGGAAGTGACTCTCACTCCCTGTTTAGCCCTCGTGAGGCTGAGGGCCTCAGAGTCACCTGCTGAGTTAATATCTGGAGTTTGTAATACACGAGAGACAGTCCAGAAACATGCTACAAAGATGACTAAAGCAGTAGGGCATCCCACCCATGGAGAAAGACAGGGGCAGAGAGTCAACAAGTTAAAGTAACAGAAGGGAGGGTGCAAACAGGGCAAAGCCAGGACATTTTCAGTGGTACCCAGCATCAGGACAAGAAACAATGGAGATAAACTAGAACACTGGAAATTTCCTTTGAACACCAATAATCACTTCTGCACTGTGCAGGTTATGGAGCACTGGCACATGTTGCCTAGAGAGGCTGTGGAGTTTCTGAGCACTTGGAGATTTCCATAAGCAAACTGGATGTGGTCCTGGGCAGGTAGTTCCAGGGGCAGTTCTGGGGAAATGCCTGGAGTTAACCTCAAGCCCTGAAGCTCAGACTTACGACTTCCCCTTGCTTCCCAAATTTTTACTCTATCTAACTCAAAAAAAAGGATATCTTAGGAATGTATCTGCATATTTAACCAAAACAACATTCCTGGTGTACTTGCTCACTGAAGAAGTTTGAAGCTAATTCTCCTTTTTGATCACCTTCACTAACACTGGCTGTTGCACTCCTTCCCCCAGCTTACATGAGAGATCGGAAGTCCTGTGCAGGAACCTGGAGGCGCATTCTGCAAGTCCACCTTCCTTACATTTAAAAGCTAGACATTGAATTGTTCATGGGTACATAGTGATGCGTTAAGTATTCCAGAGGTATTAGTAAAAATTAAATAGTGAACTTAAAAGCTAAAATTGTCACATAGAATCTTAAATTGCAACAGTTGAAAAAGGAAAAGGCTAGAAATTAACTATGTGAAAATTATACATTTGTTAGTATTTCTAATTTTCTTTGTGATAGCCATAATTATATTTTTCTTGAGATTTTATGTGATCAAATTTTGCTCTCAAGAATATTTGTGCAAACATAAAACATTGTGAATATGATTGTAAAACTGCATTCATTCCAGTCTTTGAATATGACTGTTTTGAAAGCTTCATAAGGATTGAAGCTGGAGTGGTGAGGAGAGTTTCGGCAAAACAAACAAACAAACAAACAAACAAGCAAAACAAACAAAAACACCCCCCAAAAACCCTAAATAAATAAGACAAACACAAAATCAGTCACCGCATTGGAAGTCAGAAAGTAATATGGATGAAGAGTAGTCTTACTCAAGATTAAATAGGGGTACCTTGAAATGGAACTGCTTAGTCATGAACTGTAATAAAGAGATTATGAGATACATAATGTAAACGATGTTCAGAAAATTGGTATACACATCTCAGCAACAAAAAGGCGAGACACGATAAACACTTTCAAAAAGCTTTTCTAGCTATTTTAAATACAGATGTTCTTCTTGTGCTTTTCTTTTTCCCCCAGAAAATATTTATTGTGAAAAACTAGATTAAGGTAATTTCATCTTATAATTTCCAGTCTTATTTCCTGCAAATCTTTGATTTTCAGTTGAAAGACTTTTAGAGACACACTTTGGATTTATTTACCAGCTCTACTGGTTTATATCAAGGCATGCAACAACTGGTATCTATATACATACGATACACCTTGACAATGAAAGAACAAAATATTTTCCCTGGAACCAAAATCTTCTTCAAAGTGATAGAAAGATGATGAGCTGTTTCTTGGGCCCTTATATTAGTAGTATAACACAGAAAGAAGACAAGAAATAATTCTCATAATCTCCAGGCCAAAGACTTTCTCCTGGAGTAGTTAATTATAAGGAAAAAGTTTATCACAGAGCTTGTGTTAAGCGCTCTGAGTAGCAGGCAATTATGACTTGTTAGATTGTGAGTTCTCTGGAAAATGAACTCTGTTAACAGGCAATACATCAGGCTGAAGAAATACCATAGCTTAAAAAAAGATACAGTGATTAAGAGCTAGCTATAGTAACACTAAGATTTAATACTCTTTCTTGTGTAATACATGAAATGGAAAAGCATAAAACATGTTCAGAACTTCAAGACCTAAATAACTTTCTCTGTAAAGTCATCCTACCTCTTACTGACTCCACAAAATCCCACTGTTTAAAGTCTATAGAAGATTATACAGGAGCTGTACTAAAAAAAGACCTCATATTATTGTTTTCATTGTTATTGCCAATATCAGATTAAAATACTAATAGCAACAAACTTGTTTTCATTTATCTTTAGCAGAAGAATGTGAAACATTACCTGACTGAAATACCTAATATTGTTCAGAAACTCTGAATAAAGCAGTATTTCATAGAACCGTAAGACAAGTTTCCCAAAGCCCCATTCAGCCTGGCCCTGAACACTTCCAGGGATAAGGCATCCACAGGCACTCTGGGCAACCTCTTCTGGTGCCTTACCACATTTATTGTGAAGAATTTCTTCCTCATATCTAGTCTAAATCTACTTTTTTTTGTTGTTGTTTGTTTGTTTAAAACCATTATCCCTAGCACTATCACTTGCACTTAATTCTCCATTAGTACTAAAATATTAATTCATTTATATAATAATGAATATAATGATAATGAAGCTTTCTTGGAGGGGGCTTGCCCTCTATGTTAATAAGTGAATTAAGATGTTAAGAAGAACTGCCTCTAAAAAATAGCCATGACCAGGTTGAGAATTTGTGGGTTAAAATCTAGGAGCAGATCAGTAAAGGACATCTGGTGGTTGGGTTCTAATACAGACTGCCTGTTCAAAGAGACCCAGCAGATGAGGACTTCTTCCTTCAGTTACAAGAAGCATTGTGTTCACAGGCTCTCATCTTCATGGGGAATTTCAGCCACCTGGATGTCAACTGGGAAAGCAACATGGTGGGATGCAAACTATCTAAGAGGCTCCTAGAGTCTATTGAGGACAACTTCCTGGTCCAGTTATTAGACAAACCAACAAGAGGTGAAGTGTTACTGTATCTGGTGCTCACCAGTGCAGAGGAGATCAGTACGGAAGTTAGGACTGGAGATTTGAAACAGTCACCATGACTTCATCAAGAGAAGGTTATGACTAATCAGTCTGGTGGCCTTCTATGATGGAGTGATGACATCAGTGGATGAAGTAAGGGCAATTGATGTCATCTATCTAGACTTGTGAAAGGCCTTTGACATGGTCCCATATGTCTCCATCCAATTTATAGGAGGGAGAGAAGGTTCTCTGAAATATGCATACCTGGCGTGAGATTAAGAAACAACGGTCCAGATGTTGGTCTGACCAGTTTATTACAAATGTTAATAAGGGAGATGAAGAAAGGGGAGGATGGACACTATTACAGATTGGGGTAGTGGGGAAGGGAAGAAAGGGGATAGAAAAGATAGGAAATAGAAGCAAAGGAGTCTTCATAGGTACAAATTAGGGTGACGGGGAAGGGAAGAAGGGCAGTAGAAAAGATAGGAAATAGGAGCAAGGAGTCTCTATAGGAAGCAAGAGAGAGATAGTCACCACCATGGGTCCATGTGGTTTGTGGTTCAGTTGATGCTCTTCAGTAGAGGTGGGCCGTTGGGTGTTGTTGCATTGATGAGGACGGGGACCACCGCGACAACAACGATGATGATGATGATGGCAGCACAAACTTATTTATAAGTCCAAAGTGGTTAAGTAAGCCTTTTGGAATGACAGTTTCTGGCTTTTGGATCTCATCAGGAATTTCTTTTGTTCCTATCTCCCTGGCCTTGCCAGCAGATAAGAGGGAGTATGGAGATGCCAACTAGTTAGTATCTTGCCTTCACAAGATACGATGGTATCATCCCCCAGTCTCCCATAACAGACTTTGGTCACAGGACAGATCTTACGCCTGTAAACAGTCCAGTAAACAGTGCAGTAAACAGTCCTGAGCATTCCCTTGACTCTTGGGCCAAAGACAAACAGCTCCAAAGAAGTGTTTTCAAATGTAAATTGTCCAGACAGTGATGTTGACTGCCACATGGTAGCACCCACCTCTCATCTCCTGGAGTCTTATCACAAGAAATACCTCAGGAAGCAAGCTTTGAGCCAGAAAACAGGGAAGGATTCATACACCATACCATATCCTTATCTCTAAATTGGAGAGACATGGCTATGAAGGATGGACTATTAGGTGGATAAATATTTGGTTGGACTGACACTCTTCAGCATCTTTATATATTACATAGACAATGGGAACCAGTGCACCCTCAGCAAGTTTGCTGATGATACTAAGCTGAATGGTACAGTTGATACAATAGAAATTAGGAATGCCACCCAAAGGGACCAGGACATACTTGAAAAGTAGACCCACAGGAACATAATGACGTTCAACAAGGCCAAGTGTTGCACCTGGGTCAGAGCAATCTCCTGTGTTTGTGCAGACTAGGAGAAGAATTTGTTGAGAGCAGCCCTGGGGGTCTTGGTGGACAAAAAGCTGGATTGGATATGAGCCAGCAGTGTGCACTTGCATCTCGGAAGGCCAGATGATGTCCTCTGCTCCATCAAAAGAGAGGTAGCCAGCAGGGAGACTGAGGTGATTGTACTCCTCTACTCTGCCCCTGTGAGGCACAACCTGCAGTACTGCATCCAGTCCAGGGGACCTCAGCACAAAAAAAAAATGTAGAGCTGTTGAAGAGGATCCAGAGATGTACCATGAAGATCATCAGCAGGCTGGAGAAACTCTCCTATGAAGAAAGGTGGAGGAAGCTGGGCTTGTTCAGCCTGGAGAAGAGAAGGCTCAGGATGGATCACATGGCCTTCCAGTACTTAAATTAAACTTATAAACAGGTGGGAAATCTTTTTTTTTTTTTTTTTTTTTTTTTTTTTTTTTACATGGGCAGATAGTGATAGGACAAGGGGGATGAGTTTTAAATTAAAAGAGGGGAAATTTAGACTAGATGTTAGGAATATATTTTTCACTCAGAGGGTCATGAAGCACGGGCACAGAGCATCTGTGCATGCCCCATCCCTGGAGGTATTCATGGCCAGGCTGGATAGGGCCCTGGGCAACCTGAGCTGGTGAGGGGCAGGGGCCTTGGAACCAGGAGGGACTTTGAAGTCCCTTAAATCCAAGTCATTGTATGATTCTATGATTCTTATGATTCTGTTCACTTAAAAGATGAAAATTAAGCTTATTTGCAAGAATATGGAAGAAAATACTTTCCATTAAATTGTGAATTTCTCATTTGATTATATGCAGACAAAAATATAAGGAAATTGGTTTCCCGCGGCTAGAGAAGAGAACAAGAATATCTGATGAGGCATTTCATATACATACCTCCATCACTTATTTCCTCTACTGCCTAGCAGGAATCACCTACACACTCTGCAGTTCAGCTCTTTTGTCTATGGCACAGAGTTCAGTGCATAGTGTCTGAAAGAAAGGTATTGCTAAATTTATATTTCAGAACTAATAACTTTAAACATAAGTGCTACTGTAAACAGAGGATGTGGGGCAGCTTCAGCTTAAAAATGTCTTGTAGATATATTATCTTCAAATTTTCTGGAATAATATAAAAGATACTCACTTCTCATCTACCTTGTATTTCATATATGAATATATATATATCATACACGGTTTCTCTCTCTCAGAAAAAAAGTTGTAGACTAAGACTAATTTAATTTTCATTTGCTCACTGCTTTCTCACTTTGACCAATTATGTCACAAAAATGAATTTCATTCAAGTCATCTTGTGAATGGGAACAGTTTCTAAGGTGAACTGATGAACCTGATGTTTGGTACGTATTGTGATTCTCATTTCAACTAAAGAAATTATTTTCTTGTAAGTGCCATCAATCATTTCTCTCTTAAAATAGATTTTAAGTGATTTTCTCAAGAAACCATATTCTTGCTAACTAGATTACCTGTGGTACTGATCATAACTTCCACCCTATGATTTTCTTAAACCACTATTTATTTGTAGGCACTTGTGCATAAAGATATAGGTCCCATGTAGTTGACTAAAACATGCTATGTCTCAATGAAGATCTGATAGGGATAAAATGGGAGGAGCTTGTGTAACTTTTCCTGTGGAACTGCTGTTAAAATCTACAGAACTTCAATAATCTACATTGTTTTCTGAATGATCCTATGTCATTTTATATTAGAGATTAAAACATCTACTGTCACTGTTAATGCAATAAGACAAGCCTAAAATAAACAACTCCAGCTATCATTAACCATTATGTTCTAAGATTTTCCTATTTGAAAAACGGTACTTCATATCACTTCTGTTACATTCCTCCTTATTTGTTCGTTAGCTGTATGTTTTCAACTTAGTTTAGGAGCTGCCTGGAAATCTAATGGGACTTAATAATAGCCATATACTAGCTAACAAACAAATCTGCTCTCTTGAATGCAAAATTAGATACCCGAATATACATTTCTGTGTGGCAAATTTGCCTATAAAATCCTTAATAATAGGACCTTTGCAGCTGCATTTATAACAATAATTTCTGGAATGTGTTATAACATTTAAGATAGCAGAAAGTATTTTATTCCTATTAGATTGTTGGTTTGTGTTTCCAGGCAAATAAAAGAATAACCATTAGAGCTGTTGGACATGGATGTCTCCATCCCTATATGCCCCTTTCATATATATCCTTAGAAATAAATTGCAATTTCTGCTGCAATTCCTGTGCTGCATGTCTTTGTTGAAATTAACCGGCTAAAACCTGAGGACTGCAATTGTGCAAAGAACTGATAAGAATCATGAGCTTCACTCCATTTCCTCTTGTAAAAATGAGATGCATAAATACAGGATCACAGATTACAGAAAAACTCAGAGGAAGGTTTCCCCTGCTGAGTCAGCATCAGATGGTGATAGCATACATTTGCCAAGTCTATTTTATCATTTGTCCTACACTACTGGTTTTGGAAACTTGAAACTTTCTCTTGAAAATATAGATGTGCTTTATCATCACATCATCACATCAATGGCATTTCCATACATGTTGATTTACAGTAACATCCTCCAATTAATTGATATCCTTCTCAGTTTAAAAGAAACTCATATGTTCCCTGAATGTTTAGTGAGGAACTTCTAGTTCTAGGAACTAGGAACTTCTAGGAAATTCTGGAGGTTCTCTAGAGAAGTTAAGAACATCCCCTGCACATGCACCATCTCCAACTGTCAGAGTAACAATCTGTGGTCATACACAGGAGTACTCATGTTCATCCTGCTACCTTGGTCAACGTTTCTTCACTAAGAGCAGCTGAAAATGACACAAGGGGAATTCTGAACACAGAAACTGAGTTGAAAGTGATAGTCAACTAATCACATCTAATATTTCAAAAACAGAAATACTGCTAGTAGTAGTAAGTTGGTAGCCTCCTACTTATTTACATGGAAACTACAGCAGATGCAAAGAACAGAATAACACTATTTAATAGAGGAATTTTCAACTACAAAACACTATTTTTCAACATAGTTACCAACATTAGCAATGCATTTTCACATGCAAGGACCATGAGTGCCACTCTCATAAAAATCTGCGCCAGTGGAGGTGATCTGCTGTTTCACAGCTGCAATAATGGCATCATTGCTAGGAAAATGTTGCCGACAGTTCAACTTTCATCAGCCTGAAAAAATGGAACTCAGAAGGCACAAAATCTGGACTATATGAAGGATGTTGTATGACAGTTCAGCCAAGACTGCCAATGTGCTCGGCTGTCTTCACAGTGGTGTGAGTCCTGGTGCTATCATGTTGCAAGAGAAATGTCTTCTTCCCCGGCCTGATCTTGTGTTTGAGCCTTCAGCTTAGTAAGTATCATGATGTAGTGGTCAGAGTTAATGATTTGTCTGGATTCCAGGAAATCCAGAAGGATCACCCCTTTCCTGTCTCAAAAGTCAGTACACACCTTTTTACCTGCTAAAGGCAGCATCTCAAGCTTTTTCTTCAATGGGGAATTCACACCACTCCATGCTCTGCTGCTTTGACCCTGGCTCATAAAGGTGATGGCATGTCTCATCATTACTAATGATGAAATGCAGGAAACTGTCACCTTCAGCCCTGCATTAGTTCAGTAATTCCTGACAAGCTTGCATACTGTGTTCCTTCATTTCCTGTGCGAATACCTGTGGGACCCACCTGTTGCAAACTTTCTGATATTCCAGCACTGCCACCATCATTTCCAAATCACTGGAGTCGATATTCAGCTCTATATGGAGTTCCCTGGTTGTGATCTGCTGATTCTTGTGGATGAGCTGATCAAGATTCTCTTTATTTTGTGGTGTGACAGTTGTGCATGACTGTCTGGAATATAGCTCATCTTTCATGTTACTGTTGCCATTGCTGACATGCACCACCCATCACCTGGCTGTACTCACATCCACTGTTTTTCTCCATCAAATTTCAGCAGGCATCAATGAATGTCAGTGGGTGTAATTTCTTCTACGTGGAGGAATTCAATTCCACACCTTTGCTTCATATGCAATTCTATGCCAGGTGCCATTTTATCAGAGTGCACCTCTGCTGCCACCTGTAACAGAGCAACAAAATGTAATGGAATATTTGTGGAAAGGTTCAACCTCTACTGTCATATCATCAACATTTGCCTCTGACATCTCTTATGCTTGCAAACACTGCATTCTTGGGTTATTGAGCTGCTATACTTAACCACTGCATCTTGCTAATTAAATGTTCCTGCAGAAAAAGGCTGGGATTGCTAACTTCTCTCTACTTCCTGTATTTTGTTTTTTGGTGTAGTGAAGGATACCATTCATCTCTGACACTGCAATAAAATAGGAGGCATTACTTTCAGAGCCACTCTTGTAAGAGAGGCGGTAGTAGTATCGTATTTTCTTTCCAAGGAGAACACAGTAATTCACAGAAGGCTTGATTTACATCAAGGTATCTCATCATCATTGAAATTATGAAATTAATGCCAACATTTAGAGCAGATGAAGAAAATACTGCCACATATTAAAAGCTATATGTAGTATTTGAAGTATATTTATCAGTCTATCAAAGTGTTCACACCATCTATGATAGGAATTTCTAACTACCACCATTTTGTCACACTTATGAAATACTGGAGGAGAAAGAAGACATTAAAGACAACATTAAAAGGTCCCATTCTATTCCAAGCTTGTTTGATCTTAAGGCTGCTATTCAAGAGAATCATATGCCATAGCCTACTACTTCCACATAATTTATTAATGTGTAAATCTTAAATTGAAAAGAATTTGAAACAGTTAATGAGTAAGAATATTCTGGCAAAGGCATACAAATTATAGAATGTAGTATGAGCAGTGCAGTTCAGTAAATCATTGTCAACGTTCTTTCAAGAAACATTTTGTGTTTCCAATAGGTGATTAACTCACATAAAAATAATACAAAAAAAAAAAAAAAGTTGTATGTATTCCTGAGTATTTCTGAATATGAATGATAGCAAATGTATTTAAACGACAAAGCTGTATTTAAATTGCAGTAAACATGCTTTTTACAGTCCCTCACTTTTGACTACATCTACTTCAGACAAGTCTTCCTGTAACTCATTTTATTTCTTGAGATGCTTCTGTTTAGTGAATCTCCCACCTCATCCTTTAATTTTCCTGACACTAATTCAAACCCATAAGCACAGAAGCCAAATGAAAGTTCACCAAACCCCTTGTGCACTCAAGCTGCCAAGTTTTGCACAGCTCTACTTAAGACTCACATATGTGATCACTCACTTTGAACAAGCTACAATCACAGCAACCAAGGAATTTGCACCAGTTTAGAACAAAGCCTGTTTCTTTCACTTGAGCCAAAGCTACTGGCAAAGAACACAAAGTGCTGGATTGGCAACTCAGCATGGATTTAATCCAGAATTCAATTTGAAGCTCCATTACCTACAAGCCTTAGCCTTCATACCAACTGAGGAAATGCCTACTGCTTTTGATAACATAAAGGATCAATTCCCAGTGGAAGTACATAAAGTTGTGCAGTGGTTCAAGAACAGCTATGCTAATGGAAGAGTCTTGCACTTTTTTATTAACAGAACAATTAGGAATTGACAACTCTACTGCTCTCTCCTAAATTTTCATTGATAGTGTACAGTGACAGTTTATCATGGATAGTCTGGATGACTAGAACTTGTGCTTCCATTGCACCTTGAAAAAAAGAAAACAAAAAACATGAGTCTGAGTTATTTTATCTTTATGTTCCTTTTACTTTCAGCTGACTGTATGACCCAAAGTATTCAATGAGGGCCATATAGGAGAGATCTTGCACCACCATGCTGCGTTACAAGGCAAAGAAATGTACTATTTCATTTGTAGTGCTGTAAATGGGAGTGCTTTTGTACCTTTGGGGTAAATATTATCTTTAGCTGAGCTGAGAAGAAACATTTTTCTCCAACTCTTTTTCACTGATAGCAACATACACTACGAACTTGAATGAAAAGAGACCCCTACCTTTCTATGTATCTATTTATTTTTGTGTATTCCTAAATTGCATCTCTTACTTAGTTGAACAAATGTCCTAATAAAATGAAATTTTGCACTTGTTTTGAATTAGAATCTACTTTTTGTTTTTTTTTAAACTACGACTATCTCTGTTGGTCGTTGTTCTCATGTCACAAGGATTGACAGCACTCCATGAACATGCTTAATTAGGAAAGGGAAAAAATTATAGTTCAAATTCTTACTGATATTTTAAAATAAACTTACTATGATTTTATGTCCAAATTACTTTTGCTGAAATCACAAAGCACATAATTATTATTTTTTAAATTTTATATATATATTTCTCCTTTTTTTTTTTCAGATTTTTTCTCTCTATTAATTTTAGAGTACTTCCAGTAAGAGTGGAAAAAAAAAAAAAAAACTTAAACAATTCCACCATCTAAGTTAGAACAATGTAAAAAAAATAAAATCAAATCACCATATTACCATTTGCTGTAGGTTAAGAACAAATATTTACAAACTAAATGGCCATGGACTGGCAGCCCATGTCTTGGACAGATATGCTCTTTGCTGGGTAAAGAACTGGCTGGATGTCCGGGCCCAGAGAGTGGTGGTGAATGGAGTTAAATCCAGCTGGTGACCAGTCATGAGTGGTGTTCCCTCGGGGTCAGTATTGGGGCCTGTTCCTGTTCAATATCTTTATTGATGACCTGGATGAGGGCATTGAGTACATCCTCAGAAAGTCTGCAGATGACACAAAGTTTGCAGGAAATGTTTATCTTCCTGGAGGTAGAAAAGCCCTACAGAGCAATCTGAACAGTCTGGATGGCTGGGTGGAGGCCAGTGGTGTGAAGTTCAACAAGACCAAGTGCCAGGTCCTGCACTTTGTCTGCAAGAACCCCAGGCAACGCTACAGGTGTGGGGTAAGTGGCTGGAAGACTGTGTAGAGGAAACCTGGCAGTATTGGTCAATGCTCAGCTGAACATGAGCCAGCAGTGAGCCCAGGTGACCAAGAAGGCCAGTGGCATGCTGTCTTGTATCAGAAATATCACTGCCAGCAGAAGCAGGGAAGTGATCATCCCTCTGTACTCAACCCTGGTGAGGCCACATCTCGAGTACTGTGTTCTCACTACAAGAAAGTCATTGAGGCTCTGGAGCATGTCCAGAGAAGGGTAACAAAGCTATGAGGAGTCTGGAGCACAGGCCTTAAGAGTAGCGGCTGAGACAGCTGGAATTGTTTAGTCTGGAGGAGAGGAGGCTCAGGGGAGACCTTATCACTCTCTACAAAGACCTGAAAAGAGGTTGTGATGAGGTGGGAGTTGGCCTCTTCTCCTGTGTAACTAGAAATAGAACTAGCAGGAGAGGTCTCAAGTTGTGCTGGTGGAGGTTCAGGTTGGAAGTATACTTCTCCGAGAGAGTGGTCAGGCACTGGAACAGGCTGTCCAGGAAGGTGATGAAGTCACAGTCCCTGGAGGTATTCAAGAAACATTTAGACATTGTATTGAGGGACATTGTTTAGCGGGAAATATTGGTCATATGCAGTCAGTTGGACTGGATGATCTCAGAGGTCTTTTCCAACCTTGGTGATTCTATGATTCTGTGATTCTAAACATTATACAAAAGCTAATGAGCAAAAATTATTTTTCTGGAATGTTAAACTTCCCCCCTCAAAAGAAATTCACTTTAAAACCTTAGATCATACCCTTAAATATTTTGTTAATATTGCTACCCTGAAATTGTGATATTATGTAGGTCACTCCAAAAGTAATGCCTCCTATTTTCTACCATGAAAACTACAACAGATACAAAGAGCACATTGGCACTATTTGATAGAGCAAATTCTCAGCTACATAACATTGCTTTTTTACATAGAAAATACCTCCATTAGCTATGCATTTTCACCACTGATTAGCAAGAATCTGCAGGCTGCACTTGTAAAAAATCTGCACCAGCTGTGCATGTCTGTCTGGAATGTGGCTTTTCTTTCACAGAGCTGTTGCCACTGCTGAAAAACACCCACCATCTCACTGTGCTCACATCCACTGTTTGATCTCCAAAAATGTTCAGCAAGTGCTGATGAATGTCAGTTGGTGACATTTTTTCCACATGTAGGAATTCAGTGACACACCTTTGCTTCATAGACACATCCATGTCAGATACCATTTTGTCAGTGTCATTTGTCACAAAACAAGGTGTAATGGAATGTTGGCAGGAAGGTTCAAACTCTACTGCTGTACCACAAACAACCACCTCTGAGGTTGTGGGTCAACATAATAAAATAGGAGGCGTTACTTTTGGAGCAGCCCTCATACATTAATATACATGTATTATAACAAAAACGCTTATATTTACCCATAGACATGAAATAGTTCTTCCTAATTGGTCTGATTAAGCACATGTTTCATCATAAAACGTTGACATGTAATATGAGCTTGGAAACCTCAAAGATATTTAGCATTCAATAGTATTGTGGTGGAGTTTACATTTTAAGTGCATGTATAGCACTGAAAGAGAGATTCTAAGCCCACATCTTACACATATGAATAAATAATGTTAAAGCTAATAAGATCTCTGAGAGAAAATTATGATTGTCTTTAATCACTAACCTTAAGCAGCAGTAGACCATATTATCAAACACCTTCATTTCTTATAAAACTATCTATCACACACAATATAGACCTGATGAAAAGGAAGGTGGAAGTAATCAGGACAGAATGCCAATTACCTCATTACTTGTCATAGCACATTGTAACTGGAAATTGCTTCTTTCAGGTTCTGTTTGCTCAGGCAATTACAATAAACTCTCTGCTTGACATGTTGTTTGCACAGATGTAGTGCATTAATAAACATGAGGGCTAATCTGAATTATTGAACCAGCCGCAATAATTCCAACAAAGGATTTATAATAAGTCCAAGAAAGCTGAGGTATCACTGGAATTCCCTGTAAGCAACACTGACATACTTTATCACATGTAAAATCCTCAAATTTAATGTACAGTACTGGAATATGTCCCATAGGTATTTTATATTTTCTAGTACTCTAAGCCCTCAGCAACTTCTATTATGAAGGAGACTCAATGCTGCTAAGGGAAATGGCAATATCACAGACTCACTGGAAAATTACTTTATTTGCCTTATGTTTTACACACCTTTCAGACCCTTATTACTGCAATTTGTCTCCCCACCCCCTAATTTTACTAAAATAAATATGCTACACAGGAAGGCATGAAGGGTTTTGCATTAAATGTTCCATAGTGTCAAACAGAACTCTAATGCTTATGACATAAGAGAGGAATATTTATTTATTTCTTAAAATGTTTGACAAGAGAAAATAATCTCCATAATATGCTTTAGATGTAAGAGAAAGCAGAAAGCAGTAGAGGAATGTAGAGCTCAGAAGAAGATGTTTGTCCCACCCACAGCAGTGAAGCTTATGGGTCTGGGATTAAGTTAGAGAGTCTGGGACAGGATGGAGAAAAAATATAAGTTTGACAGAGTCATTCTTCATTTCTGTGAGCTGCCCTCTGTGACAGGAATTCTCTTGCTGAACACTAAAGATCATCTGGGGTTTTGGTGGCAGGATAAACAATCCCAAGGGATGGTTCTTCAAATCTACCTATCGGAACAGATGCAAAAACATTCTCTCCAATCTCTGGTTTTCATAACATATTCAGAAACTAATGTTAATGAAAAAAGTAGCCTTGTGCTTGATTGAGTATACTTCCCATATATTATACTATTTGCTTTCATTCAAGATTGACATTTGAATGTAGACTTCTTATTAATATTCATATTATTATTTGATATATATCCTTACTGCCTATCATGTCAAAAACTACTTTTATTTAAAAGTGATAGTACATCTTCAAAGCACTTTCTCAACCCGATGTGTCCTCTTTAGTCATCGTATTGAATCATGGAATATCGTGAGTTGGAAAGAGCCCTTGAGAATCATCAAGTCTAACTCCTGACTCCTGTATTGACATTAATTTGGTTCATAAGGAGTCAAAACTTGATAACTCAGCTAACAAAATAACTGAGAACAAGGCAGTGATGACTGATGACACTTGGACCACTTGGGTTGGATAATATCAAGTTTGCATTTTCTGTTAAATGAATAAAAGAGCAGTTACATAATGGAAGTAATTGATTCAGCATGTACTCAATCTCCTGCAGAAATTTGCTCTAAATATATTTTTGGGTTAATTTTCAATTGGTATTCAAAATTAATTCAGTTTGGATTTAGAGTGCACTCTGTGCTTTAATGATGAATAAAGCACATACCTATAATTTCAGATTAGGTAACCATTTTCAATAAACATTTACATCATACTCTTATTGGCGAGGACTACCAGGAAATGATATGTGCTCCAGGAACTACAGAAGAGCTGGGGTTCTTGCTCAGTGCAGGGTGGCTGAAGAATACTTTGTGATAAGATACAAGAGTTAAGAAATTTATATTATGTTTTAATTAATGAACGAGTCCTTTGGTCAAATAGATCTGATCTGGATTCCTAGATGATTACCTTTGTCATATCTTTCTGAACTTCCTTCATGGTCATTCCCACTCAGCATTTGACAGTTGTGTACACTATGTATGTGTTGCTACATATGAAAGTATTCACAAACACACTCAGAATGAGAGATTTCTCAACTCCTGGTAATTCAAATCTTGAGTTTATACGTACTACAGATACTCTTTTTTTAAATTTTATTTATTTATTTATTTATCACAGTTAACTGAAATTTCACTGAATTGGTAAGACAAACCTTTACTCATCTTTAAAAATAATGCTGATGCCCTAACCCAGGCATGCCCTATCTATGGTCCATCCCATACCCCACACCATCATGGCCTGCCTTGTTAACTGGCCTATCTTGTCCTGGGTGCACACCCATCACTCAACAACAATCACATGTCAGTGTGTGATCAGCACTGTCTGGGTTTGAAACCAGAGCATGGAGAGGGCGTGGTGCAGTCTAAATCAAGGTATGGCAAAAAAAAATTATATGTTTTGATTCATCGGCTAGATACAGTTCTATGAATAGTGAAAAATGCGTGTTTTCTGTTTTGAAAAAGGAATTTGAGAATAGGTTTCCAGATTGATGAAAAAATCATCAATTGTTTTGCATATTGGCTACTGAGTTTTCAGTTGACATCAATACACTGCCTGGGAATATTCAAATTGAATATATAGGATTGCAATTAGATATTCAACTAAAAAAATTCATCATGACTCTTTACCAGACTCTTATGAGCCCTATCCTACTAGAGAATTATATCTCTCACTTCACAATTACATCTTATTCAAATTGCCTTTTTTTTTTTTTTTTTTTTGGCAGTACACATGTTTGTGAACAAATATTTTCAAGGATGGAGCCCAGGAAGAGTAAAATTGTGTCAAAAATTTCTGACAAACACCTTGAGAACTCACTAAGAATTGCAATCACTTCCATCAGACCAGAGTGATGCATTAGTTTCCGTAAAACAAGATCAAATATCCCACTAGATTTATGTGTTTTTTTGTCTTTAAAAAAATATTTTAATAACAAATAATTTTTGCAACTTATATACATTAATGATAGCATGTATTTCATATGGAGCCCAAGAAAATTCCTCTTTACTCAGTGAGGCCCAGGCAAGCCAAAAGGTTGGACACATATGCCCTAGGTGGATTAATCATCCCGGGATCTCCATACACTCCAAAGAGAGAGAAAGAGACACTCCAGGGGTTTATTTAAAGTCTATCTTCAAACACTGAATCATGTTCTAGAAATGTCTGACTTAAGTTAACTTTTGTGAAAAGTCCTTAGGTACTATTTTGATTTTATTTGTTCATCTCCTTTCATCTTTGTAAAACTGATGTACTTGTTTTACTCTCTCTCAGAGGAATATTGCAAAATACCCTTATTCATACTAAGAAGTGAAGATTTTAAAGTGAATATCATAAACTCATAGAACCATAGAATGGCTTGAGTTGGAACTTCCAAAGAACTTCCCCCTGACATCCAATCTAAACCTTCCCTCCTTGAGCTTAAAACCATTCCTCCTTGTCCTATCACTATATCAATAGATAAATATAATATATGGGTTTATACAAACAACTTTTTAAAATTATTTTTGCATATATAAAAATGTATAGTATTATTAACTACTATCTGGAGTGCTAAAATCAAAAAGGAGCTCAGCTTATGCCATGCCAAATTCCTCAGCAGACCAAACATGCAGACAATGGCTCTATAAAAGGAATATTTCTCCCTTTTTGATTAATATTTTGTTTTTGTAGAAATACTATGGGATTCTTATTTACCAAATGCTTTCTTTGTCAACTAAACCATTAAAAATAATATTGCGAAAAGGCAAAGGGTGAGATCATGGTCTACCTGAAAACCCCTTAAAACTATATCTACCCACTAATAGGAAGAACACACTAAGAAACTGAATCAAAACATGTATTTATGACATATATGAACTTCATCTCATGTACAAAGAATTTTGAGCATTTCATTCACAAGCATCTACATATGGTTTTATTTGCAAGGGCATCTTCAAGCTTCTTTTATCTCATAGAAGTAACAGCAAATAGCTGATTGACTCTAGCCTTTTAGGATTGTGAGCTCTACACACATTTTTCTCAAGTCCCATTAGTAGTAATAGGGGTCACTGGCTCATGTACTGAGAGGATAGCCTGTGCCTTAAGAGTTTCTAAACATCAGAATAAATGTGACGACATTTTTCCTTTTTTACAAGAACACCTACAATCATGGTTGAAAGCAGGGAAGCGGGTAGAGATATTACTGACAGAATGGAATCACTAGCCAAGATATCAAACAGTACTACATCTCTAGTGATGTTCCCTGATGACTATTCCATTCTGAAAAACAGCCACCGAATCAGGTAATTCAAGAGTTAGAATTTTGTTTATATTCTTTGAAGTGAGTTGCCACTGTTTCACAGCAGTTCCTGTGTGTCAAACAGACGTTCATTATCTCACACTAAAGAAAAAGGGGAATGGTTTTGCAAGATACTGCATATATACCTGATATTATAGACAATTTTAACAGTTCCAAGAGATAAAGATTTGCTCAACCATATTGCAAAAATTCTCACTTTGTTCCTTATTAATTATTATTAAAATGCTCAGATTCAAGTGATGCCGTATCCTTCCTGTTTTTCCTCAACAGCTAAGTGGACCCGTTCATGCATAAATGCATAAATAAAAAAGAAGAGAAAGAAGTAAAAAATGTCTTGAAATTTAAGTTCCATTATTAGAGTTAATTGAAAGTACAATCTATAATTTGTATGTGATTTTGAACATATTTCTTCATCTATTTTGAGATTCAGTTAACCAGCAAACAGAAACATGAAACAAAAAGTACAGTGCAGGTCACTGAGACATAGATAATCTGATAATTGGCTTTCTTCAGGTAAACCCAAAGGTAAGGTAGTAAAAGTCCTTTACAATCCTATTACCTTCATCCTTTTATACCATTCTACTATTTGATAGTCTTCAGAATTTCACATATTTTGTTTATTCATGTGAATGGATGGACTTGTAAAGTGACAATCTTGGCAAATCACACAAAGAACTCTCATTGTACTGCTAGGTTGCAGCAGTCAAAAACTCACAATGGCTTTCACAAAGCTAGCCAAGGGTATATCTTCTTTTGTTTGCTTGCAACTTTATTTCAGTTATATTTTGACCTTGTTATATTCTTTCAGAAGTCTTCAGATGATCAGCATCCTTTTATGCTGAACCGAGATGCTTAACACATTCAAATCCCCCACTGCACAGCATCACATGCTGGGAAGGATTAAATAATACAGCTAATTGTGTAGTTAGAATACATGTCTCAAACTGTCTATCACAGTCCTTGGTCAGTTAACAGTTAAAGCAAATAATCTGAACTCTTTTGTGTCCTTCTGTGCAATGTTTTCATAAGTCAATCAACTTCCAAACCTGGGGAAAATTGTATCCCTGTAGAGTTTCTTAAGACACTGAAGACATTCATATAATATAAGCAAATACGAGCAAAAATGACTATTACATTTCCACTTATTACTGTTAGCAATATTAATCATGACTTTACAGCCTCTACGTTCCATGTTCCATAAAATGAAATGTCGGTGGTATTATAAAAGGTCTAAGCCTATTTAAAAACATTAATACCATCAATAAATATCACTATTTGCTCATAAGGCTAGGCACTGTAAGTGCTAAGTTCAACTCATCACTTGATTATGATAAGCTTCTTCACTTTCAGTTCATAATTCAGGAATAAGAAGAACCGGCTTCTCAGTTTGTTTTCTCAGCTTAATCTTCAGTTTAATACTCATTTCAGTATTAACCCTGATTAGTTTTATTGATGTTTAGAACATTTGGGTCTGAGTTATCCATTTGTCTGAAAGAAAAGTAATTATTTTTAACACAGATGCAGTATGCAAGGCAAATTCAAATGTTTCTGAGACACTATAAAAAACATATCTGTTTTTGTGTTATTCATATATATATATAAGAGGTCCACAGAATGAAGATTAGCTTGAAATAATCAAGCAAGTTAGCTGCTAAAAAAGAGCAGTGTAGAGTTTCTTAGTTCTGATTTCCAATGAGAGCGTTTCAAATCTTTTAGTGCCTCAAGGCAACGAACAATGTGAACTTATTCTGACCAAATCTTTTGTTACTGAGAGCCACTGTACCTTGTGGCTGCTGACTACAAGGGAGAGGACATATAAGGGTATGAACCTGAATAAGCATCCTGTAAACAATTACTTTACACTCTTATAAACAAGTAATCAAAAAATCAATATATTAATTTACAGACAACTGATGGAGCTGTCTCAACACAAGTAGTCTAAACACATTTTTTATCTCCAGCAAATACAGATAAACAGAAGTCCTTTTCCAAATAGAGTTTCTAGAACACTACAGTAAGTAATAACCAACCACAGCTCACTGGAAGTGAGCTAGAAGTGCCTTTTGCATTTCTATGTCCCATGCACCACATACTATTTTCCTTAGCATGGAAAAGAATACTATATATTTCATGTAGCTCTTATAAAATAGTAGTAATAATAATAATAATATCAACTTAAAAAAAATCCACAATTATTTTGGTGGATTTGATTCTCTGTAATATGTTAGTTTACTATGTATGTGATGTTTTTGGGCATTTGTTTAACAGCTGAGGAATATTGGCAACTTCTGTCAATTCTGGAAGTTTCACATGCATGGATGTTCACTGGCACTATCAAAAATGGGCTAGGAACTAACCATACCTGATTTTACTGAAATGACTAACAACAGTGGCAGCACTTAACTCTCAAGGAAATCTCCAGACCATCATAATCTGATGGAATTCAATTGGCTCATGTGTTAATTCCACTCAAATGAGTCTATTTTCAGTAACTGATTTAAGATCAATCTATCTGGACACATGTGCATCCAAAGTCCCTCCAGACAACACCACTCCTCAAAATTAGTTCATGTAAATAAATAAGGTATGATTCCATGTCTATATTTGAAATGAAAGTATTGCCTAGCTATTTTTAATTTACAGACAGTATGAATTTTGATTGAGTTGTGACTCTTGAAGAAATTCAAAACACAGGGACCACAAGAGAGGTAATCTTACAGCTCTACTAATTAATGAAGTCACACCTGCAGTGCTGTGTTTAATTCTGGGCTCCCCAGTACAGCACTGACACGGAGCTATCAGAGAGAGTCCAACAGAGGACAACACACATGATCAAGGAACATTTCTTCTATGAAGAGAGGCTGAGAGAGCTGGGACTGTTTGGCCTGGAGAACAGAAATTTTGGGGACATCTCAGGGACATCGGACTTTGAATTGTTCAGAAGACAAGTAGGGGGAGTCCCCTGGGGTTCAGTCTTAGAGAGTAAAGGGGTACAAGATGGTTGCTCTTCAAGAAGGAAGTCTTAAAGGCGCAGAAGCAGGCTGTCCTTGCCCTGAGCCACAAAATGAGCCGGCGTGGAAGAAGACTGGCATGGATGAATAGAGAGCTATTCTTGAGGTTCCAGGAGAAAAAGAGAATCTACCTCCTGTGGAAGAAGGGATGGGCAACTTAGAAAGGATAAAAAGAAGTTGTTAAGATGTGCAGGGAGAAAATCAGAAAGGCAAAAGCCCAGCTTGAACTCAACCTGGCTGCTGGGATAAAAGGGAACAAGAAACTCTTTTACAAGTATATCAACAGTAAGAGGAGGACCAGGGAGAATCTCCATTCTTTACTGGATGAGGCTTGGAATGTGACCACTGAGGTTAAGGAAAAGGCAGAAGTTCTGAATGCCTTCTTTACATCTGTCTTTAAAAGTCAGACCAGTTATCCTCAAGTTTATCCACTCTCTGACCTGGCAGTCTTGGCTGGGAAGCAGACTAAACCGCCCATGATTCAGGAGAAAACAGTCAGAGACCTACTACTCCAACTGGACTGCCACAAGTCCATGAGACCAGACAAGATTCACCTGAGAGTGCTGAGGGAACTGGCAGAGGTGATAGCCGAGTTGCTTTCCATCCTCTATCAGTACTCCTTGTTGATGGGTGAGGTCCCAGAAGGCTTGCCAACGTGACTCCCATCTACACGAAGGGCTGCAGGGAGGATCCGGGGAACTACAGTCCTGTTAGCCTGACCTCAGTACCGAGGAAGATTATAGAGCAGATTGTCTTGAGGGAGATCATGTAGCATGTGCGGGACAACGGGGGGATCAGGCCTAGCCAGCATGGGTTCACAAGGGGCAGGTCCTGCTTGACCAACCTGATCTCCTTCTATGATCTAGTGACCCATCTGGTGGATGAGGGAAAGGCTGTTGATGTAGTCTACCTAGACTTCAGTAAAGCCTTTGACACTGTCTCCCACAGTATTCTCCTGCAGAAGCTGGCAGTCCGTGGCTTGGACAGGTATACTCTTGGCTGTGTAAGGAACTGGCTGGATGACCGGGCCCAGAGAGTGGTGGTGAATGGAGTTAAATCCAGCTGGCGACGGGTCGCAAGTGGTGTTCCCCAGAGGTTGGTGCTGGGGCCTGTCCTCTTCAGTATCTTTATTGATGGCCTGGATGAGGGCATTGAGTACCCTCAGTAAAGTTTGCAGATAACACCAAGTTGGCAGGAAGTGTCAATCTGCCTGAGGATAGTGAGGCCCTACAGAGGGATCTGGATAGGCTGGATAGCTGGGCTGAAGCCAATGGGATGGGATTCAACAAGACCAAATGCCGAGTCCTGCACTTTAACCACAACAACCCCAGGCAACGCTACAGACTTGGGGCAGGGTGGCTGAAAGATTGTGTAGAGGAAAGGCGCCTGGGGGTATTGACTGATGCTGGACTGAACATGAGCCAGCAGTGTGCCCAGGTGGCCAAGAAGGCCAATGGCACCCTGGCTTGTATCAGTAATAGTGTTGCCAGCAGGAACAGGGAAGTAATTGTCCCCCTGTACTCAGCACTGGTGAGGCCGCACATTGAGTACTGTGTCCAGTTTTGGGCCCCTCACTGTAAGAAAGACTTCGAGGCCCTGGAGCATGTCCAGAGGAGGGCAACAAAGCTGGTGAGGGGTCTGGAGCACAGGCCTTATGAGGAACGGCTGAAGGAGCTGGGATTGTTCAGTCTGGAGGAGAGGAGGCTCAGGGGAGACCTTATTGCTCTCTATAACTACCTGAAGGGAGGTTGTACTGAGCTGGGGGTCGGCATCTTCTCTCGGGTGACTAGTGATAGGACTAGAGGGAATGGCTTCAAGCTGCACCAGGGAAGGTTCAGGCTGGACGTCAGGAAATACTACTTCTCTGAATGGGTGGAGTGGGCTGCCCAGGGAGGTGGTGGAGTCACTGACCCTGGAGGTGTTCAAGGAACGTTTGGATGTTGTGCTGAGGGACATGGTTTAGCAAGAACCATTGGTGATGGGTGAATGGTTGGACTGGATGACCCTGTGGGTCTTTTCCAACCTTTATGATTCTATGATCTGTATATATCTGAATTTCAATGTCTGTATATATCTGAAAGGAATATGCAAAGAAGATGGAGCCAGACCTTTTTCCATGGTCCTTAGTGACAGGATGAAGGGAATAGGCACAAACTGGAATACTAGATGTTCCATCTTAATATCAGGAAGCACTTCTTTATTGTGTGGGTGATGGAGCACTAGCACAGGTTGTCCAGAGAGGTTGTGGAGTTTCCTCCTTGGAGATCTTCAAAAGCTGTCCTGGCATAGATCTGAGCACCCTACTCTGAGTGGCTCTGCTTAAGCCGGTGTTGAGCCAGGTGTATCCAGATGTCCCTACCAATCTCAGCCATGCTCTGATTCTGTGATTCTTAAAAAAAAAGGCTGAGAGAACTGAGACTCTTCACCCTAAAGAAGAGAAGGGTCAGAGGGATATTATCCATGCATATAAATATCCGATAGGGAAATTTGAGATAATGGAGTCAGGCTTATCTCAGTTGCATTCATTGGCATTTCAAGAGGCAGTTGGTATAAGCTGAAAGGCAGGAAATTCCACATAAACGTAAAAAGAAATCTCTTTATCTATTTATTTATCAGGCAGTATCACTGGTAAATCAAAGATACCAGAAAAACAAGGTGAAATTAGTTGGTAATATGATGTAATGTCTGCTTTTTCTCTCAGAGGGAATCTCTGTGTTTGGAAAGCTTACTGATTTGGTTGGCAAAATCTGAAATTCTAATGGTCCATGGTTCATGTTCCCAGGAAACCTCATTCTACCATAGAAATGTAGTTGTTTTGCTTGTTATTTTGATACCTTTCATAAAATCACTTTCAGTTACAATCCCATTAACCCACAGACATTCCTAGAAATGTATAAAAGGGGTTTTCTGAATATGTGAGGATTTGCTATATCTGCAAGGAAATACTGTAAGAATAAAAAGGTCAGTCAACACTGTTTTCACAACAGTACTTACAGAAATATTTCCCACTGCTGCCAGCTGTCACTGGGTACTCGTTTATACAATATACAATATATAAATATATGTTTCTGATAAAAATGATTATTTAGAATTAGAAGGTAGTTCTCTAGTAAGATAGTACTATTTTCCCAGAAACAAGTTGTAAGAAAAATCTGTACTGTACCTTCTTTATTCTTTCTAGTTTGTGTTAAGCCAAAAATGATGTGATGAAAAATGTTTTCCCCAGAGTATTTCTTAGAATAAGTGAAGTGAGAAATAGGAAAATAATAAATCTCACCAGAAATGTTTTTTCCTGGGAGCCTCCCAACCTAAATTTTTGCAACCAGATCACAGAAACTTTACATAGGCAGCTGAATTTGTAGCTATTTAACATCAACCACCTTTGAAGCTTCTGCCTTATCGTTTTCTTATCAGTAATTTAGCTTTATATCAACTTTTTATTTTATTCTGTCCTTTGTTGTATTTACCCCATTCTCACCTCATCTTTGAGCAAATAAATTTCAGCATTAATTAATTTGAACTCTTTATTATTTTTACTTTAATAGATTTATATTTCTTCTTTTCAATCTCAGTAGACAACTGGAAAATGCTAGCTGCTGTGTATCTTCGTATTTTTCATTCAAACTGCTTTGTTAAGCATTTTGTGCTAGATTTTGTTCAATGACTACGTAAATTCCATTCCAATGAGATTGAACAAGTCACTTTGATTTAAATTCTTTCAGAAAGAGGTTCTCATCTACATAGGACTGTAATAAAATAAAGAGATTTATGAACAATGGATTATTTTCCATTCCTTTTGATATCATCCTCAGAATATTGTCATATTCACCAAAGAAAAACAGAAAGAAAGAAACAAACAAAAAAGCAACAAACCAAAACACTAAAAACAGAGCTATTTAATAAAATATTCTATTAAAAAAATATGGACTGGATAAAAAAATTTCACTTACTGTACTTTTTGTAAACTTTTTAAAGTAAATACATTTCAGAGTGGTATTAATTTCAGAGAGTTCAGTAAGTCTCTTTGTTTCATCTTCTAGATATTGTATAAATGCCTTTCCTGAACCCAGGTCTTGAGGCCATCTCCATTAGACAGCAATAGAAAGCTTTTTGTTTGACACAGTGGGCTTACCTTCAGCCTCAGCTTTTAGTGCTAGAAATATCAGGATCATTTTTGATTACCAACGTGGTAATCAATTTAGTAATTTCTGATATTGAGGGATGAATAGAGATTGTCCAGGTAACATCTTGATGCAAATTATTATCATTAAGTCACACCTTTAAGGGAAGATCATTCTTGATTCCCCTATAAAAGAACTAATACTCAATCCCACACAAAATAGATCGTCTTTAGTGTCGTAATGTATCTCCATAAGCTGAAAATCTGTAGTATTACTGCACTGTACATGTTTAAAATCTAATCTCATCTATCTTAAGTGATATAAGACTGTATCAATAACTAGAAAAATCTGGACAAAAATGCTGCAACCAGAATTTTCATTTTTTATTTTCTATGGTCATCAAGCCCTGGCCAAGGTGCATAATCATTTTAGTGTAATCTACTGGATACAAGAGAAGCTTATCTACCTTTCTTAATAGGAGAGAGGAAAGGAGAAATGCAGAGAAAGGAACATTTCATAGAACATCTGTAAATATAAAGCAGAATTCTTTTGTTTATATATAAACTCTTTGTTCAGAGGTGTGCAGGAGGCAAAGAGAGAGAAATGTGCTGTAGCTCAATACATATCTCACTTCCCACTTTTTTGTTTTTTTTTTTATAAAACAAGAACTTTGAGCATAGACTGGGTCTCAGAAGTAACTAATTTCTGTGGCTCAGATCTCCCTTTGTAAAATAGGAGTAGCACAAGTCACCTGGTGATAACTTAAGCTACTTAATTCGTAAGCATTCTGAGATCACTGTTGAAATGTGCTGCAGAACAGCAATACGCTACTCCTTACTACAATCTTTCTTGCTTAATTTTTTTTTAAGGGGGTTCCACTTTCTCTATGCTGCCTTAGTTTTTTACAGCATGATCACGTATGTAATTATTAAATATACATAAATGGAGTGAATTTCAAGTGTCAGCAGTGGGCACACACACTCCTTGTTCAGAATTTCATAAGGAGTGTTAATATGCAGAGTTGGTGTGTGCACTTGGCAGCTGTACTGACATGATAGAGTGTCAGCTTCTTTGTTAATGATCCGCATAGGAAAGTATCCCCACATAGGCCTTGACAATTGACATACCATTACAGTCTATTGCGTCAATAATCCATGCATTCAAGTGCTTCCCACTCTTCCAGGCAACCCTGACACAATAGTCTATAATAACTTTGTGCAATATGTGAACAGGAGGCCTTGATATTAGAATATGATGACTCTGAAGGAGATGATATGGTTTAGCGTGTAAATGATCCATGCATTGTAAGTGTACTGATCCTCAAGGATCTTTGGATCTGATGTAGTCTCAAGGAGAGTCTCTTCCCCCCCCCCTCAAAAAAATGACACAGCTTGTTTGGATTTTAAAACAAAAGCTTTTCTTCTTGAAAAATTACAGAAAAAACGTAGGCTGACATCCTAAACATCTGTGCAGGGAACTGTAGCTGGAAATCGGTATGAAGTCCTGTTCTATCCTGATGACAATAAAATAGCATCTTCTTCCTCATTGGCAGCTCTCTGTGGATTGAAACATACAAGCTGCCTGCTATGGCAAAAGTATCTGGTGGTTCTTTTAGAGCTCTACAGTCAACAAGCCAAATCTATGTCTATACAACCATCACTGCTATGACCGCAACAAAACAGGAGCACAACCAGGCAAGCTAATATGGACACCAAGAGCAGTTTAACAGTTCAGCACAGGTTGAAGCTTTGCCTCCCTGAGTAGGTGGGTGAATATTCAGTCACTAAGCTCCAGCTGAGCTCCCTGCTGTCCCAGCAAGAAGGTTTGTGGCATATGACTTAGCTATTTTTTAAGCTGGTTTTGTCTATTGCATATTACATTGCAGCATGGCCATACACTAAGCATCAGAGATATGCCAAAGCTCTTTTACCTTTGCCAGATCTGAAAAACAAGTCACTAAATGCATTTATTGAGTGTTTACAGGTATGCTTGTGTGTGTGTGTTCTGCAGTGATTAGATTCTCTAATACAAGAAACCAGCATCCAGCAGAGACCATTGGGCAACCATCACCATTCATAACAAGACTTTGTTCAGTACCTATCCCTAAGTGTATTTCCTTTCTGTTATTAAGCCCAACAGGATTTGTAGTTATTTCACTCGCTCAACTACCAGTTTAATAAAATTGTAAGTTCCTGTCTCCTTTTATTTTATCTTTTATTTTTTGCAAAATAAATTCACCAGGTAGTGATTCAGGCTTGCCCTCTACATTCTGAGTAGCTATCAAGTGGAGAAAAGCCACTTAATAAAGCTGCTTTCCTCCTTCTCTTCTATCTGTTTTTTATTTAAGATGGGCTCTCTGCCACATGTTCTCTGAAGGAGGACATTCCTGTAACCTAGCCTGTACAGGAAGAAGGTCAGGAGGTTTCTCTCCCTATTAATCCTTCAAACACTTCCTTTCCTACTCCCCAGTCAATGAAAGAGGGGTTCTTTATTTGTCAGTTACTGTAAGTAGTTTTCTGAAATGGAAAAAAATGATGCTATAGGACCTGCATTTTACTCTTAGAGGTTCAGAGTATATGTCTCTCTGCTTTTAGAGAGAAAGCTGAGAGAAAGTGGTTTTGGTGTCATTTAAACATATGCAAAGTGGATGTTATATGGTACCACTCTGACTCGTACAAGTATGTGGCAATACCTATTATCTACTCAAACTGACTACCTTATTATTGTAGCATTCATCTGATCATTGTTCAGCAGTCTCTGGAAACAAAGGCTATTTTTAGTTAGCGACTTTTGACATTATGTTAATATGCATTAGGGCTAGTGTATAAGTTCTTCTGGCATTTTCTGTAGCAAAGCTGTAGTTGTAATATTGCTAGACTGGATCCATCTCAACTAAAACCACCTGACAATTGGTTATCTAGTCTAATCTTCTATTCTCCATTTACTGTCAGCAGAGAAGTATACATTTTCAAAGGACAGTTGATCCTATTCTAAAATAGATACGTAAGACAGAATTAATTGGAAATGCTGATCGTCTACGTAGTTAAATTTAGGCGACACAGTTCATTTGTTTATGGGCCGTACATAACATACTAGTACCTCAAGGTTCCGGTTGAGACTCAATTGTACTGAATACTGCACTGACTTAAATAGATTTATGAGTCATGACATTATGGCTATCAACAGACTTCAAGAGTTTTACACTGCCTAATTTTAGGCATGTAACTTGAGTGCTTAAGTGCTTAAGGCCAGTCCCTAAGCAGAAGCTCTGAATCATATGCTGGAGGAACTTGTCTCTCAGAGTTTACAGTGGAGGAAGTCTGCTTGTCTCTTAAAATAGGCATCTGTGATTAAGCAGTGTGAATTCTTTCTTATAGTAGCAATTTCATAGGAGAAATATTGGAATTCACTGGGATTTGATTTTATTATTTTATTTTAATATTTTATTTTATTTCACTTAAATAGCAAAAGTAGCTATAGACATTGCTCAGAAAAAACAGCTATAAATTAGTTACCTCCTTCAGCACATGGATAAACATGAATTACTTTCAGCCTTAATTACTGCTTATACTCATTTTTTTTTTGCTGCATCCAGACTAATAAATGTCCTCAATTCACATCCCAACACAGCACTACTGCAGTTACTCTGTAAAGGAGAAAGGATACCTCCTTTAGAGTGCAAATATATGATGTATAGAAGAAAACTAATTTTGTGAGGAATAAACAGCCTCTACCTTGCCTTGATTTTTTTCCTCTCTCTATATATATTATTTCACACAAATAATTACAATAATGTTATACTTAATGTTGAGTTTATAATTACAAAATTCAGATACTCCAAATTAAATGTTCCCATAATTATATGATGAAATATTGGACCTGAAGCATCAAAGCTTCCTGTGGCTGTTGATTATGAACTGAGACATAATTAACTGAATACTAAAAAAAAAAAAAAAAAAAAAAAATCACAACAATATGAGAGCCACTAAGATGTGTATTCAATTCCAGTAGATTTATTTGTTATCTGTACAAAACTGTTTATAGTGCTTCCTAGGTTGAACTATCATCTCCCAAGGGAGATGGTAGTTCAACTGGAATCAGTAGAATATAAAGAGAGACATGCCTGGGAATGAGAAAGAGAGAAAGAGACGGAAAAAAAGAAGAACAACAACAAGCAAGCTTTGCAGTCTCATTGTATATTCAAGGCACAGTGTGGGTCAAAGAAAATTCAAAGAACTTGTGTTATGGTATTGTTTGAGTTTGTCAATATGAATTTTCACTAGCTAAACATGATAATAGGTATGATAATCTTTAACCAGAAAGCCCTAAAAAACAGAGCAACAAGTAATGATTTACAAGTAGCCCAAAGCTCTGTTACAGAAGCTCCAGATAGTCTTACCATGAACTTCCACAGATAGAAAATTAAAAATGATTTGGTAGCTGATAGGCAAGTCTGAATTATTGTTGTCTAGACATAGTGGATATTGAAGTTACACTTGAAGCTTACTAACTATCAGTAGCATGGTAATTTGACTAATAAGCTCCAGAAAAATGTTTTGATTCCATGAACTATGATCAAAATTCTAGAGAGATACAGAGGAAGAAAGAGAGAAAGTGAGGGAGGGAGAGAGGAAGTGAGGAAGGGAGGAAGAAAGAGAGAAAGAGAGAAAGAGAGAAAGAGAGAGAGAAAGAGAGAGAGAAAGAGAGAGAGAAAGAGAAAGAGAAAGAGAAAGAGAGAATGAAGGGAAGAAAGGAAGAAAGGAAGAAAGGGAGGAAGAAAGGAAGGAAGAAAGGAAGGAAGGAAGGAAGGAAGGAAGGAAGGAAGGAAGGAAGGAAGGAAGGAAGGAAGGAAGGAAGGAAGGAAGGAAGGAAGGAAGGAAGGAAGGAAGGAAGGAAGGAAGGAAGGAAGGAAGGAAGGAAGGAAGGAAGGAAGGAAAGGTAAGGTGGAATTAAATGGCAAGAAAGAAACAGAAAGTAAGAAAGAAAGTATAGGCAATAGACCACCTCTTCCCAGATGCTTGGAAAAATGGATGACAAGAACAATTCTCATCCCGTGGGTGTCTGTCGCAATAAGATGTCATACTTACATGAGTAATGCTGAGCACTTTGTATACAGAATCAAAACTTATTGTAGTTTAAATGTATTTTAATATGGGGATATGTTAATGGTCTGATCCCTACAGATATTCATAAGGACCAGATTTTTAAATTCATTTTATTTTTTTAAATTACCATCATATTTTCAGTAGTACATTATAAAGCAGGCTGCAAATTATTAGTATTAAATGGGAACAGAGAACAGCTATAATTGATATTGCACTGGCTTTTCATCATCGTACTGTTTTCAGAGTGCATTCACTCTGAAATATAGTTAGGTTAAAAGTCTCCCAGATAGACAGTCATGGGAAAGAAGAGATGTTTGTTAAATACTGATGAAAAAAAAAAAGCAGCTCTTCTTCACCACCATCACAGTGATCTTAAGTCATCTGATATAATTTGAAATAACAACGATTTTTTACAATGCCAGTCCTAGATTTCTTACTCTTATGTTAACTTTTCAGATAGTATAGAGATGTGAGGCATTAAGAATGCTGCTTCAGATAAAGCGTGCCAATTACTTGTTTGCTTTAATTCTGAAAATGCAAAATGGTGTTTATTTACTTATTTAGGTGCTGTCCAAGAGCTGCAATAGCAAAATGAGTATGCAAATCTGCATAAATATGCATGGATACATTTGTCTATATATAAAATATAATTATATATACCTTATCTAAATTAAAAAAAAAAAAAAAAGAAGATATTAGAGTAAAATAGGAAATATATCCAAAATAATTTGGCCCAAGTGTAAATATGGTAAGGAACACAGAAAATTAAAGTAAGTGAAGTTTAGTGTAACACAAGCTGTGGAATGAATCTGGGCTAGAACATAAAGACATCCAAATGATGGCTCACTCAGAACACTGTTTCCTTAGGCGTACGCGAGGTTGGTTCCTTGACAATTGTTTACTAGCAGCTTTTAAGACACAAACAGCTGTGAGTGACAACAGTCTGTCATAAAATTTGTCTAAGTTCATGGCAGAGAGCTGCAAACTCTGACACCTACTGAAAGAGGTATCGTATTTGCAAGCAGTCAAAAGTGATTGAAAACCAGATGAATCTGTTAGGATACCTCATGCCATTGAACACTGTTCCCTATGCCAAATATGCATTCGTGATCTACAATCTGTTATCTACTAGCACTCATGTTATAAGGTAAGATTGTTAGGAGTTTATTAAAATGTAGACATCCAATTCATAAGATTTAACTAGCATTACCAAACATGGGATATGTAGACTACTGTCTCCTCAGAAATGCAGCAATTTCTGACAAAATATAGAGAAAAAATCAACAGTAGGAATATGCATCAGGGGAATGTGCTGCAAAACATTCTGACTTTAATAGTAAAGAATTATGCTTGGGATAACCAGTTATAATTACTTTACATGCATAGGCACTCTGATTGCATACTGTGATGGGCAACACATTTGGTAGTACTGCTTCTGTTAATTATTAGACTTGGCCTGGAAATGTTCCTCCTTGATTGTACTTAGCTTAATCAAATATGACTTGAGCATTTGAATTGGCACGAATCCTGAAGGAACCCACTGGAATGACAAGAAAGTGAAAAGCTACTCTTTCATTCCATTACATCTTAATCTGGCAATTTTTGGAAGGACCAAGGAACCAGGAGAAGTGCCAGGAGCATGCAAACTCTGTAAGCTCTTTTAATAGAAGTGTAAGCAATACAGTGGCATCTGCTCGAGGGCTCATCTACATGTGGGAAAGTGGTCTCAGAATGACAGGCCATGAAGATGTAGCAACACCAACGCTGTCTTCTTTCCTTTACAAACCTCAAGTTTTCCCAGCAACACCCCTTACCTCAAGGCACGTTCTGACCCACCTGCCTCCTCCTATAGGTCTTAAAGTGGCAAGTGAGGACAGAGAAGAGGCAAATCTCCTGGCTTTAGATCCTCTGTTAAGGATTATACTGTGAAGAAAGTATGAGTGCTTCCACTGAGTTCAACAGCCATACTCACTCAAACATCCAGGGATGTAAATGCATCACCAAGTTGATTCCAAGTATGATGTTGATGCAATGATCCCATCAAGCTTGTTCTGCATGGCACACTGCACACGTACTGTGGCAATACTGTCTTCTTTCCTGGTTAAAATGGCAGTACTTCATGCACAGTCTCGGGTTCATTGTGCTAAACACAAGCACTATTATAAGACCCAGGACTTCACAGTGAGGAAAAAAAAAATACACAAGTTTTTAAATAATCATTAAAATATTTTCTTTTTCAATTTATCTATCTTTATTTCACACTTGTTTTAAATATTTTTTAATGTTCTCTCTCACTGATCAGTTAAAACAAATGAATCTTTGCCTACTATTACTTACCCATTATAATTGCCTGTGCAATATTCCAGTCAGGACTGTCCTTATTGTCGTGGGCCCACTGTGATGGATATAGTAAAGCAAAGAATGTGATTAAAAAAACAAAAACGAACAAACAAAAAAAAAAACCAAATGAACAAAGAGAAAGTAAGTTTTGTCAGACAATTAAGGTGATCAGAATAATAAATGTTTCACAAGTTAGTTACACAATTTCATTTAAATTGTGTTATTTTGCTTTCTGCAAGTAAAAGAACAGCAAAAGGTAAAGAAAGAGCACCTCATATAAAAACTGTTCATTTAGCTGAAATCATGTTATTTTTCTCTTATACTTCCTGAAACTTTTTAAATGGAATATCGTGAATATTCAATGGCAACAGTGTGAAGCTTTCAAGATTACTGATACGTTTCAAAAAGAAAAGATAGCATATAAATATTTTTCCAAATAAGTCATTAGTCCATTGCCAAGAAGTGTCATTCAGGGCACTTGGAATGCCCTGATTTTTCATGTCACAATTTGTTTATTAATAACTGCAGATTGTTTGCTCAAGATACATGGCAAGACCATATACAATTTGCTCCATGTTAAGCAGTAAATAAATATTTTGTGAAAACACGTGTTCGGTCATGAACATTTTTTGTAATGGTGAAAAAATTCTGAGGAGTGTAGTCAGCAATGTTTTAGGGATAAGTATTGATGTATTGGGAATTTCCTCTCTGTTTAATGACAGTGATACGAACTAGTTAAAGATAGTAGGAATTAGAGACTTTTTGCTGAGTCACACACTGGAAGTAACTAACAAATATGTATGTTTGCTTCTTTTTTTTCTTGCAGACAGACACGATGATTTTGAAGTCTTTTCTGACCTGAGCTATTCTGTAATTCTATGATTCTATAAAAAAAAATAACATTTTTTATCAAAACTCTGACTAGATTTCAGAGGTTATTAGAGTCAAACTGGAGAGTACCTAGAGTCTATGTCTCTCTCTGAATTTTGTTTTCTTTCTGATTTCCTAAAAATAAAATATCTTGTCAGAACTCTGAAGGAGTTTTACGGACCTATACTTGTAGCACTGATTCTACTCATGATTGCTGAAGGTTTCTAAGGAAGCTCAAAATTTCTTGGTAAAATTGTTGTCAAGACAGAAATGAGAGACTAAAATTTTCTGGGAGAATATATTAAATAAATAAATAAATAAATAAATAAATAGTTGCATACATTATAAAAGTTAAATCTCTATCTTCTGACTGTTATGAGTTTATTAAAGAAAGGTTTCCAAATTTTTAGCTTAATTTGTAGGAGTGCTGTCCAGACCTTGTCACTGTCTTTAAGCAGTTACCAATTTCTGCCACCCTCTTGATCAGGTGCACAGTTCTCCACCCAGCCTTGAATGCCTTCATGCTCTTATGCGTTACTGACATTGTGAAAACACATAATTCCACCAGATTTTCTCAATAGCACATTGAGATATCATATTTTCATTTCAAAGATAATGTGTACATTTTTAAACACTACAGAAATTAGTTTTGCTATTCACATGTAGCTTGCTGAAAATATGGGATGTTGTAGATTTATCCAGCTGCAAGAGGAAATATGTAATAGACATTCTCATAGTTTTGAAGCAGCTTTGCAGGCATGTCCCTGTTTCTGTCATTAACAGATGTTTCTTTGCTGGGACATTCAGATTGTTTGAGCTATCTTGTTTGTGCATGGAGTTTAGTGCTATTTTGGACCTATCTTAAAGGAAGAATTGCATACACCAAACAGTGAAAAAGCAAGACAAAGATGAAGGACTATAAGCTACTATTTTCCTTTCAGAGGTGATTTCTGCTCTTTGATTTTAAATCATTGCATTTTATTTTAAAGATAGGATAAAATTGGCATGGACAGTCTGTCTGAGCACAAAAGCATCCTTTCACTATGCTTAGGGAGAGGCCCATCCCGTACAGCACATATCCCCGTCAAGCGCCTACTAGAACACATACCACTGTATTGTATTCAGCATATACATAGGTTACTCTGAAAGAAATGCCTTCTATTTATTTCCATGGAAATTGCAACAGCTACAAAGAGTGCAATAGCCATGATTGGTAGAGTAAATTCTCACCTACATAATGCTGTTTTTCATCATAGCCATATGCATTTTTGCCAATTTGAACAAGAGCCCAAATGCTGCACTCATAAACATCTTCATGAGTGGAGATCAACCACTGTCATAGTCACCACTGCTGAAACGCACTACCCACTGCCTCACTGTGTTCACTACACTGTTTGGTTTTCATCACTGTTCAGCAAGAATCAATGAATATCAGTGAGTGCCATTTTTTCTACATGGAGGAATTCAATGACACACGGTTTCCTCATCTGCACTTCTGTGTCAGATGCCATTGTGTCAGAGTGGCCCTCTGCTTCCATCTGTCACACAGCAACACCTAATGGGATACTGGCAGTAAGGTTCAACCTCTACTGCCATACCACCAATATCTGCCTCTGAAATTGCAGGCCAACATCATGAAATATCCGGCGTTACTTTTGGACCTACCCTTGTACTTACATGGTGGTGACTACAGCCTAATTCATGGTGAAAAATCTGATCCAGTTGGGATGTTTAAAGTATATTCTACAGTTTTTCGATATCACTGAACAAGTTAGAAATCCTAATCCTTTTAAAATAAAAACAATACTGTGTTTTCTCAGCATTTATTTCCAGAAATTTTTATCCTTGAAAAATGGAAAAGCATGGTCCTTACCTCTGTTATAGGACAAGCAGGATATATACAGTAAAATTTTGTGGAAGTCATGGTGAAAGCAGCCTAGTATTCTTTTGTAAAATGATTATCTTTCTTGGTTTAATAAACTTGTCACCTGCACAGCAGTTCATAAAATGTTTAAGCTAATGTTCCAGGATAACAAACTCAAATAATGATACAGCAAATACATAATGGTAAGTGCACTTTGGTATGAATAAATTAGAGGAATCTCAGTGAGCACCAAATGAAGCCATCTGTGGAAGCTCTGAATGTTTCTGAGCAAAAATCTGTTCATCTAGTTGCTCCAAGGTGATGTGACCAGGTGAAGATACTCTGTTACATCATCAGTACTGGTTGTCTCTGAAAATTTAGACTCAGGTTTCTAAGCCCCCCTTTGGATTAAAATCCTAAAAAGAAAGAAAACAAACAAACAAACAAACAAACAAACTACTTAGTATGAGATTCAGAGCTCTGGGCTGCGTCCTGAAGCAAGTACTTTCTTACTCCAAGCATGTTCATGAACCACTCTATCCCATCCAGCTCTATGGACAGTCTCACAGCAGTGCTTGATGCAAGACAAACCACCTAGCATCAGATTTTAATCCACATTGCTGGATATAGTGTAAATCTGTGATTTTCCTTCGTGTTGCTTAGCCTGGCTTCTTGCAGATATAAGTGTCACTGTTACTTCCTTGCTAGGATGAACATCTTATAAGTATAAATAACCTTCCATAGGTTAAACTTCAAAGTCTACTTAGCTCTTTCTCTTTGTTCACTTGCCCATATGTATACTGCTCGCTGTGCCTTGAACTGTCAGAAGCTTGTTTTGTGTCTCAAGTTATATTTAATTTACTGTCCAGGCTGTTACTAAAAAGGGCAATGTGATCCAGGAGCAGAAGTAGCTCTGTGCCCCTCGTCTTCCTCTCAACTCCCTTGTTGCTGCAGAAGCAAAATAGCATGCTAATGGTTTTGTGTCTAGTGGATAGCACAACAAAGAGTCCCTCACTTCTCATCCTCTCATCTCCTAGGGAGTACAAGTGGAAATGGTACCATAAAGAGATGATTTCTTCACTCCCAGGTTGTTAAATAAATGGATCAAATAGATCTTACTGGATAATGAATCTTTAAATTCCTCAGTACCACCACATTTTCCTTGAGGAAGTCAGAGGTTTCCCACCTATTTATTATGACTGATATTACTGAACATGCTGCCAGATTAAATCCCTACACATCACATAGGTGTTATTAAGTTTAAGTGATCCCAGCTGGATGAAGCTCCCTGTTGTCCTCCAAAGAATGTATCTCAAATCCTTTTCTCTTCTGTGGTATTTTTCATGATGTCTGTCATATCTGGCCCCATTCATAAAGGACTGATTTATTGACATTATTTTACAGCCAGGATAGATCAGATGCCGTAGGGAATACCAAATTCACAGAAGATTAAACAAGTTTATGGAAGATATATAAATGGATGGCTATTAAACTAGACAGAACTTTATTTACAGAGTTCCTGTTGATTGGCAGAGACTGAGGAGGCATATCAGTCTATACCTGTCATATTATTTTCCAAACGATTGGTACTACCCTGTATCAGAGATAAGACAAGAAACTTTGGAGATAGTCTTAGCCTTGCATATTGTGGCCATACTTATGTTCTTGCGTTGTAACAGGCTGGGGAATAAATCTCTTAGGAACATAATAGTTTTCTCCAAGATTTCTCTGTGCCAGGATATGGTTTCTTCCTCACACCTTTTTATTTCTATGCTTTGTGTGTTTAATTCTATTACTTATAAGACCTCCTTGAAAACCTGTTTAAGTTTATATTCTGTCTGGTGCACTGATATTACATTCCATGTGTCTGCTCCCCCCCAGAGTAAATTTCAAGCATATAAATAAACTCTGTAAACTCCTTCATGGCTAAACACAAGTGAATTGCGAAGTTGGAAATGAAAAAGAAATTGGGAAAATTGCTCAGCTTCTTGGGATGAAAAGGGTCCAGCACTAATCATTGTCCAGTCAGTTTACACACGTTTCTGGCTACGTTGTTATTGCTTCTGTCCTTTTTTAATGAAGCAAACATTAAAGTAATATTATTTCAGTTGAGGGTTGGTATCTATAGCTTATACCTTGTGATGTTAATTAAAAACATAATTTTTATGTACTTATCACAAAGGAAATATCATTTCATTAAAATCCAATTAGATTCAGACAATATCTGTAAAGACTACTGAATAACTGCTGTTTGAACATAGTCTGCTTTGTTCTATTTTCATCACCCGAATAAAAGAAACCACAACAAACAAACCAAAGAAAAGGATTTTTTTTTTTATTAATCTCTGAGGTTACGGATCCACTCGCATTTAGAACAGTGTTTTATGTGAAAAACATACCAAAGATTTCATGTTTCACAGACTGATGCATGAATGACCTCATTTTAGAACATTCCTATTTTCCCTCATGTACTTAAGAATTAAAATATATTTATTTTGGTAGAATGTCTACTTTTCTCTCTGATAAAGTGATTTGACATTCTCACTAGCATTACCAGAAAAATACAGATAGATTGCTGCCTGCAAAAAAAATCCAGTGAGAACTCTGGATAGCACATGCTAAGTGCAGTATGGACTAAGAATTCCTCCTCCATTTTGTCTTGCAATAATTAGCCATCTTGATGCACAGCCAGTTACTTGCTGTTGATACCCTCATTGAATTTCCTTGAAACTAAGTATGAGTTTTATGAATTAGCTGGATCAGGAAATGCATAGTTCAGGTTGCTTTTTCCCTATGGGCACTATTTTGTGGGATCATATTTTTGGCTTTCAGTAACAGACAGTCAATAACTGAAGTAGTGACGCTGTCACATCTCTTCCTAACAGATCAGAAAAAGCAGTGGGAAAGAATTGCTGATGGCTGTTGGAGTTGGGATTTGACTAAGTGGAGTTTTGTGAGTTGAATTTAAGCTGGAGAAATTTTGATCCCAAGTATAAAATGTGCATTGGACTTTTTGTTTCTATGTTTAGAAGTTTCTTTTATTTCTGCCACCCAAAAAAGCCATCCAGTGGGAAGGTAGGCAGCTAGTGATGAAGTCTAAACTGTCTGTGTCAGAAGGCTAGCTCCTTTAATTCAGCACTTAACAATGAGTGCCATAGAAAATAAGATGCCCACATAGGAACAGCAGCTGCAGCATTTCCTATCAGGACAGTCTGTAATCACTGAGGCAGGATTCAAGAGGTTTGCAAAGAGATTCTGATGTTGATGAGAACTGAAACAAAATGGTTTTGTCTGTGCTAAGTAACTGAAATTACAACCAAATACAGGTTAGGAAAAAATCTATGGTAAGATCAATGTTTGTGTCTTAACATTTTGTGGACAACAAATACAGTAATTGTGTGATGCTGCCTTATCTGCTGTAAAAATAAATAAATAAATAAATCAGTAATTCTGTTGGAGAGTAGATTGTATTTTGATGATCTAGGTCATTGGGGAAGAAGAAACAATACTGCCAATCTGCCGTAGCAGTAGTATGTACTGTAAAATGGGATTTCCTAGTTTTGGAGTCACTAGTGGGAGAGTAGATAATGAGAGAATATCAGATAAGAAAAGATTAACAGAGAAGTTCATGTATGCTGAGACCAGAGGGAGGTGCAGGAAAAGTAACAGAAATTAAATTAATGGTTAAATAGATAGTTTATGAAACCAGCTGCAAAGTTATGAAACCAAAGTTCTATTATAGACTATTATAGAAAAGACTGTTATAGAAAATGAGATGTTGAAGAAAACTGTAGGTTTTAGTGGAAATACAAATCAATATAAAATTTTATCAGAAATATTGTACCTTGAAATATACTTATTTTGGCCTCAAATAAACAGTGTCACTTAATGGTGAAAATAGAATAATCTTCTTTACTATAGTATGGCCCATATTTTATGAAATGGCCAATAATTTGATTTTAGCTTCAGCTCATAACTCTTGTGAAACTTTCCAATGATTAAATTGTAAATCTTAATTCAAAATCTGCTCCTTGATTCTGACTCTGAAATGATGTTTATAATAGAAAGAGTTTCATAGATGATAACAAGAACAGAATGTGATGAAGGTCTGGCAGAATCAGCTTGGTTTTGTTGTGAGATCATTTGTAGAGACACCTTGAATGACTGAGATTACAAATTGTGTTTTCTTGAAAAGAAAAGCAATGGACAAACAACCTCTCTAACATACCTATCGGTATCAGGGCAAAGGCCAGCCCCAGGCTTGATCCAGCCATCATGCAAGAAGGCTAGTGAGTGAAAAAAAAAATCAAAATATCCTCAGTGTACTGCATATTATTATTGTAACTCTTCATTTCTAGAAGTCAGCATGGAATTGGAAAGCTGCTGCACAATTACTAAATAAATAAAGCTTAATAGATGGGCTTCACCAATCATCTCTGGCAAGAAAAGCCATATTAAGCGCCATGTATTCTCTGCTTTCATTTAGGGAATTGCAGCTTTTGTTTCCCTTGTAAAGCTACATATTTTGCCAAAAGTCAAGTTGCGATGGATATTTAATAGGAGTCCGACCTGATAGAAATGCTTATTATGTATTGTCAAGATGGAAATAAACCCTGGCAGAGCCTGATTCAACTCTCCTGATAGTCCAAGTAGTCTTTTTCATTTTTACATCAATGGGTATTTTTGTTGCATAAAACCCCTCAGAATACAACCAAATATTATAATGCAGAGCCCATTACAAAACAGTAGTATTCACACTGGCTTCTCTGAGCAGTAGGCAATTTTTATATTAGCAAATTAAACTTGGAGCTGTGTGGAACTTTTATTGTTCACTTATTTGTGTGAGAGAAGTGATAATTTCATTACTGCTGTATTGAAAAATTGATTCAAGTTGGAATGACACTTTCTTTTCTTCAAAACTGTCATATTTTATGTGATATGATTCAAAGTAAAAATGATTGTATTCTTTCTGTCATCTTGTAAAATCTTAGATTTTCCAGAGAATTATGAGAACTTGCAAAGAGATATTTTTCTTAAAGCAGAGGTTATGAATATAGGACTTAATGAGAGAAGCCAACATTTTAGAAAGATCATTTTCTATAGTACAGGTGATGGTCTTAGTTCAGTGGAGCTGCAAACTTAGCCCTGTTAAGAAAGCTGTTCCGTTGCTACCTTCTTGTTACATCAGCCCAAGGCATTTTGTCCATTAAGTTAACTTTCTCTGTTTTTAAAGGAAAAAGGATGTGTCTGGAGGGTCAGATCCAAATAAGTGAAAATCATCAAAGAGTTGAACACTTCAGAAGGCAGCTAAACAGAAGTGAATCTGTAGATCGAAACAGTTTACCTTCTTTCTTCAAAGTTGATAGGTGATCTGCATTTGACTATTGAGTTGAAATATAATCTGACCAGAATATTTAGCAGAAACTGAAGCAAGAACCTGAAATAAATTCAACCCAGATTCTCCTGAGACTGGAAAGCTTAATAAGCTGTTCCAGTGAATGCATTTCTTCATTTTAAACTTTTGGTTGTGTGGTCAGCTGGTTGGTTTTCCTCACTCTGCTTCATGACATGTTTGATACTGAAGATAAACATGTAGTCAAAAAGGCTTTGAGCAGACATAGAAATTACTGGAAATACTTCTCAAATGTTATCCTTGTGAATTTTTATGAGCTATAAATGGTCTCAGATAATAATTTTTGCCTCCAAAATTTTGATAGCTACCTAGATCTTTTGAGATATATTTATTACAACCCAGAAGCTAAAAGGCTATGCTCCAAGAAATAAAAATGTTAAATAAATTTAGGAAAAAAATCATTGAAGAAATATATTTATTTCCCAGTTCTTCAGTGCTGATACATAGTAGTTTGTTTTGTTGTGCTTTTATCTATTTTTTTCTTCTGCTGGTGACTTGTATTGGAAAGAGTCTCTGAGGGAAACAACAAAACAAAACAAAACAAAACAAAAAAACAAATAGGCAAAAATTTGGGCAGACACATCCTGATATTATTTAAGATGCAACAAAATGCAGATCTAAGTGAGATCACTTGGAAAAAGCAGTAACTGTGTTACTGACTTTGTACCATAGCAAAAACATTGCCATAAGCATAGCAGAACATGCAAGTTTGTCTAATACTGTGTAGTATTAAAGTCTGATATTTAAAAATGATTTTTTTTTCCTAGAGGACAAGCAGGCAATTTTCAAGGAAAGCAGGGACATTTTAAGAACTTGACAAGTAGCCTACAATTGTGTCAGCAAATGTGAAGAATGGATGATGGGAGGGATCTTGTAAATGCTCTGACTAGACAAGGTACACTGCATCATAAACAAGCAGTTTAACAATATTGATGGCCAACAAAACTGGGAGAACTGAGTTATTGGCAGCTTGTTGTTTTATTTGTTTTTGTTCTGCTTTTTTTTTCCAGTAGTCAGTGAAGAGCTGCAATAACAGAAGAGTGAACAATATTTCAGACTGAGTCATCAGAAGAACATTTAACATCTTCTCAAGCACCCTATCAAGGATTAGTTGGGATTTTAAACACGGTTCCTTCATCTGTTGTGAACATCTGCCCCTATACTATGAACCTTTGTGTTAAAAGCTTTTTTTTTGCCCTAGTGACCAAGGAACAGCAAAGCAATATGGAGACTTTAGGTCTTCCTGATCTCTTGATTGTGTATTATCCTAAGAAACCTGGAAAAATGTGACACAGTTAAGAATCTGTAAAGTATTTGTTTAGTCATACTCTCCCCTGTACGTGGACATGGTGATTTTTTCTTATCATAAGTAAAGATTTCAGTATTGCCAGCCTTAGCCTTTCCAAAACCATGAAGGTAGCCCCTTAGATCACAGAAATTACACTATAAATTGCACGAGTTTTCTCCTAAGCAGGGTTCTTTTTATGCATTGTATGAAGTATCTTATAGATTGCAAGATTCTTCTGTTGAGTTGATTTTTTTTCTTATTTGTCATTGAGATTTCTTTCAGTTCTTTCTATTCCATGGGTTTTGTTCTGTTTTGCTTTTTTTTTCAGTTTTTTTTTTTCCTCTTGTTTTGTCACAGTCCTTGAGCCTGAAAGCTTTGATTTTCTATATTTATTTATTTTTAATGAAAGCAGAGATTCTAATGTTACCAAATGAGTACTGGAGTTAGGACTTCAAATATCATGAGACTCATGATAAAATCACTGGAGCCGGCAACGCTGCTTGAATTTGGCATGAGATCCTAAAGCTTTAAAGGAAAAAGCGTGACTCATCAAACTTGCCTGGAGAGTTAAGGGAGCTGGGGGCAAGGGCTAATGGGGGTATCCTTCCATTTCAGTACTTCAGAGAAAAATCTACAAGATACAGTCCAGTAATTGTGCCAAGAAAAGAAACTGCTTGCTGTACAGAGAATAGCAATTTCTAATTATGTACTGAAAAGAAGGGTATGTAGAACAGCAGTTTTATTTAAAAACAAAACAAAACAAACAAACAAACAAACAAACAAAAAAGGTGTAAATAAAATTATCCAGAATTCCTTTAGGAAAAAGAAGGTAGTTCATAGGCTGGATCTATTAACTATAGGTAAGTTACCCTACCTATATTTATGACATAACATAAAATCCTAAATGCTCTTTACACATTCGAAATGTTTTTCTGTAATAATTCTTCCTATTCAGATGAAGTGAAATACAGAATTTAGTCTTACATTTTCTCAGAGGAATTGTATGTATATTCGTCATAGTTTTGATCTGCCACTAGAAGCAAGCCTTAACTTACTGAATTATACATGATAAAGCATTAGATTAAATACATTTACATGTGTTAAGTCATAAAAATCAAATCAGTTACTTACTGCTTTAAATTTCTGTAGGTGTTGTGGTCTTTTGTTACTATGCAAGACTACCCTCTTAAGATAAGCAAGCTTAAATGTGCAAGAGAAAACTAGATAAACCACCCATCAAATTGTTTTATCATTCTTAGTGCTTGAATTTTTGAAATGGGGAATTTTTCAGGAAAAATTATGTTTATCAAAATTTTTACATGGGAATCTTTTGCCATGCAAACAAAATATTGGCTGTGTCCCTTATGCAGAGCCCTCAGTGAAGAGTGGTAAGGATCTAGCTCATCTCCTTTTCAGGAAATGAACATGGTGGCCACTAATTTTGTGCGTTGCAATTTAACATCCATTTAGCTGCATACTGGCTGCTGGACAAAGTGTCGCAGTCCCTTAGAGGCTCTGCACATCCACACTGTGTACTCTATACTGCAGGAGAGACATGGATTCTGAATAGATGGTAGTTGAAGAAAGAAGCAGTCTCTACACATGGGGACTATAATCCTACCTTGATTTTCTGAGCAGAAGATCCTGAGATCATTGCCACAGAGCAGCCCATTTATTATCCTACCTTCCTGCAGTAGCGCAGCACGGCTTCTGCCTAGTCAGTAAGAGGTTTTCATATACTGCACTGGGGAACAGAGGCCCCATTTCTAGAGGAGTAGGTACAAAGATTGCTAAGTGAAGAATAGTTTCCATTAGCTATCTGATTCTCTATTTATCAGATACTAATTCCATGCCATGCACTAATGACCTGCAAAATGTCAAGTTCAATAATGACAATGTTTTTAAGTTAGTATTGTACAGAGCAGTATTTGAAACTAAAGGAAACAAGTTACTTTGTACTTTCTAATTAATAAATGCTCAATCAAATCAGTATGCATAAAGTTTATAGGGCATTTTTTTACAGGTTAGTAACTTATATACCAAACTTTCAGTTCAGTGTTAATTTTCACGAATTCAGTTTTCAGCCCCAGAAAATAGTCTCATACAGTGGAAGTGCTGACAGTTTTCTTATCACAGAGACTCTAGTAGGTGCCACTGTAATAATCCATGCTCCTATAGTCATAGTCAACTTTTTTATACCCTATAGAAGTGGTAAATAATATTGGGACAAAATGAGTCAGGATACTTAGGATTCACTGTAGCAAAGAGAATCAGAACAACAAAAGCACTCTCACTGATGAAATTGGAAATGTTTTTTTTTAATTAACACTTCTAATTAGAATTTAACATCTCACTAGCTTCGTATGGGATTTTTCGCTTCCTTAACCTCATGGAAACCTATCTATTGGCTCTAAATAGGCAGTCACTTACCATGCACCACTTGAGGATTTCAATTAATCCCAAATCCTCTAACTCTGGTGTGTGAACTTGCATTTTTCTCTGCATGCTATTCCCTCCTGTTCCAATTTTCTTACTAAGAACCTGCTCAACAGTTTTTTTCTTCTTCAATTCTTCTAGCCTCTCTATTTACCTTTCTATTTTAAAACAGTAGTATTTTGATTTAAAAATGATGGGACAATGCAATATGTAAGTAGGCACTGGAAAAAAACAGCTTAACATAACTCTGGAGAGACATGTAGCTAGATAAACTGCACGGAAGCTTGAGCCTAAGTAAATTCTATCAGCTCTGAAGTGAAAAAACATAGTTTCTTAAAGATGTTTGGTTAAATTAATTTTGAAAGGCATTTAATTTGTTTAAAATGAGAAGAATTCATGCTAATATTTTTACTGTATTTCTCTTTATATGATATATCTGAATATTTTTCTACAGCCATCTTTGAGCCTGATGAAACTTACTCCTCAACAACTAACTGGATATGAGGTGTTCATGTATAACCTCAGTTTATTTGAACACTCACCCTGAAAGAGTCAACTTCCTTTCCTCTGAAATAGGGTTTTTATTATAAGAAAACATAGAAAGACACTAACAAACTAACAGCCAAGAATGGGAATGTAAAATAGTGTGTGGTTTTAAAGATGTGAGAAGTTTCTCATCCTAGAGATGGGATGGATTATAAATTTTCCTTTAACAGTATCAGAAAATATACCTTCCTTGTATTATTAATTAACCTTCCTAACAGGTTATACACTTGACAGCCTCAAAGGCTGGTCTTTTTAGTCCTCTTTGTGTATTTGTTACTTTTGAAATGAGTTTACTTTGACAGCAAACAAAATAAAATCTTTCATACTACAGATTCTATATGACTTGTTATTCACAAATAGTCCAGAGTTTGGCTTGTGATTTATTCGCTTGATAAAAATGTGTCCACAGTGACATTAAACACCACTACTGTAGTCTAGCACCTACAGTCCTTTTGAAGTTAAACATTTTAAGAATAATACTGTATGTGCTATAGATTCTTTTCCTTGTATTCAGTTGAAAAGTTTCTACCACCTACCCAAGTAAATAAAAATTCTGTTCCCCTAATCATAAGCACACAAACTTCCAGCTTAGAAGTTCTTCATGAAAATATTCACTGGACTTAATGAAAATGTTTTCGCTAGGTGTCTTATAATACAACTTGAAAATTCCAGAGGGAAATAAATTCCATGTAACTCTCTATAAAATGCTGATGTAAATGTGAGAATGTGATTACAAGCAAAATTTCCTCCTATGGCAAGTAGTAGCAACAGTTTTCTTGCACCTATTACTGGCCATAAAATCATTAAAAATATGCGTGTGCTTAGTCTGAAGTGAGATTTTTTATTTTATTTTACTTTTTTTTTTTACCTTTCCTTGTTAAGTGGTTCAGAAGGGCCAAACTAACCGGGACTTAACATTTATCCCAGTCTAGATTCATATGTTCATAAGATCATAGGCTGGAGTAATTTGTATGTTGACATAGGCTTCATTTTCTGAACCACTTTCCTCCACCTCCAGGTCTTCATCACTCATTACACCCAAGGATACATAAGCTCTCTAAAAAATGCTGTATTGATCTTCCATGTTCTCATACAGTCTTAAGTTTCTTCACGTACAGATAGCTTCTGAAATATAACATCCATGTTCTTAGTCATACGAAAGGAAGATCATAGGATCATAATGTAGAATCACATAACTTGGAGGTAAATTCTAATTTATTCTAATGAATACCACTTTGCTTTTCACTGATTTCTTAGTTTGGAAAGTGGATTGTTTTTCTACTTAGGCAAATTTAGCCAGGATAAGATAACTTGTGTTAAATGAGCTTCCATGTACACGAAGACCACAGAAATGTGTGTGGAAAGCTGCTCACACCATGATCTGATGGATACCATGGAGTGCTTTCCCACTAAGACAGAGATGGATGACAGCTGAAGTATCACTTATTTGGGGTTACATGCAGCGTTATGGTTATGTGAAAAGTACAAACAACTGAGATGAGTGAATACTAGAAGACCTTCTTAAGAGGTAGGGGTATTGGTATGCAAAGATATCACATGCAGTATACTATGTCCTTGGAAAATGCCTCAATTAATCACCAGTCCCCAGGAATTTTCCCACAGATCAGTAGAAACCAGCTTTTGGTCCAACTTTCTCTAGAAAAGCTCATACACAAGCCCAAGTTAAAACTGGACTGGTAATGAGTCGGGCTGGTCTTTGGTGAATATTGAGAGATGTGCATAGCCACAGACAAAACATGATATGATGGAGAAGGATTGTTCTAATGTTGTTTTTTCTTTTATTTTCTACCCCCAGGAGGCAACCGAACTATCTGCAGACCAAAAACTATTTTTGGAGTGAGACACTTTTCTGGAGATTGTATGGTTTTTGAACACACATTCCAGATTTAAAATTTTGGTGTCAGTCAAGAAAACAGAATAGGGAAATGTGGGGTAGAACAGTGTGTAAATAGAAAAGGTGAGGCACAGAGACAGTTTCACTGTCCTTGTGTTATCACAGACTACAAACTTTTCTCTGTCTGCCTATCTATGCGTATGATTGTTGATTGTGGGTATGGCAGCTACTTGTTCAGAAATGATAGCTGTGATGATCACTGTTAAATTTTCAAAAAAGTAAAGTTCAAATTAAGAACAGAGCCATATTGGAAGCCTTAGCTTTGTTTCCTAAATATTGGATCTTTTAATCAGGCAATACATTTAAGAGATTCTCTTGATCCTATCTTGTTTTCCAGCTAGCCATCACAAAGGTTGGTATACTGCATAGGAATAACTTAGCGAGGCACACTTTAAACTGAAGGAACTGGGTAGCGGAGTCCTTAATGGCAACACTCATACTATTATAACTGACTGAAGAATGAGACAAGACAACAGTACCAAATGTTCCTTAGCTGCCCTTAATGACAAAAGCCAGAAGGGAGCCACCACCAGAATGAGTATGCTTAAGTGAAATCTTCTTGTATCCCTCTAGGGATACACGCACTCTCTTCTTCCCTAGAACGTCCATATGCTAATGCATGCAGCATGAGAAATAAACAGGAAGACCTAGAGATTTGCATGCAGTCACAGGGCCACAAACTCACTGTGATCACAGACACATGGTGTGACTGCTCACATGACTAGAATGCTGTCACAGATGGCTATATCCTGTTCAGGAAAGACAGACCAGTGAAGTGACAGAATTGCTGTTTATGTGAGAGAGCAACTAGAAGGTATCAAGCCCAACCGGAGGTAAAAAGTCACCAAGTGTGCTGCTCCTTGGTAAGAACTAAGGGGCAGGCTAATATAGGCAATACTGTTGTAGGTGTGTACTACAGGTCACCTGATCAGGTGTTGATGAGGCTTTCTGAAAACAGCTGGAAGTAGCCTCACAGTCCTGGGCACTGGTTTTTATAGGAGACTTCAACCATCCTGGTACTGAATTAGCAGCATAACTCAGAATGCATGGTCCAGGAGGTTCCCATTATGCATTGAAGATAACTTTCTAAGGTAGATGGTAGAGGAGCCAATGAGTAGAGATGTGTTACTCAACCTTGTTCTTACTAACAAGGAAAGGCTGGTTTAGAAGGCGAAAGCTGGGGGCATCTTAAGATGCAGAGACCATAAGATCACAAAATCATAGGATTGTAGGGGTTGGAAGGGACCTCTGGAGATCACTGAGTCCAGCTCCCCTGCAAAGCAAGCCCACTACAGCAGGCTGCACGGGTAGGCATCCAAGCCAGTCTTGAATATCTCCAGAGACAGAGAATCCACAACCCCTTTGGGCAGCCTTGTGCGGAAAAAGTAAATCAGTAAGGTGGATTACTACCTTGAACTTCAGGAGAGCCAACTTTGACCTCTTCAAGGACCTACCCAGATGTTTCTTGTGGGATACAATTTTGGGAGGAAAGAGTGTCCTTAAGAGTTTGGCAAAACTCCAACTTCCTCCAAGGTCAAGAGTGGTGCATCCCTGAAAATAAGAAATCAGGTAAAGGTGGTATGTACATGGCTGAGCAAGGATCTGGTGACAAACTCAAAGGGAAGAAAAAGGTTAAAAAAATGTGGAAAAAGGGCTTGTCGACTTGGAAAGAGGATAGGAATGTTGTTAGGGCCTATAAGGATGCAATGATGAAGGCTAAGGCCCTCTTGGAATTTAATCTGACAAAAGAGTCATAGGATAACAAGAAAAGGATTTTCTTTAAGCATGCCAACAGTTAAATGAAAACTAGGAAAAATATCAGACTCCTGCTAAATGCGGTGGGTGCCCTGATAACAGGGGATGCTCGGAAGGGAGAGAGATTAAATGCCTTCTTTGCTACATTGTTTACTTCTAAAACTGCCCTTTGGGAATCCCGGACTCATGAGGTAAGAGAGAGAGACTGGGGAACAAATGACATTCTTTTTGTTGAGCAGGATATGGTCAGAGACCATCTAGCCAAAATCAATGCATACAAATCCATGTGCCCCAATGGGATGCACCTGCACCTACTGAGGGAGCTGGCAAAAGTGATAGCTGAAATTCTCTCTCTCATCTTAGAAAGGTCCTGGAAAATGGGAGAGGTGGCAGAGGACTGGAAGATAGCCAATGTCACGACAGTCTTCAAAAAGGGAAAGAAGGATGATCTGGGAAAATACAGACCAGCCAGCCTCAGCTCTGAACCCGGAAAGCTGACAGAACAACCTATTCTATATGCCGTCTCCAGGCAACTGGAAGAGAAGAAGGTAATCAGGAGTAGTCAACACGGATTCACCAAGGGGAAATTGTGCTTGACCAACCCGGTAGCCAGTTAGGAGGCCATCACGGGCTGGGTAGACAGTGAGAGAGCAGTGGATGTTGTGTACCTTGACTTCAGCAAGGTGTTTGAGGCTGTCTCCCACAGCATCCATGTACTGAAGGTTAGAAAGCATAGGATAGAAGTGTGGAATGTGAGGCGGGCTGAGAACCGGCTGACTGGCAGAGCTCAGAGGGTTGTCATCAGTGGCACAGAACCTAGCTGGAAGCCTGTAACTAGCAGTGTTCCCCAGGGCTCAGTCTTGTTCAACATCCTCATCAGTGATCTGGATGATGGGATAGAGTGCACCCTCAGCAAGTTTGCTGATAATATGAAGCTGGGAGGAGTGGCTGGCACACCAGAGGGCTGTGCTGCCATTCCACAAGACCTGGATAGACTGGAGAGCTGGGCAGAGAGGAGCCTGATGAGGTTCAACAAAAGCAAGTGTAGAGTCCTGCACCTGGGAAGAAATAATGGTTGCATCAGTACAGGTTAGGTGCTGACCTGCTGGAGAGGAAATCTGTGGAGAAGGACCTGGGTGTCCTGGTGGGCAACAGGTTGGCTGTGAGCCAGCAGTGTGCCCTGGTAGCCAAAAAGGCCGGTGGTGTCCTGGGATGCACTAAGAAGAGTGTGGCCAGCAGGTCAAGGGAGGTGATGTTTGCCCTCTACTCTACCCTGGTGAGGTTTCATCTGGAGTACTGTGTCCAGTTCTGGGCTCCTCAATCCAAAAAAGGCAGGGATCTCCTGGAAAGAGTCCAGCGCAGGGTGACAAAGGTGTTAAAGTGCCTGGAGCATCTCTCTTACGAGGAAAGGCAGAGACACCTGGGACTCTTCAGTCTGGAGAAGAAAAGGCTGAGGGGTTCCCTTGACTGTTTATAAATATCAAAACTGTGGGTGCCAAGTTGATGGGGGCATACTCCTCTCAGTGTTTGAACTGAATAGAACTGGGGCAATGGACAAAAACTGCTATGCAAGAAGTTCTATTTAACACAAGAATGAAATTGTTTACTATGAGTGTGACAGTGCACCGAAACAATATGAAGGGCAATATCTGCATTCAAGAAAAGCCTATATGGGGAATGAGAAGCAATTGATGGTGTCTGGGAGTTTGACTGGGCTCAGATGCAGCAACCAGCCACACTGCTACATTTCATCATTCATAGAAGGATGCCTTTTCTGTCACAAGTGCCATATTTCAAGCCAAATTCAGCCCTGCTGTGAATGGGCACAACTCCACTGGCTGTGTAAAAAGGATGCCTTTCTGAGAGCAAGACAGGGAATGCTGTTTGAACAGTGTCAGTAATTGCTCCTCTTTTTTTTTTTTTTTTTTTTTTTTTTAATGCATTTTAAAAGGCAGTGGAAGATCAGAGGCAGCAGCTAAAATCTATGGTCTACAAATAGCATTAGGAAGAACTCAAATGAAAGACTTTGTGCCGTAGTTATATAGCACATCTAACACAAATAGCTAGGCCTTGAGTGGTTGTTGATTAGCTATGAAAGAGTGGAAAGAGAACATGGAAAACCTCTTCTGTGTATGTCTCCTATGATCTGGGGAGGTAGGTGCCATTCTTGATGAGGGGCCTCTGGAGGGAGGAGATGCAACTATAAACACCATTTTAAACAAAACATCTGAAGTTTTGAGGCAAAATTTTTCCCTTGCTGCTTTTGAGAGTAGGACCTTGCATTGTGTTCCTCTCAGAGACCCTGAATGAAAGGTGAGCTCTAGTGTAGTGCAAACAAGGCTGAAGATAGAACTCTATGAGCAGGAAATATATGGCCATACAAATTAGGGGTCCTCCATCTACAGCATCTTTGACATAAATTGTATAATGGATACAAGGCAAACCCCATCATACTGCTAGTATTGCCACCAATCTATTGAAGAAGCTCTTAACATCTGATTTAATATTTGATGTTCAAATAATAGTTCTACTTTTACACAAAAATGTTAGTAAACCTGAAAATCTTCCTCTTCCCCATCACTGCAAATGCGATTGTCTTCAAAAATAAATTGAAAAAAAAAAAAAAAAAAACACTCCAAAAAGCTCTGTTTGGTACTGCTCTGCATCTCCAAATATATAACAATTAGCATGTAAAAATGAAGATGATTTTATGCCCTTTTTATAACAAACTTCACATTAGTTTGCCTATACATTCCTCATTAAAACCACACTTACGATGAACTTTTTATGGGAGTATGCTTTTATTGAATATTGTAACCTGAAAAACTTTATTTAAGTCAGTGATTTACCCATATAACAGATTTTCCACCATCTTTATATGTTCCACATTTGGCTATTCCTCCGCTTGTCCCGGCCAAGTAGACAGAATGCTGGTTATCTCTCATGAGCCTTGGTGCTCTACTTTACTGGAGATCGTAACTCTGGAAAACAGTTTGCTGTAGCATTAGTTAGCAGGTGATTTACAGACCTGCAGTTTTCTCAAGACTTTGCTTAAGAAGAAAAATGAAGGGCAAAGCGTTGTTTATCACTTAATTGGATGTGTAGACCAAACTGTAATCTGATACAAAAAGTATTGCAAATTTATCAGATCATTAGTGAAGGAATATATTTGCCTGCTGTGTATATTCCTCTGCCACTAAAGTCATATTTTTAGAATTGCTTTATAAAGGAGAACATAAATAATGTCCAGGAAACCTGCAGTCAGATGAAAAACAACATGATTGCTTTCATTGTTGCCAGCTTCCAAACAGTGGACATCACAGACTTCATTCAAGAGCAGCCAAGAGCTCTTTACAACTTTGCTCACTTCTAAGTCAGATTTTAAAAGGAAGATTTGAGGGTGGGATAAATTATGGCAAAGTCTTCTTTCTGAGAATGAATGACCCACTGTTCTACATAGCAGACTTTTACAAGCACACTTCTTATGTGCAAACCTAACGTCCTCTTACAGAAACTTCTTTTCTCCAGTCTCCCTGGGTAGACTATTTCCTAGCAGACTTGGAAAGCTATAAATGCTTTCTTATGTTGCATATATGATATAGGATGCCTCACCTCAAGTAAATTCCAAGTTAATGGAGAAAAATAAACAATTGGATAATATCAAACCGTTCCTGATATTATAAAACAGAATGCCTTGCATGCTGTTTCTGTAGCGGTGTGGGGATGTCGGGGTGTGTGTGGAGGAAACAGCACTGTCCTAAAAAAGCTATAAAGTCTTTCAATATAGTAACGTTGAGCCAAGTAGGAAAAAAAGAAGTTCCTCTGCCCTGGAATGTTATATATAATGCAATATGCTGGTCCTGTAATTAGACATTTTGATGCCTGGCCATGTTGAGCTTCTCTCTTCCTTGATTCTTTGTCTGCTGCTACTTTCTGACCCTCTCACCACACACGCACAATCCCTTTTCTCACAGGCTGTAGCATTCAACAGAAATAGGGCATATTATCTCGATTTTATGCATCTTTTTTGCTTTGAGTCTGTTCATGCTGGTTTGCCCTTACTGTAGCTCAGATCTATAGCGGTAACTAGGTATTCTGTGCTCAGGTAACATCTGTATTTTTTTTCTCTCCTGACCATTGCAGGTATGTGAATTATAAATGTACAAATACTATTGAAATTGAGAATCTTTTGAACACAGGATCAGATTGGTTGATTTCTGTTTCTTTTGTTATATGGTATACCATGCTTAGCAATGGAATATGGACCAGTGGGGAAATTAAATTATGTACATGGTATCTGCGAGTGTGGTAAACCTCCTCAGAAATCTTTGGATGTGCTTTTCTTCATTCTTTCTCCCTCTGGATGTTATTATTTTGCTTTTCAGAAGGACCTACACAGGTTGCCTTTACAGCTCAAATTCTCTCTAGCTGAAGGTGCTGGAATGTCACCCTCTCACTTGCAGCAGGAGTTTATATTTCTCACTATTTTAAGGTCAAAGAGAAAAACAAACAATATTTTATAGCACTGATCTTGAAGATAAACAGGAATCATATTGCACAATAATCTTGCTCTCAGGAAAGAAACAAATAAATTTAAGCAAAACTGGCCTTGAGGTTGTATGAGGAAACTGCTGTAATATATAAGGGATGCACTGAAAGAAATGCCTGCTATTTTATGATGTTGGACCATGACATCAGAGGCAGATCTTGGTGGTGTAGCAGTAGAGGTGGACACTTCACACCAATATTCTGTTCCATTTTGTTGCCATGTGACAGATGGCAGCAGAGCAGTGGTCTAACACACTGGCATCTGACATGGAAGTGCAGATGAAGCAAAGGTGTGTCACTGTGTTCATCCACGTGGAGGAAATGGCACTCAGTGACAGTCATTGACACTTGCTGAATGGTTATGGAGATCAAACAGTGGATATGAGCAGAGTGAGGGAGTGGATAGAGCATTTGAGAAGTGGGGACAGTGACAGTCACCTCTGCTAGTGCAGGTTTTACAAGCATGGCATCCAGGCTCTTGTTCATTGCTGATCAAAATGCATAGCTAACGGTAATGACTGTTAAAAATAGTATTTTGTAGCTGAGAATTTGCTCAATCAAATATTGTCATACTCTTTGTATCTACTGTAATTTCCAAGGAAAGAAATAGAAGGCATTGCTTTTGGAGCAACCTATGTCGATTCCCTTTAAAGCTAATCAACATAAAGCAGCTCAAAACTCCTACTTCTGAAAATTTAGCTTTTTTATTTTGGTGCTCTCACATTTGTGAAAATTCATAGGAGCTTCCAGACTACAGCATTCAGAAAATCCCTGACATTGTGCTTTCCAGCAAGCCCAACCGGAAGACACAGTTCCATTAGCAATTTGGCTGCAACTCTGCAGCAAATGCCCACAGGTATTCCATAAATATGCTGTCCATCTTCAGTCGGACACAACAATTCTCTCTGTTCTTGGCCAAATTCTTTGATGCAGAGGCCCCTGTCATCAGTTCTGGGCAGTTTGTATAGTGTTACAGCTCCTCCTTGGACCATTTCTCCCATTTGAAAAGTTGCCACAGTGAGTTTTCCAGCCTGCCAAGTTGGCAGATTCTATCCTTGAAACTGGAGAAGAGCCAGAAATTGTTGCAGCATTGTGAACCTTCCGTCTCAGTCAGTCATCGGCCTCTATCAGCACTCTTGCTTATGTTCACAGAGGAACTTCCTGATCATAATTTGCACTCAGCCAAAATCCCTCTGTCTTCATTTTAAGAAAGTGCTGAGCAGGGCCCTATTAAAATATTTGGATAGACTCATATAGTAGACCTAGTCTCTTGATAGTTTTCCTGGAGAATAAAGGAGACTTACTAATAAAATTTGGTGCAGCTTTCTTTCTCATATCTTTTCAGCATGAAGAGACATAGTCTAAATAACAGTAAAGGACTGAGAAATTGCCTGCCACACTGAATCTCATGTGTTTATTTACAGTAAAGTCAATTGGTAATCTTGCTAATTTCAGCAGCTAGAAAGTTTTCTGGTACTTTTCCATGCCAGCATTTCCTAATTGTTTGGATACTATGGGACCATGAAGAGCTATTGGAATGCTAAGCAATATACAGCCACGTGCAATAGCTTATGATAGCTCTATTCCTTATCTTGAAATGCACACACAATAGAAAATGAAGAAAATAGGGGAAATGATTGAGATTGCTCTCTGAAAAATATGTAGATCTAGCTGAATCTTCTTTGTAAGGTTGGAATGGCAAGTTTTCCTCTTACTGGTTTAACAAAACACAGGCATTTTCTAAGGAGTTATTCTCTACTTTAACTGGGCATCTGCTTGCTCAGAGGAGGTGAGATTGAGGCCAGTGGTTACTCTGGGAGATTGCCAGGACACACTTACTCAAAAGTCTGGCGCTATTCAAGTCAGTGACCAAAGTCTTGTTTATTTCAGTGAAATCAGGATTGCAGTCCCAGTGTTAAAAGCAGCTTCTGTTGCAAATCACTCAGATGGTAGCTGGAAAGCTGTGACCTGCAAGTGATTTAACAAAAGAGGAAAGAAATAACAAACAAAAAAAAAAAATTGAATGACTCATGTTAGATTCTGTGATTAAAGGCTTGTCTACCTAAATATGGTAGAGCCCTGAGGCACAAGGACAGGCAGGGGATCTACTACATCCCAGAGGAACAAGTCTCTGCCCTGATCCATCTCAGAGGGATGGACTCATTGTGATGACTCAACAGAGACGGTCTCATGGGTCATCCCAGGATGTCAGGGATCATACAAGATCTGGGGTAATGGGATGTCTAGGTGAGAAATGTGGGGAAAAAAGGGGAACAGAATGATTCAGGCAAGAGTAGGCCTGGAAAAATAGAGAGAAAAAGGGTAAAAGTGGCTGATCTCAAGTATACAGGTACTGGTTAATTATTGTCTCTCCATACCCTGCACCAGATCAACGCACCCTGTCCTGTCTTCATAATATATTCACTTTCTAACAGCTTTTTTTTCTGGGTGATGGCACTCTAATCAGTATGCATGTGTGTGTATGGGACCTGAGTGCTAGCAGCAAAAGCATGATCCCCAGTCACAGGGATCTGTGTGCCTCTGTGTCAGCAGATGAAGAAACTGGAGTGCATGAGTATGGTGTGGGTGCATGTGTCATTGTGACTCTACTACTGGCAAACAGCTGGCCTTGCCATTAAGTTGGATAAACTTAAATTCTTTTATTTTCTTCCCAAGCATTCCTGCTGGAGATAAAAACAGAAGCTGGTTCTTATGAATTCTTTTCTGTCATACCAAGACATGTATCGCTGTTTAAACTCTATCCATAGCAAATTCTTCATGCCTTATTAAACTGCTCAGAGCAATATGTTCTTAACGCAGTTATTACAAAACACTCATGACAACATTTTCGGCAGCTGGAGTAGAAGAACATCAGTGTAGTGAAAGAGTAGAATTCACTTCATAGATTAAACACCTAAATCTGGTGTTGGCCCTTGGGTGATGTGAGGTAGGGTATCTGCTTTCTTACAGGCAATGGAGAGCTCATCACTACATTTCTTCTGAAGCTGTTACACCCCAAGCATTCATGCAGTTATCTGCACTGTGTGCAATTAACCATTAACCGTACATCTAAGTGGTGCTATAAATGCATGGCTATTTTTAATCCTGTTTACTCCTAGCACACATACCCTAAAAATAACAGAAAGTGTATTTGATGGCAGATTTCCCATCACACATTTGTCTTTCAGGACACACAAATACTTTTTTTTTAGTTTTCTATCTCTCTTGAACAGAGATACAAGCTGCTGTCATTTTCTCATGCATCTAACTGCTGTGAATCTTTATCCCTTTTTCAAAAAAATTTATTGCTGTACTATTTTTATATCAGCACTATTCAATTTCTCATCTGGAGCAAAACAAGGAATTAAGCAGAATGAGAGTCAGGCTCAAGGTTGTAGTGTTTACTGGTGCAACTCAGCTGTATGGAAGACCTGAATGACGGATTTCACATTGGAGTTATGAGATTTACAAAAGTACATTTTGATTTTGTATTTTATATCTTCTGCTATATTCTACATATGATTCTATGACTGTGATCATCATACTCAAGTAAGACAGTAGTTAGTTTTATTTTCACGCTTACCAGAATTTTGTAGTGATATTGTCTTTACATGTTAGGCCCAGTGATTGAAATAAAAATGACATATTCCCAATAGTAAGTCTGCCCTGTTTGGTAGACACAAAGGCTAATAAACAACTCTAACAAGTTAACCTAATGGACATTAATCCGTATGCAAAAACATCTAATTGATAATTTTCAAAGCACTATTATTTCTGGTTTTTTTTTTTTTTTTTTTTTTTTTTTTTCATGTACAAAGTTTTTCTTAGCCCCTGCTTGGGTTATGAGTGAGCAAAGTCACAGTTCCAACACAGCCAAAAACAGAAAAATAATCTTTGACTCCTTTTCCTGTGCTTTATGAGCATTCTGATATTTGTGACACCTGAATTTCAGGTTGCTGCTCTTCTCTCACCATACATTTTACATTTTTACATTTACATACATTTTTATCATTTCTCAGCTAGCTTGCTGCCTTGTTGTTGTTTTAAAACCTCTTTTCACCAGCTGACTTTGAGCACTTGTCAGGGTCATGATCTACCCATGTCATTTTTTACTTTTAGTTGAGAGACTAATTTTTTTTCTTCTTCTAAGGCAGATATTATCTATGAAATAATTCAGTTCACAACAATATTACCTTCATCATTTCTTTGACAATCCCATCTGCATTTGGAAGGCATCCAAGTGTTCATGCCAGTTGTGTTCATTGCACAAGGATTTTGGCATCAAAACCACTGATGACACATATACATTTTTGACGGAAAAAAAACCAACACAACACTTTGTCAGTAGGCTTCTTTCTTCTTATTTTCAGTTCTGGCTGTCATCCCATAATATCATCAAAGTAGCTAGGTCTGCTGAGGATCAAGTAAGAGAGAAAGAAGTCAAGAAGCTTCAGAGGAAGAAAAAAAAATAGTGCAGAGCTGTCCAGTCCAATAGCCTGGGCTGGAAGTGTACAAAAAAAGAAGCCAATTAAATTCTGAAGAAGAAGAAAGGAGAAATGGGTCACAATCATAGAATCATAGAATCATAGGATTGCTCATTTTGGAAAAGACCTTAAAGATCATCGAGTCCAACCACAACCTAACCATACTACCCTAACTCTAACAACCCTCTGCTAAATCATGTCCCTGAGCACCACATCCAAATGGTTTTTAAAAACATCCAGGGATAGTGACTCAACCACCTCCCTGAGGAGCCTATTCCAGTTCTTAACAACCCTTTATGTAAAGAAGTGTTTCCTAATATCCAACCTAAACTTACCTTGGCGCAACTTGAGACTATTTCCCCTCATCCTGTCACCTGTCACCTGTCTTCCCAGTGAGAAGAGACCATCCCCTCTCTCCCTATGAGCACCTTTCAGATATTGGAAGAGAGCAGTAAGGTCTCCCCTCAGCCCCCAGACAAACAGCCCCAGTTCCTTCAGTCTCTCCTTGTAGGGCATATTCTCCAAGCCCTTCACAAGTCTTGTTGCCCTTCTTTGGACCTGCTCGAGCACCTCCATGTCCTTTCTGTACTGAGGTGCCCAAAACTTAACATAGTACTTGAGGTGAGGCCTCACCAATGCTAAGCACAGGGGCAGGACTACTTCCCAAATCCTGCTCACCACACCATTCCTGATCCAAACCAGGATGCCATTGGCCTTCTTGGCCACCTGAGCACACTGCTGGCTCATATTCAGCTGACTGTCCATCAGTACACCAAGGTCCCTTTCCATCAGGTAGCTTTCCAGCCACTCTTCCCCAAGCCTGTAGGGTTGCCTGGGGTTATGGTGACCAAAATGCAGGACCTGACATTTAGCCCTATTGAAACTCATATAGTTAACGCTGGACTATTGATCCAGTCTATCCACATCCCTCTGTAGTGCCTTTCACCCCTCAGGCAGATCAACACTCCCTTCCAGTTTGGTGTCATCTGCAAACTTACTGAGGGTTCACTCAGTCCCCTCATCAATATCGTTAACGAAGACGTTAAATATAAGTGGCCCCAGTACTGAGCCCTGGGGGACACCGCTCATGACCGGCCGCCAACTGTATTTAATTCCACTGACCACAAAAATTTGGGCCCAGCCATCCAGCCAGTGTTTCACCTAGCAGAGCGTATACCCATCCAAACCGTGGGCAACCACCTTCTCCACAAGACTGTGAGAGATGGGACACTTCCCTTTCCTTGCCAAGAGTCTGTGGGGACTGAACAACAGCAGAGCTGGATTCTGAGAAATTGCATTTATTACAAAGTTGTAAATGCCCTTTGCTGAGATTTCTGACTCTAGACATTTCTGTTTGACTGTCAACAGAGACAGTTGATTACAGAGATTATACAGTATTTAAAGCTGTGTTGCCAAATTCACTTTTACCACTCTCTTTTCCCAGTGAAATGGTTTGCTCCAGGGGTGTCTCTTAGGACCAATGCTCTTCAACATATTTATAAATAACAGACAGTGGGATAATGTGCAACCACGACAGGTTTGCAGGTGACATTACACTGAGTAGTGCAGTTGACACCTTAAAATGGAGAAGAGCCATCCAGAGGGACCTGGGCAGACAGATATAGAGGAGGACCATGAAGGTGATCAGAGGGCTGGAGCACCTCTCTAATGAAGAAAAGATGAATGAACCGGGCTTGTTTAACTTGGAGAAGGATCGGGGAAGGCTTGATTGCGTCCTTCCAAAACAGTAAGGAAGCTTATAAACAAGAGCACAAAAAACTTTTCACAGAATCACAGAATCAAAGAATTACAGAGACTGGGAGTGAGCTCCAGAGATCTATTCAGTAGAACTTCTTGCATAGCAGTTTTTGTCCATTGCCCCAGTTCTATTCAGTTCAAACACTGAGAGGAGTATGCCCCCATCAACTTAGCACCCACAGTTTTGATATTTATAAACAGTCAAGGGAACCCCTCAGCCTTTTCTTCTCCAGACTGAAGAGTCCCAGGTGTCTCTGCCTTTCCTCGTAAGAGAGATGCTCCAGGCACTTTAACACCTTTGTCACCCTGCGCTGGACTCTTTCCAGGAGATCCCTGCCTTTTTTGGATTGAGGAGCCCAGAACTGGACACAGTACTCCAGATGAAACCTCACCAGGGTAGAGTAGAGGGCAAACATCACCTCCCTTGACCTGCTGGCCACACTCTTCTTAGTGCATCCCAGGACACCACCGGCCTTTTTGGCTACCAGGGCACACTGCTGGCTCACAGCCAACCTGTTGCCCACCAGGACACCCAGGTCCTTCTCCACAGATTTCCTCTCCAGCAGGTCAGCACCTAACCTGTACTGATGCAACCATTATTTCTTCCCAGGTGCAGGACTCTACACTTGCTTTTGTTGAACCTCATCAGGCTCCTCTCTGCCCAGCTCTCCAGTCTATCCAGGTCTTGTGGAATGGCAGCACAGCCCTCTGGTGTGCCAGCTACTCCTCCCAGCTTCATATTATCAGCAAACTTGCTGAGGGTGCACTCTATCCCATCATCCAGATCACTGATGAGGATGTTGAACAAGACTGAGCCCTGGGGAACACTGCTAGTTACAGGCTTCCAGCTAGGTTCTGTGCCACTGATGACAACCCTCTGAGCTCTGCCAGTGAGCCAGTTCTCAGCCCGCCTCACATTCCACACTTCTATCCTATGCCTTCTAACCTTCAGTACATGGATGCTGTGGGAGACAGCCTCAAACACCTTGCTGAAGTCAAGGTACACAACATCCACTGCTCTCTCACTGTCTACCCAGCCCGTGATGGCCTCCTAACTGGCTACCGGGTTGGTCAAGCACAATTTCCCCTTGATGAATCCGTGTTGACTACTCCTGATTACCTTCTTCTCTTCCAGTTGCCTGGAGACGGCATATAGAATAGGTTGTTCTGTCAGCTTTCCGGGTTCAGAGCTGAGGCTGGCTGGTCTGTATTTTCCCAGATCATCCTTCTTTCCCTTTTTGAAGACTGTCGTGACATTGGCTATCTTCCAGTCCTCTGCCACCTCTCCCATTTTCCAGGACCTTTCTAAGATGAGAGAGAGAATTTCATCTACCAATTCTGCCAGGGAGCGGAATTACCCATGATGTAAATATCCACAATTTCAGGAAGATCTGCAGTAACAGGAAATAGACTGCCTGCTGGTGTAACAGGGCTTGTTTTGACAGGGACCAAGTTACAGGTTTTAACTCTCAATACAATAAGCACAACCATCAGCTTTTCTGATAATAATTACTTATTACATATGATACCTTTTAAAATTACTTTTATAGAGGACATCCTGTCCTCAGATGAGCTAACCAACAATTCCATATTCTTTAAAAGATAGAGATTTTTTATTATTTTTTTTATTTTTATTTTTTTATTATTTTTGGGTACACTGTGGTACGATGTCACAACTGCAGATTGCAATTTTCATTCCACTGTACTTTTGGTTTAGGATCTGTACAAACCCTGGAGAACATGGGAAAATCTTTCAATTGTTTTTTTCCCTATAGCTATGTTTCTTGATTGTATTCAAAAATATAGGGAGATTTGGTTGAGGGTTCATAAGAGAAGTTTTCTTGTATGATTATCAAGTGGCCAAGCATATAATCAACTTAGCACTGAAATATCAGAAAAAGTGTCACAGTAGATTACTTACATCCCATTCTTTGTGTGTGTTTGTTTGTTTGTTTGTTTTGGGAGGGGGGGGGGGGAGGAGGAGGGACAAAGGGGGTGTTATTAGCCACTAATATTTGGTTAGAGATAAAACCCTGTCCTTTCATATCAACTTACATCAAATTTACAGGTGAAAAATTGTCATCTACTATGTCTAAACATTGTTCGAAGAAATGCCAGCTGACCAACTTTCTTCTTTACCCTTGAAAACAATCAAAATCAACTATATTTATTTGGTTCTCAACCTTTGTCTGTGGAAGAGTGGGATATATAGTGCAAATGATCTGCCAGGACTCCACTGCAGTCAGTTTGGAGACAGATCCCAGAGAAAGAATGTCTTAGGCAAAAGGTGAGAGGCTAGGGCATGTCCATATTAACAAATAAGCATGAAAGAAAAGCAACATTGTTCTTTAACACAGGAGAAGCTCAGCAATTCAATCTACTGTTTGTGCTAGAGAAATAGTAGAGGATATATATCTGTGAATATAGGCAGGAGGTGCAATAGAGAAGAGTGCAATTGGGAGCAGAGGACATCTGTGGAATAGGAATTGGTATCAAAGACAGACAACTGACTGAGTGCCTGTGGTGTCATTTCATCATTATTTATTCCTAGGTAACTCACATCTTATTCAGGTATTTGGATGAGATTGTTATATGTAAGACAATATGAATTCAAGCTGTCTGTGAATTAGTGCAACAAAGTGTGAAGAAGCATTTCCAAAGGGAACAAAATAAAGTGGAATACATCTTGTAATCTATACCCTAAAGGCAGAGGGCCACAAAGACAACATTGTGTCAATGCTACCTGTCTTAGTAAAAGGTGAGAGGTTTGGAACTAAGAAATTTGCTGATGAAAAATAAAACAAGCATACAAAATAAAATAAAATAAAATAAAATAAAAATATATATAAATCTACATCCCACTGATAGAAGCGAGGTACAGATTTTCCCAACACATTAGAAAGAGGTATCCCTATATTGGAGGGATACAATAAAAAATTAAGCAATTTTTAAGATTCTTAATAAATAAATTTGATGGTCCATAGCAATTACAGCATACATACTTTTGTATGTCATGTTTAAAAGATGTTCCTATTGTGCATTCTAAACATCCATATACGTACAGAAAAGCCACGGGCACTTGACAGGTAAAGGCTGAAAAATAAATAAATAAATAAATAAATAAAACAGAGAAACTGTCATAGTATGAAAAAATTAAGTGTTTTATATCCGAAATATTTTTCCTTCAAGGAAAAAATTAACAACTTGACTCAATGTCAGGTTATAATAGGGTTTTATATATTTCAAAGTCTATAGTATTGTTTCATGTCAAGTGGCATGAATTCCAGAAACAAGATCTGTACCCATCTGGATAGAAATTGGTCTTCTGATGTGTTGAAAATACAAAGAGTTGGTCCTATTGCTGTTGTGTAGATCATCTGTGTATCACATTAAAAGCAGTTCCAGTGCTATCCTTGACAGCTGAGTTTCTTCCTCATGCACTGAAGACTGAGGCATTCCCATACAAACATCTGGGATTTCCAGCTGTCTATAGCTTGCATAGACACTTCCCACTGACTACTGAGTGATCAAGATACCTATCTAAAGGAAAAAATCTGGAGGACAGGGCACACATAGCTATTTGAAGCACAATGCTGATCTGCAGTATCAATTATTTTCACAGTCATGAGCTCATGAATTAGTCTGGAAGACCAAAAGAAAGTTATTAAATATTATTTGAATACCTAAGGAATTTATATTACCCAGAAAGTCAACTTAAACACGTACAAGAGCCTGACTAAAAGTGATGGAAACCAGAGTCAGGAACTCTCTTACCTACTAATCATTCCTATAAAAACTGAGTGAAGAAACAGAAACATCTACCATTCCAACAGGTTTTGGTAAATAGATTGCTGTGAGTACCATGTACAAACACAAACAGGTGATCTCTACCTACTGAACTTCATTTTATGTATGTTTGTGTGTGAACATACATATATTTCTGTATGCTTGCGTGTGAGTGATAATACAGCACAGCTGAAGGTCACAGACAGAAGAGGACCACCAGATAATGAGACATTTATGGGAAGTGAGTTATGACACTGTCAAACACTTAACAGCTACTTGTTAATTGTTTTATTTGTTACCTAAACATAAAGGTCCTAATAATGGCAATCTCATGTAAACTGTACTGTAGAAATCCAAATCTGAAAGATTATATATTCCTTGCCCAGCAAAATCTTAAAATAACCTCATTATGAGATTATTAAGTGACTTATATAGACCATATAAAAAATATGGCTGATATTAACATAGGGGCATCTATTACTTTGTGTATTTTCAGACATCCTTGTTCACCAATCCTGTTTAGCAAAACTTTTACCTGTCCACTGTCTTGTTTCTGTTGTCAAGCATCAATTTTCTACAGAGATTTGAAAATGAACACGTAAAAGAAATTCTATTATAATTTGACGCTGTCACATAATTGGGAAAAATTGGTACATGACATCAAGGATGGTGAATTTTTCTGTGTGCTGTTTCACGTACTGCATTAATTCAACTAACTGAATTTTCAGAGCTTTCTTATATTAACAGAGAAATGTAGTACATTGCCTAATGAATAGAAAGACTGCCCACATTTTAGCAACTCATAGACTTTTACAATTCATATTAATTTTGTTTCAGATTTTAAAGGAAAAAATATTTCAAGTAATTAAAAATATTTAAGATACTTTTTACAAAACCAGTTTCTGCAGTGTAGGTGAAGTTAATAAGAGTTCCTAGATTTCAACTTGTATTTGTTGTGCTATGGCAAATAATTCAAGGTAAATGAATGACCTAGATAACTAAATCATTGCTAGTCATTAAAGGGGAAAGAACAAAGGACGGTAAACTGGAAGGGGAAGGGAGCGTGAAACAAAGAAAAGAAAGGGAAAATCATTCTTAAAAAGAAGGAATAAATGCCGATCAAATCTTGCATAGTGTGTGTTAGATACATTATGTCTAGTGGTTTATCTTTTTATTTAGTTTATCAGTGCATGAGTCACTTTACTTGAAGCTTTGTTTTTAAATGTCCTTAACTTTATCTAGCTTTTGTCCTGAAATTGGAATACTACTAAAGTTTCTGTTTATGTGGTAGTCTATTATTTGGCTGGGGGCAGTATTTGTCCTTCTGATTAAAAATATGATTTTCCTTGCCATCCTGAGGCATTCGGTCTAGCTGTATGGTTAAAGTTGCCATTCACCTCTGAATCAAAAGATCAGTGAGAAAACAAAGAACTTCCTGAATTGATATGAGAAGCTAGACAGAAAAGATGACAATAAGGAAAGCATCAGTCAGAGATAACATTTGTGACTGTGGTTGTCATAAATATATATATATATCTTTATATAACTAGAGAAAAAAGTAGGCCCTTCAGTAGAGTTGGCTGAATAATTCATTGGGAATAAATTACCCAACAGATGTACTCCTCACACACTGCTATTTGTTTGTTTGTTTGTGAATGGCTTCTGAACAGACCGTTTCTTCTGAAAATGCATTCCATATATGGAAATATTCACCAGAGTCTTTGTGCAAGGCAGAAATATTTCCAGGAAAGTATTTAGTAATGATGTCACCACTCTGAGTCAGATCCATAGTTCATTGAACTTGGTGTTCTGTTGTATCAGTTGATCACAGTCAGAAAGATAGAGTATAAGTAAATAGCATATCTTTTCTACTGTGATTCTTCTCTGAGTAAACTATTACAGGCTGAATACCAATGATTTTCAAACTTCTGGAGAGAGACTTGATCAGGGTTTCTTTGTAGAAGGCTTTGTACATTCAGTTGCCATGAACGTACCAAGACACTTCTTTTTCTCTGTTCATATCTTCTGTCCCAATGGCTTTGATTCCTCTTGTTTAGTTCTGCCTGAGGAAGCAGGGTTTCTTTTTCTGTTAAATTTACTGGTTGCTCCATTTCTTTTGTGGACAACCACAACATATTCACTTTTACCATATCTTTCATGATGGTTACTTAGTAATCATACCAAAAAAAGGTTGAGTAAAGACCTGGTGTCAAAAGAAATGGCATAAGTCCTGGCAGATGTTGTTCTAAATTATTTTTAACATCCTCTTTAACATCCTTTTTTTTTTTTTTTTTCAATTGCCCACTTTGTAGATCTCTTATTTTTCCTTCTAGCGATCCATGTTCTCCCTCTGATCTAGTTCATGAAGTATGCTGACCAGAGCTGGACACAGTACTCCAGCCAACGCTCTCCAAAGTGGTGTAAAGCTGAAAGATTTGTTCAAATTTTTTGCAAGCTATATTCCATTTACACATCTCAGTATGATTTTGCCATCTTCAGAATAGCATGATATTTCTGACTGTGTTCAGCCTGTAGTCTATAGTATTCCCTGGATCTCTTTCCAAAACCTGCTACCTAGCCAGCTGTTCCTCATCCTGTTTGCAAAGCTGGCTATTTGAATCTATTTGTAATAGTTCATACTTGCCTCTGTTAGATTCAGTGCCATTTTCCAAGATCATTTCTCTAATTTATGATTGTCATTGCAAATACTGAATCTCTCTCTTACATATCTTCAGACAGTATCAGTTTCATTTCACATGTAGATTTAATAAACTGTTCATTGTTACTTATTTGTTTATTTATTTGATTAGCTCTCTATTCTCTTACAGAGATCTTAATGACCTATTTAAAATGTCTATAATCTGGAAATCCTCTTTTCCAAGTGAATAACTCATAGCAAATTCAGTCTTCTGCTCCTGATTACCTCCTTGAATGGAAACATTTGAAAAAAAATGAATGTACTGTCATCTCAGATAGAAAAGACAATCATCTTTCAAGTTCTGTAATATATTTTTAGCTCTACAACATAGTTTTTCAGGGGGGATGGGCTGTTAAAAACACTCTAGATACTCTCATGTAATGGGTTTAGATACTTGGCAATGGTGCTTTCTGAATTTATTTTAATTGTTTTTCTTCTAAAATGTCTTAAACTATATTGATATTTGTGTATCATACAGTGCAATGCTGATGTTCTTAGAGAACTACTACAATGACCCTTGATCGATAATAATTCATTTAGATCCCCATTTACTCAGTAAAGTCACTGGATGCCATTTGATGTGCTTTCTGCAGTTGTCCTTCATGAATCTCACTGATTAGTCCAAGTTCAAATTACAGTGAGAAACAGCTGCACAGCTCAGATATAACTTTCTATGAGTTTATACAGTAAAAAATTGTGCTTGTAATACTGAAAATTTCAGTTACAACCTCTGTTTCTCTCCTTTTCTCACACAGCCCAAGTCATAGTCAAAATGACTGATTTTTAAAAAGGAAAAAAATAAATATGAAATGAGTAATTTTTAAAACAGAAAATAATAAAAAATGAATACTCTCTAAGAAAAAATAAAATAAAAAATTGATTCAGTGTTCCCAGTACAAAAAAAAATCCTCCTAATATTTCTAAAAGCAAGAAATCACACTTAAGTTCTGTCAGGTTGAATATGCATTCAGAATTTGATATATATTTTTTTCTTTTGACAAATTCTATTTAAATCTTGTCTGTCCTGAAGGTTGCAAACTGAGTAGAGCCTGTCATGTGTGGGAAACACAAATACATGCTGCATACATAATGTAGTACATGCTAGCAACTACTGTACTTTAAAACGTAACAATGAGGAGTACTTATGAAATAAATGGAATTGCAGTAATGGTGAGGGGAAAAATACTACTGTTCAACAGCTGATGTTGAGGTACTATATTATGGACAAACTGGGACATACATAACTGAATTACTAAAATTAGAAATATGTTCATGAGTATTTGGTAAATTTCAGCATTGTCACTGGAAAAAGTTTACAGTAGGTAATTCATTCATTGTTCATTACAAAAGGGCCAAAAACTTTTTTTTTCCAAACAAAATATATGTATCTACAAATGCTTTCACCTTCTGTCTTCTCCTTTAAAAATCTTGACAGGAAGCTGATGTATCTATGCGATGAATGAAAATAGGACACTTTTTATTTTTCCAACCAAAATAAGCCAGTGGGCTTAAATTAGAGGTATAGATTTACAAAGTCTTGCTAAGAATAAATAAATAAATAAGTTGCTAAACTGTTATTGTATCTTTCTGCCTCCTGCTTTCCCAAGTCAACCTTTCAAGAATTGTATCTGATGAAATTCCTGAGTTTGCTTTTACCCAGTGAAGGTTAAATCCAAAGTGCTAAGTCTCTACTTCTTCTTTCCACTGCTTTTCAAAAAATTATCCTCTAAATATTTGCTCTCCTGGAAATCTCTTTCTAATATGATATCCCAAAAGAATGAATCTCACTATCGTGGCTCTTCCAGTGCCTATATTATAATGTTCTCCACAATGAAAAAATATAGAGCTTGCTGTGCTACCACTCACATTACCTTGCTGCTCCATAGCGCATCACCTCCTCTATCTGGATTTTTTTGGCCAAGGACAGCACAGTGATTGGCAAAAAAAATGATGAAATTATCATTTTTCTTGATGTATTGCCTCTGCTGTAATCACATTCTTCACACTAGTATCTTCTATTAATGCCAACATAAATGTTTTACATCATCTAACTTATTCAATTAAAGTAGCTTTCATGAGTATGTAAGAGAAAATTCATAAACATTACACTACATGGTATCTTGTTACTTGGCATTTAAGTGTGAGGCACATAGAATCGTATCATAGAATCATAGAATGGCCTAGGTTGAAAAGGACTATATGACCATCTGGTTTCAACCCCCTGCTATGTGCAGGATCACCAACCACCAGACCAGGCTGCCCAGAGTCACATCCAGCCTGGCCTTGAATGCCTCCAGGGATGGGGCATCCCCAGTCTCTCTGGGCAACCTGTTCCAGTGTGTTATCACCCTCTGTGTGTAAAACTTCCTCCTAATATTTAACCTAAACTTTCCCTGTCTCAGTTAAAAACCATTCCGCCTTATTCTATTACTATTCACCCTTGTAAACATTTGTTCTTCCTCCTGTTTATGTGCTCCTTTCAAATATTGGAAGGCCGCAGTGAGGTCTCCCCAGAGCCTTCTCTTCTCCAAGCAAAACAATCCCAGTTCCCTCAACCTTTCCTCATGGGAGAGGTGCTCCAGGTCTCTTGATCATCTTAGTGGCCCTCCTCTGGACCCTCTCCAAGAGCTCCACGTCCTTCTTGTTCTGGGGACCCCAGGCCTGGGCACAGAACTCCACGTGGGGCCTCACAAGAACTGAGTAGAGGGGGACAATCACCTCCCTCTCCCTGCTGGCCACTCCTCTTTTTATGTATCCAAGACCATAGTTGGGCTTCCAGTCTACATCTGATTAATTGTAGAGGTTCACCATGGAGGTAAACACATCTAAATGAATAGTCTTAGCCTTTATACTTAGTGGACATAACTGTTTACAGTCAGTTAGAGAAACTGTTTCACTACATTCCTTCTTTAGTCTATTCACTAGGAAGGATGTCCAGATAAAGACAGTGTTGTGGTTTTGTGATTTTTGTTGTTGATATTCCACATCAGAACATCAAGTCAAACAGTGGGAGTTAAAGAGTTAATGTTCTGGTTCTGTGGACTTCCTTTTTTGGGCATTTTGGGTTCTTGGAGGTGAGGGGAGGAGCGGCATTCCTGGAGGACCTGGCGGGCAGAGGAAGAAAGGTGGAGCTCCTGGCAGGATGCTAGGTGCTCTCCCTCTCACTGACTCATTCTCTCCTTCAGTTTGCTGCAGAGAAAAGCATGTGCTTCCCTGCATAAGACCTCGTATTTTGGACACTCTTTTCTCTCTCATTTTGTTTGATTTTGTTGGACTTAGTAAATTACCGTTCCTCCTCAGATGGTTGCCGTTGTTTTTTCTAGACCCACCTGCTATATCCCTACCCTTCCCCCTCTCCCCCTCTCTTAGAGTGCACGGCCCACAGGTGCCTTACCTCATTAGTCACAGGCCGGACATCACAAAAGGTGGGGTAGTTTTTTTCCCCCTCTCTCTTTTGTTCCCTTCTGGGCTCGTGCCCCTGTCGGATCCAGAGATAAATCCATGACAGACGGTTACACGTGCAACTCTGAAGTTAAAAAAGATCTCAAATTAGAAGACATTAATCCCACATTGACTTACTGAATGAAGTCATGATATGTCTACCAGTAACTTTTTAAAATAAATTTGTGCAATATATTTCTTTATGAGCAATGTACTTTGATATTTGCTACTAATTGATCACACCTTTATTTAAATTCCATTTAGTGATAGAAGGAAAAAGATGGCTTGATTTAGGGAGTTCTGCTGTGCTGCTTTCACCTGAGCTGTTAATTGGTATATCTTTCTTTTGTGGAGTTTGATGGGAAGCAACTGAAGGATACTAGCAATAGCTTGCTGTTAGGTTCGGACTGAAGTTTTTTGTTCTGATTTAAATGCTCACATTAGGTGTACAGGGTTGGATAAAAGATTTATTTTCTGACATACATATTCTTAACATGTCAAAACAGGTGTTTACATGTAAATGTATCTATAGAAGAATAAGTTGAGCTCAAGCTCACGATTTGATGATTCATATGATATCTGATTGATCTCGTTGTATCAGAAAATTAATAAAGAACTCTCCCAGAATAGATTAGTTTGAGGCTTTTTGTTTGTTTGCTTGCTTTTATTTTCTATATTCATATTGCTTCGCTCTATAAAACTGGATTGCCATCCTATTCTTAAATCCTATTAAAAAAGGCAGAAAAACGATCTTAAAAAAGGAAAGCATCCCTAAATAGGTCAGTACATAACTGAGGCCCAGATTCATCCTGTTAGGTGAAATTGCTTTAGAGGAGAACAAAGTTAGTACAAAGGTTCTTTCTACAGACAACAGAGAGAAATCAACCCTTTTGAAGGGTGGTTCATTCTTCTTGAGAACTGCATTCCTCCTGGAAGTCTCTGTCTCTATCTATTAGAAAGGAGATTAGGCTACTAATTTATGTTCCTCAAGTACCTGGAGTTTATTTATAAATGAGTAACTAATTCCCACTGAAAAGTACTTTTAACATTCAACATATGTTCAGGAGCTGCCCTGTTATATAGGAAATATGTACATCTCTGGGTAAGTCATTTTCTGTGAGCTCAGTGAACACAGGCCAGCTTTTTAAGGACAAAGATAAGATGAACATCACACCATGATATTGTTGGATGTACACTAACAAGAATTATACTTGAAGGGTTGTTTTAAACATAAGCGTATAAGAGGATGGAGTAGTCTCAGCATGAAATTCACTCACAGTTTTAAAATCAAGCTCACGTGCATGATATTTCAACAAATTTTAGCCACATTTATTATTTCTAGGTAGACTTGTTTTATCTTATAAAGCAAAAATAATGTCTGCACTCAGACTATTTTGTCTGTGAACACCTTATTTGTAATGATTTTTTGAATCTTCAAAATAGAAACAATATTTTATTTGCTTTTTCTGAAAGCAAAAAACTGAACAGCCACACAAACACACACATACACATAGGGGGAAAATAAAAAAAAAAATTAAGGTATAGGTGTTGTAGAGATTTTCCTGTCCCTGTAACTGGTGATCATACATAACCAGTGTTCACACTGATGGTCCTGTTACCTTCCATTATGGCTGAATCTTGTTCTGCATGCGTCACTGAGTTCTACGAGGCTAATTGCAAAGTGAACTGTTAATAAGAGCCCAGCAAAAGAGAGCAGATTTTGGGTCTATAATAAAATATAAAAAAATTATATTTAACACAGTTGGAATTGAGTAGAGTGAATGTGAAATCTTAATGTTTATTATTTTGGAAGCATATTGATCATTATTATTAGCAATAGAAGGTCAACAATCATTGAGTGATACATCAGGAATAACTTATTTTTAGAAATCCCAGTACGTGTAAGATACTAATGGACTTGATCTATCTTAAGAATTTCTGAATGATTTAACAATATCACATCTGCCATCAACAGTAGATACTGTGCTTTACCAGGGAGTGAAGAACTTCATGGGAAATACTTCTCAGTATATTGCGTATAAGAATCAAAATAATTTATAAAAATTTAAAAAGTTACTTTAATTTGTAAACATACAATATCTAAGAAATCTTGTTTAGGTAAATTTAAGAATTTGACTTTGGGAACCAAATAAGACATATTCCAATTTAAATTTATCGTTCATTCCTTTCTTGCTTTTCAACATCAAGTAGATATGTCAAAACATTTCACTGTGATTTTAAGGAAGAATCATATCAAAAAGATGCAGCCATGACACAGTTCCTTCCATGTCTTTAGCAAACGTATTTATGACAAGATTTTCTAGATTTTAGATCATCAAATTCCATGTTAAACACTGGGTGTTCACTAATGTAAAGTGAAGAACACAGTGGATACTGATGTGATCTATCACTCACCAGCTGAGTGTCTACTAAAATCAAACTTTCCACATGCTATTTGTCTGTTTCCTCATGGCTACAACTCAGTAAAAACAGAATTCTAAAGATAAAGGACTTCTTAACGCAGGAAATCCAGTGAACAAACAAAAGCATTTAAATAAGAATTTCCTCTGTGGAAATATTTTTCCACAGAAGTGGAAGTGACAGAAGGAGTGTTACTATAAAGTCATAAACTTAAATCACTAATTCTGAATGAGATAATCTCTGGAGGAAACAATTATGTACAAGCTTTTTTTCTTATATTTTTTTTAATTTAATTCTAAATCCAAATACTTAGCAGTGGCAAGAAGCCTTACAGCCAGTAGCTTCTCATATATAATTTTGTGCAAGAAATAAGGTAGTACTAACTAAAATCCTTTCTGGTCTACCTTAAAATTGAATAAGCTTGCTTCTTAAAAGTAAGGATTCTATGGGATGCTCCTTAAAACGACAAATAATGTATGCTGGCACACCATGTAATCTCAATAGTAACATGTTTGTTTACTATTCCCTTGTAGTACAAAATCCCCAAAAGCAAACAAATTTCTGACGTTATCCAGTTCATGTAAATGCAAAATCTTCCTAGAGTGTCATCATCCCAAATGCTCTAGTATTTAATCCACTCTGCCAGTTTAGTCATTTTTATGGAAATGCATCATAGCTGGTTTTCACAGCTACTCAAAACCATATTTTGCATTGAATCTTAAATATCATTGAGTAAATATATTAAAGGAATGTGTTGAACTTGATAATTAAGCAATCAAAAGTAGAATAAATGGTGTGTCCAGCTAGGCATATTATTTCTTTGTTTTCTAATCCTTTTGTTGTACTTCATTTTCTAAGTCCTCCATAAGGCTGAATAGAAAATGTTATCAATAAAGGCAAGCCATTAATCCACCCATGACAAAAATTAAGATATATTTGTCCTTTAAGGCTGACTGCCTCTGTTCTGTTCAGCTATGGAGGTCAATAACCTGTAAGTGTTTAATGAATATTACTATAATGTTACTTTCATTATTGAATTAGAGATGGCTTTGAAGAAGTCATAATAGTTTGATCTGTTTTGTTTTATATTTATTAAAATTTAGAAAATTTGTGTGAATTATATTTCTCCCATTAAGAATTTGAAAGAATATGAATATTTGCATAAGATTAGCATAAGAAAAAATAAAACTAATAATAAATAATAATTTTCCTGTCTGTTAATGAGACTTTTTTCACTTTTGTGAATTGTAGCAAATCTAAAATAGATTTATTACTGTAGACTATTTCACAGTCCTGAGATTAAATTATTACCATGTAATTTTATATTTAAAAAATTATATATTCATTATTTAATGTTAGTTTTTCTTTATTGTCAGCAGATTAAGAAAATGGAAGGGCCAATTAAGATCACAAAGATGTGACTGGTAACATAATACAAAAAATTCATATTTAAGGCCGATTTTGAAAATGAACTTAAAACTCAGATGTGAATCATCTGTTCTTCATGGCCTTAATGAAAGCTCTGAAAGCCGTAAAGCAAACTGCATCAAATTCTGAAACACTCAATGAACACTTCTGTGAGCAGGTTTAAAGCTTGGTATTTGTCTAAAGCTGCTACCCTCACTAGCACTTCTCTCATAAGTTTGAATGAGGAAACATAAGGAAGAATTTATCTGAAATTCAAATATAGATAGCACTTAAGTGGTACTCCAGTGCTGGTCTCTGAAATTACCCTAGGTATGTACACTACTGCATATTTTGCAAGGTCCAGCAGAGAAGGGAAGGGAGGACCTGTCCTTTCTTCGACCTCCATAGGTATAAGTATTCTGAGAGAACAGGTTACATAAGAGGTTACATAACATTTTCATATAGAATATCTGGTTATACAGGAGTTCTCTGCGGAAAGTCTAACATGTTCTGGTTTTCTGAGCAGGGCTGAGATTAAACCAGATTTCTTAGAAATGTCAATTCAACTCTGTCAAAAGTTTTATTATCTCATGAAAGTGAATAACTTTCAAATCAGCCATTAGGTAATAACATAATTACACAATGAGGAAAAACAGAAATCTATAAAAATAAAATAAAACTTAAGCACTACATTTTCCTGGACTGTCATTATTCAGTGTGCAAATGTGCTTTGAGCAGGCAGTGCCACAGAATAGGACACTAAAGAGATAACAGACCAGAAGATTCTCTGTGGACTGTATACATTGATGCTATTGCTTCCTTAGGTTGCTCAGAACCCACTTAAATTAGTTTGTTTATATAACAGTTTCATTGTTATGTTTGTTTAATTGTTCTTTTCTTGACTTAAACTCTTAAATGTGTGCATAAGTAAAATAAGATCTGATAAGAAAAAATATCCAGGAAACAATAATACTAAAATGTGTGTACATATTTTCGTAATGGTAATATATATTAATGTGAGACTTACATTCCAAATGCTGTTATAAGCACATTAAACATAAAGGTAGAATAGATAAAAAGAGTACAAGGAGTTGTAGACACTGTTACCAATATTTCAGTGTTTTCACATCTTTTCTCTTATTGACTATTAGATGTGTATAATTTTGGTTTGAAACAATATATATGTATATTCTTTCAAAAAATCATGCCAAACTATTGACAAAGTTAATGTGAACTTCAAAATTGTTTTTGTGTGTGTGAAAGGATAATAGCTACAAGCCAGTTTCTCAGCCCACTGACAGGCCACCAGTCTAGTCTTTGTGCACAGCTGTCTATTAGACACTGCTGTTTTATTTAGTAGAATGTTGCTTTTTTTTTTAGCTGTTATGTTGCAAAGAAAATACTAGTGATGTGAAAAGGGTATTAAATGAAGCAGTGTCCTATTTCCCGACATAATACCAAGTGAGATCCATTCATCAAAGCAGGCTATTAACCTTTATACCTACAGCCTTAGTTGTCAATATCCTTAACTTTCATTCCAATGATCATTTTATCAGAAAAATTTGATTCTTTTACTTCTTCATTCCAGACTGCCAATCACATCTGTTGAAACATCTAGCCTTCTTGATGGCCTTCTTAATGTTATATGTTGTAAATAAAATAATCTCAAATATATTAATCTGTGGAAGAGTATAATTTAAATTGAACAGAATAAGATAAATAGCACTGCTTCTATTTTTGCTTGATACTGATATTACTATTTTCATTGCTATGAATCACTTTTATATACAATTAGCCAAAATCTTCTTTTCTTCATTTAATGGATTCTGCCAAAGAATTCCTACTCTGTCCATTTATAATGCCATACATCTAAAAATCTTCCACCTGCATGTAAGTCCAGGTCTCTACAGCTTGCAATTAGAAATGCGCTTTATAACTTGCAAGCAGTTTCAAATACTGTTAATCTTCTATAAATGTGTCTAGATGCTACTTTTACTGTCATACTTTTGTAGTGCCTGGGATTGTTTACTCTTTATAGACAAGTTTCCCAGTAATTCCAATCTTCATTCTGGCACACTTTATTCAGTTCTATCATTTCTTTACCAGTCTCAATTCATGGGATTGAATTCCATTTACTCTTAATTTTTTAAAAAAGCAAATTTGATCCAGACTTGGACATATAAACTTGGTTGGGTATGGATAGGCTAGTTCCTGTTTTAGTTACTGGAAAAATGGGTCTCTGTTTGTTTGATTAGTTTTCTATACATTTTCTAATACCATTTCAAATACCCAGGACCTAGGAATATAATACCATAATATAATATAATCTGTGAAGGTTGATGCTTCTCTGGTTGCTGCTTGGACAGAGTTAATTTTCTTCATAGTGTCTGGTATGATGCTATGTTTTGACTTTAGTAGAAAAACAATGTTGATAACACATGGATATTTTAGCTGCTGCTGAGCAGTGGCTGCCCTGAGCCAAGGACATTTCAGCTTCTTATACTGTCCTGACAGCAGAGAGGCTGGGGGCTGGGCAAAAGGTGCTGGGAAGGGATAGAATTAGGGCAGGTGACCTGAACTGGCCAAAGGGGTATTTCATACCACATGACATATGAAAACTATAAAACTGCAGGGAGCAGACGCTACATAGTTAAACTGTGACAAAGTTGTTTTGCAGTTGATGCTCTGAAATAGGTTCCTTTTTGACATAGACCTGGTAATCAGAGAGCAATTCAATGGACTGAAGTTAGACATTTAGTATAGGACAAAAAAATATATATATATATATATGTGTGTGTGTGTGTTGACCAGCTCTCCACTGACTGCAGTGAATGCTTAGACACCTAGAGCACACATACACAGATATATTATGCACAGATGTAAGCTAGATTAATCTCACCTCTACTGTCTGCTCCTTTTCTTCAGACTCTTCTCCCAACACCATTCTCCTGATCTTTTTAATATAACATGTTTCTCTCCCTAAAAAATGATCAAAGAAAATAACAATTTCCCATTGTTATCCTCCATATATTGTCCTTCCCTGCTGATTTTCTCTAAGTCATTCACTTCCTTCCTACATGAACTGCCATAGGTGTGATCCACTCAACCCAAATTAGATGTTTGCAATGTAGGTTCTGCTCAAGATCCAACTTTGCCTCCCTTTATAATCAGTGCAGGAAGACAGGTGCTTTTGAAAGTGGTTCATTGGACTTGCTTTAGCTAATAACTGTAGATAATATGAGTAATTTTTTCTGAATATAACACAAGACTTCAAGTTGAAAAAGTTCTGGAAAGTTTGAGCTTTCCCCTGTTTTACTGGTAGTATTTAAAGCTCAAATCATGGATGAACTATCCATTTTTAATCTCATGCCAATTCTCTAAAATAATATCTATCAAAATTTTACTTTTGTATATACAACCACAATACTTGACATACTAACCCCATGTGTTATTAAATATTATTCTATTAATTCAAAGGAAAAGAAAATTAAAGAAGGAGAAGAAATAGAAGGAGAAGAAAAAGAAAAGCACTTATGTGTTGTTTGTGTGCATTTTGCTGTTTGTTTTGGCATACTGAAAAACATAGGAGCCCAGGGAAAGCTTGCTCATCCTCTGCAAACTTGCCACTTTGCTGCCAATATTTGATCTCCGATCTTACATCTTGTTTATTTTGTTTGTAGTGAATTATCATTATGGCATTGTGCCTTTTGAACAGACTTCATTGATATAAAAATGTGCTTTGATCTGGCCAAGTGAAAAATATGTAATATCTTCTAACAATGATTCCACTGAGAGTTCTTTTGAGACCCTTTTTTGAAAATAATGAGATGGCCCTTACTCCAAACAAATGAATATTCAGCAGTGCAGGCATTGTCAGTCCAAAATAGCTTGCATGTTAACAAGAGTGAAAAGCAGTTCTTGATCAGCTTCTGATTGTGATTTTCCAAGTGATCCAAACAACTCATCTACAAGACTAGACTTATAATTTGCCTACTGGGCTACAAATAACTATAGGTCTTTTGTGGCAAATGCCAAATAACATAGTGAATGGCTTTAACAGTGTGGAAAGCATTTAAAAAAAAAAATCCAAATTGTTTACCAAAGAGGTTACAAAAGGAATCTCTTAAATACAGTGAAAATCTTCTACAAAGTTGTAAGGTACTTCAGTAATTCCTCTTCACACCAATGTAATATACAGTTGGAAATTCAACAGACAATTAAAAAAAAAAATTGTGCTGTAATCTGTAGTGATACATTACTTAATTTCCACAACTCTAGGTAAGCTGAGAGGAGATCTCATCTCTCTCTATAACTGCCTGAAAGGAAGCTAAAGCAAGGAGGATGTTGGTCTGTTTTTCAGATGACAAGTGGGAGGATGAGAGGTAAAGGTGAGGGGAGGTTTAGACCAGATATCAGAAAGAATTTCTTCATGGAGAGAATGGGCATATATTGGAATGACCTGCCCAGGGAAATGGTGGAATCCCTATCCCTGGAGATGTTTAACAGAAACGTGGATGTGGTGCTTAGTAACATAGTGTACTAATGAACTTAGTAGTACTAGGTGATGGCTGGAGTTGATGATCTTAAGGGCTTTTTTTAACATAAATGGTTCCCTCATTCTATGATATGGCTTGGAACATACTAATTTAGTTTTTAATTCAATTGTATTATTCAGTATTATTTCAGATTCTCTTTCTTTAAGGAGATTTTATAGGACACTTAAGTTTGACCTAAACTGCAAACAGTTCAGACTGATGATTCTCACTTGTTCTAGTTTAAGTGCAACCAATGAATTCTACTAATAAACAGTCCAGAGGGATCATAGAATCATAGAATCATAGAATAACTAAGGTTGGAAAAGATCCACAGGATCACCCAGTCCAACCATCCACCCATCACCAATAGTTCTCACTCAACCATGTCCCTCAACACAGCGTCCAAACGTTCCTTGAACACCTCCAGGGTTGGCAACTCCACCAGCTCCCTGGGCAGCCCGTTCCAGTGCCTGACCACCCTTTCAGAGAAGTTAATATTTCCTAACGGCCAGCCTAAACCTTTCCTGGTGCAGCTTGAAGCCATTCCCTCTAGTCCTATCACTAGTTACATGAGAGATCCCTCAGATTAAGAGGAGAAAACAACTTTTTGTTGCCTCTCACTTATCTCATGCTCCTATCCTGAAAAGAGGCTTATTAAACTGCTCTGCTCATATCAGAGTTGTGAATGAAGATGAATATCACAGTTCGGTATTTTGGAGAAAGCATACATCTAACTACCTCAGCATGGTCACACACAGCTGTAATTAATCTATTACATAGAGAAAAATTCAAAAAACAGAAAACAGAAAATAAACAAAACAAACAAACAAACAAAAAAACCCTTTTATATTTAATCAAAAGGAATGTTATTTAGAATTATGCTTACTTGCACCACTATGCAACTTCTGATTAAGCACCACTGATTTACAGTTAAATTCAGAAGAACCTTGACATGCTGGAGAAATGGGCAGACAAAAAACTCGTGAAGTTCGACAAGGAGAAACAACAAGCCTGCCATCTGAGGAGGAAAAGTCACAGGCAGTGGTACACACTGGGGCTGACCTTCTGTAAAGCAGCTCTGTAAGAAAAATAACCCGGGAAGAGGGGTCCTGGTGGACATCAATTTGGTCATGAGCAGTGTGCCCTGATGGTGAAGGCAGCAGCCTACTGGGTTTCCCACAGTCTGTGGGAAGTGACCCTTCCTCTCTTTTCAGCCCTGATGCATCTGGAGAGCTGTTTCCAAGTTTGGGCTTGGCACTTCAAGAGAGGCATGAACAAACTGGATCCAGTCCAGAAAAGTGCTATGAAGATGGTTACAGGACATATCTTCTATGAGGAAAGTCAGAGAGAACTGGAACTGTTCAGCCTGGAGAAGGCTTAGGGGAATCTCTCCCGTATGTATTAATACCCGATGGGGATAAAAAGACAACAGAGACAGGTTCCTCTCATTAGTGCTCAGTGGCAGTGCAAGTGACAATGGGCACAAAATGAAATACAGAAAATTACTCCTAAACATAAGGAAAGTTTTGTTTGTTTTGTTCTGTTTTTTTTTTTTTTTTAACAGTGAAGATGGTCAATCACTGAAACAAATTCCTAAAAAAAAAACAACAACAAAAAAAAACTGTGGAGTCTTCATCCTTTGAGATATTCAGAACTAAACTGAACATGGCTCTGAACAACCTGCTTTAGCTGCTTCTGTTTGAGCAGGGTTTCTCTTGAGTCTTCCAGCCTCAGCCATTCCATAGCTCTGCACTGATACTGCCAGTGAGTTTTAATGATAAAATCAGTATGTCATATTACACTCATTATTACTGTCCTATCCACAAATAAAAAGATATACATAAAACAACATACAATATATTTTTTTCTCTCACATGTAGCAGTTGGGTTCTGAAATTTTAATGGGAAGATTTCCAGTCAGTGCAAAAGGAATCTTGTCTGGGAGTTTTCTTAAATGATAATAGTAACAGAAATCTTGTACTGGATCTAGTTGAGATGGAGTTCATTTTCTTCATGACAGTCCCCATAGTCCTGCACTTTATTCCTGTTGACCAAAGCTGTGTTGATAGCACACCAGTGTTTTAGCTGTGGCTGAATAGCGCTTGCACAGCATCAAGACCTGCTCTGTTTCTCAGTCTGCCCCCAAGGGTAGTGCAGCATGGGAGTGAGCAAGAGCCCAGTGGTGACACAGATGGGACAGCTGATCTGAAATGAACAAATAGATGTTCCCTAACATATAACACCACGCTCAGCAGTAACATTTGTGGCGGGACTTATTTTTCTAAGGTAGCTTTTTCTTGGAGACAGGTTTTGAGATCTACTGATGGGATGTGATGAAAAATTGCATCACTTGCTGTGCTTTTAGTGGTTTAGTGGTTTTTTGTTGTTGTTGTTTGTTTGTTTGTTTGTTTTTGTCATTACTATTATTATCATTATCATTATTATTATTATTTGCTTTCACTTTTAAACTTTCTTTATCTCACCTCACAGGTTTTTCTCAAATTTTGCCCATTGAATTCTCTCCCCATCCTGCTAGGTGAAAGTGAGCAAGCAATGGAGTAGCTGTGGCTGAGTCCACCCAACATAACCATTTAGATCATTTACATGGAATACAGACATGAGCTCACGTAGTAATAAAACAAGAACCACAGCTATAAGCACCATATGCAAACACATTAGCATTTAAAATTCTTCTATGTTAAGCAACAACGGAGATTTCATGACACATGGAGCTGTATTTTGCAGCCGCTGGAGTGAGATTAGTAATATAAATGACTCTCAGACACACAGATTATCTGGATATCATTCACAAAATTGCAACAGTTCCAAGCTTGTACTATTTGAGTATCTTTTGATGGCATTTTATTTAGTTGACTGAACACAACCTGAAAGTGGCTGTTTTGCAAAATTGCTTTTCATTTTCACCTTACGTTTGTGTCTCAGGGACCGCAGTCATGAACAAAATGGCAGTAAACATGGCTTGAGGAAAACTGCAGGAGACAGTCTTACCTCTGCTGTCTTCTGAGTTCTACTGCTACCACCTAAAACAGGGGAAACCAAGATATAAAGTAGGCATGGAGCTTATCTATTACTTAGAATGAGCCTCCAACTTGTTAGGTATGCTAATTTGTTGGGGTTTTTTTTTGATCCCCTAATACCTTAGCTCCTTGCATTCTCCTATATCACCTATCTTCTAAATGGATGGGCAGTTCAGCTATGTGCCCATCAGTTTGCCTTCAGCTGGTGCCTGAAGCCTGAGGACTGGTCTGCATTTTTCAATTACAGGTAATTGTGGGTGAGAAGCACAGTGCCAGGGTCAGTCAGTTCAGAACAAAGCTGGCTTTGCAAAGAGGGCTTCAGACCAAGTATTTACTCTAGAATTTTTCCCTGTTTCAATTTCTTAGCTACTCGGTTTAAAAGTCACATTCAGAATATTTTGGGTCATATCCTTTCCTTAATGCAAGTTAAAAAATGCTACTGTAATAGTACAAAATATCCTGTTTTACTGAAAGGCTGGATTTGATGCTAGCTGTCTAGGCATTGCTAGAAAAGAAGACAAATGTCTTATTTTCAGAAATGACAGAGCCAGATGCAACTGAAATGGGACTGATTGTCCTGAGACAACTTTAGCATGAAATAATATAAATTAAAGGCACACTTAGAATATTTGGGCTAGGAGATATTAACTCAAGTTGTCCTTGTTTTTGCACTACCACTGAGAAACATGTATCTAGGCTAGTGGCAGGTGCAGGACTGAGTCTTTATTGATGCTGGTACTATTCCCTAAACCAATAGCAAAAGGCATGTCTGCATCAGATCCTGCGAACTACCCAGAACACAGTGAATATTCACCACCCTGAATGCCACTTTGTGTCCATGTCAGGCATTATCAAGCATTAGGTACTTTGCCTAGAATGAGTATTCAGAGATTAATTTTCTAATCAAAATTAATTTGATATAAACATTTTGTAGCATTTGGGTAAATTCATTGCTTTTTCTAGCTCTTCAGCATATCTGATTAGACTACCTGAGACAGTTTAAGGAAGGCTAGTACACAAGAGGGCAACTCCACAGACAGAAATTCAATTCTCTTTAGTCATCTGCATGTCTGTTTGAAAATGTCTTGCAGACTTTTTTAGATACTTGTGCAGCTCTTACTGGTAAATTTGAAAAATTCAGTACCAAAGATCTTTTTCTTGGCAAATGGTTAAGTTTTATATTTCACCCTTATAGTCACTCCTACTGTGCTTCCCCCAGTGGTAATGCTGAAATAGTTCTGAACTAGTAAAATAAACTTTTAAAAGTTTCAAACAGATTTTCTTGATTTAAAAATGATGATTTATGATTATGCGAACTCGGTTTAATATGCATTAGGAATTCAAATGCTGTTGCAATAATTTTTTAGTAAAAGCTGCTTTTTAGAACTACCTTTGCACATTCTCTCCACAAGCAATAATTCTTCATCTATAGAGTAATTTATTTCTTCTGGTTTTAATATGTTACAGATGAATGGTTGTATGTCTTTCCTGTTAGAGCATTACAAGACAGGCCACTTTTGCATTAGACTGGTACTACAACAGATACCTGTGGTGCTCTTCATGGTTCATGTGGTACTAATTTAAATGGGAAGTTGCACATATTTCATTGAAACACTTGGTAAAGCCAGCTTTCACAGAAGGGTGCAAATGATGGACTGTTCTCTGTGTGCAGCTGAACTGCTCTAAATGTGTCAGTGAGGGTTATGGATCATTTCATTCACCCATCAGCTCTGGTCCGCTGTGTGTACAAATCACAGTATAGTGTCATCCAACAGAACATTCCTGACAATACTAGAACATTTATAGTACTGCCATTTTTAATAGGAGTTCTGCAATCTTGTTTAAATAGTATTACTTCTTTAACTCTTTGAACTCCGAATTTGAAGTCGTTTTTTTTTTTGTTGTTGTTTCCTATACTGTTAGTCTCAGTTTTGGCTCTTTGCTTGTTTTTTTTTTGTTTGTTTGTTTGTTTGGTTTTTTTCCTTGCCTGTGAAACTACTGGGAGAGGAAGTAAGATACTTCCAGGTTAAAAATAACGTGCAACCAGGACCTGCATTTAAGAAACTTTCCATCTTCATAAATGTTATTTTATCATCCATATTCTTCCATAGCAATGATCTTTGGATAATTCAATATCCCTCGTGGACACAGGCCTTTTAGATATCAAACAGTGCACCTTAATTCTCTTTCAAGAATTGATAGAATTGATGATAAATGTTACATGATTACTAAATCCTTTGTCTTTCCATTGTGACAATATGTATATATGTATTGAAAAAAAAATACAGTGGCAGTAACTTATTTTTCCCATTATCTAGAATTTACAGCTGAGAAAATAAAGAAATTTGCTCACATTTAAGGGAAGCTTTGTCAGTGGCTTCAAATCTTGGATAGAAGAAACTGCAGCAAGAAACCTAACATCATTATAATTATAGCTAAAGCAAAGATGTTTATTGGTATTTAGGGAGTGGCTAACTCTTTGAGTACCTATATTTACTGTTATTTTTCAGGTTAAAATGATCTGTCCTAGTCTTGCACAAAAGAATGACAGAGCCTGCACACAGAAATGGTGCTGATCAGACATACAACTATGTACATACAGGCTTCCCCTTGTTCTACAACTGACAATTAAAACCAAGAGTAGAGAGTATGTGTGTTCTTTTTCCTGAAGAAATGATGACTTATCTGGAAGTTGTTTATTCTGGCAAAGCTAAGGTACTTAATGTCTTAAAGTTATAAACTCTCACTAAACCTAAATCTACAACCACCAGAGATTGACAGGCAAACTTCCAGCTTTCTCAATGGACTACAGGAAGTCTCATCATCTATGCTCTGCACCAAAATTAAATGTTTATACTTATACAGTGTGAATATCTCCTGACCAAATATGGATTTGGAAGTCTGTATTTAAGAACTGCAGTTTGAGATGTTTAACACAAATCTTGACAGCTGATGATTTCCCAGACCAGCTTACTATGTTGTAGTCCTGTCACAGAGTAGACAGTTTTGGACCAAGGTCATTTCTCTTAAGCATACCTCATTTCTGAGTTTATACCAAGCACTGATTTTCCAGTAATCTCCTAGATTCATCAGAAGTGCTCTCAAAGCAATCATCTTAAACAATGCAAAACTGAATCCAGTAGTAATTTTCAAGTTCAGTAATACAGGACTTTTTTGAATGTGACTAAGCCCACAAATCCATACTGGACGAAGTTTATAGTAGAAGAAATATTTCTAATGTTGTTTTATCATTTAGAAGCAAAGATCCTAGCTCATCACTAGGAAACATCAGTAAATGTATTAACCACTGAATCTGGTTTACGTATTGCCTTCTCACTGTGGTACCTTTTCTTCTCTCTAGTAGGGTGCAATAGCAACTTAACAGACTTATGAAATAGGAGAATGTTGGCCAAACATATTTGTCTCCCTTTCTGGTTGCGAAATTTGATTCCTACTGATGATCGTGAAGATTTCGGAATATCTTCAACCCCAGTTTTTCCCATGGTAAAATATACTTTATTCTCATGTGTCAAGATAAGACTTAAGTTCTGCAAGGGTCAAGCAAAATTCCTCACATAATTTTTAATTTAAAAATAATTAGTAGGCGTTCTGTTTGACTTGTGAGTTCTGTAATACTCCTTGCATTGTCTAAATCCAGGGATTTACATTGCTTCTACGTTTTTTTTATTTTTCTATACTTTTAAAGTAGGTTAAATATTTATTTGATAAATATATTTGAAAAAAAAACACATTTCAAAAATAAATAAAAGATACTAATTCCTTTATGAAGGTAACTTTGAATTTTGTCTTCCTCTTAGTTATATGACAAAAAGCTTTATCCCATTGACTTCAGTGAGTGCACTGGGAATCACTGTTTTTGCCTCCAAAAAATCATTAAACTTTGCCCATGGTATAAATATGCCTGTCAGCATAAAATAATCAAAGAATTTGACCATTTTTATGTCATTTGGCCCTATGAGATTATTACTGCTTTTTTTTTTTATCTTTGTTGGCAAAACATCTCTCCTTTTACAGCAAGAGAGCAATGGCCTACTCTTGGCTCTTACAGATATGCATGCTGTGTTATGGAAACATTCCAGCTTTTCTGTAAGTAAACCCTAACAAGAATATTCATCCACACTGGAAGAGAAATAAAAGCCATTATACTTTCCAATTTCTGAAAATGAAGTTGACAGACAATGGTGATATTCTCTGAATATATGATTGAAATTATTCATGAGATTAAAAAATATAAATTACTCCATTTCACACCATGTATAAATAATGTTTCTTTTGCCCCTTCATTCAAGAATGTATGTTTAGGAACTGTCACTTTTTCTTTAAAAAAATCCATTTGTTAAAAATGAGACACAATTTCTTGCCAGGGAAGCTGACAGAGAAAAAAATATGGGGATGGAGAAGATTCTTTACATCTGCTTCTGAATGATCGCTGTGTGATACTGCTTCCTAAATTCCCTAGCTAAAAGTCAGCCTCACTGCAAAAAAATTACTTGTATCCATTTCCCACACTGAGTAATGGCAAGCAGAGATTCTAGGAATATGTCTACACCCCACAATGAAAGGCTGTGTTAGACGTACTTTAGCATACTATGAGCAAGATGGTAAATCTGTTTAGCAAGGATATAAGCCTGTGACGTTATAAAGCCACATTAAAGTAGCATAGCCCTGACAGACAGGACTAATAAGCCCATATGCAGTGCCTGCTGCTCCAAAGATAACCCACTCCCAAATTGCTTGGGTACCTCAGCATGGGACTTCACACACAGACAGTCTTGTCAAATGCCAAAAAGGAATTTTATTCTCTTTCCTGATTTCTGCAAGGGTAGACTTCTAGCTTCATCTTTAGACTCTAAATCACTATAGCTGGATGAGGGAAAGGCTGCACTGAGATGGGACAAATCAAGAAAAGAAAAAAAAGAAAGTTTTGCTGAAGAGGAAGTTCAACATGGCTCTTTGGAGTGAAACCTAAATGGCAGTGTTTTTTTTTGCATGGAGCTCCTATTTAGAAAGTTTATGGATTGGGGATATCTATGATTTTTCTTTAACTGGCTTTTTTTGTTTGTTTTCTTCTGTTCAGTGTGTACCCGTGTACTGTGCACCAAGTAATTAACCTATATAAACCTGTAGAGAAATGTGATTGCCGGCAATATGTGATTGTAAGAAGTTCGATGTTATCTTGAATGTGTTCTAGTGATTATTTGACAAAGCAGAAGTAACACAAATTGTGTTTGACAAAAACAGTAGTGATGAAAAATTTGTTTAAAACTTCAAGGACCAGGCCACATTTCACAAATACTGATTGTTTAATTACCACTTGCTCATTGACTGACACTTCTCTAACAACTAGCTTTTTTTTTTTTCAAGAGAACATTACAAGATCCAAACTGATTAGCAAACCAGTAAATGAGTTTTCCCTACCCTATTTTACAAGTGTTCATTTTTGAGTCTGAGTACATCGTATTCCAGTATCTCACGTGGTTATGTAACGTGCAGGTTAGAATTAGTGGAATTCCTAAGCCATGAGAGAATTGCAAACTCTTTTCCCATTGATATTCCACAAAGGAAGTGAACTTGGAAACTAATGTGGTTTTGGGGGAAAAAGTGAATAGAGCCCTTAGTGGCGTTCAGTTTTCAGGAGTTGGCATGTTGTTCAGTTTTGTCCAATTATCAATAAATAAGAGGGATTAGCTGCTGGTAATGGTGCAGTGGACAAAAGATACAGGTCACATGCAGTGAATTCAGAAAAGTGAGAGTGTACTTACGAAAAAAAAGCTTTTCTAAATTAGCAATAAAAAGAGATGATTCAGTTAACTGTTTAGTTTCTAAAGTAGATAAATCCTGATGATATGAATTCACTGTTGAAATATACCCTCAGCAATATGTCAAGGTTCATCTACCTTTCATCTTTTTACTACAAAATAATCATTTAGCTCTTCATCTAACTTGCAGCACACACACACACAAAACAACAACAACAAAAAACCAGCTGAGTATGACCTTAAGAACACAAACCAAAAGAAAAGACAAACCAAAAAGAAGTGAAACTTCAGCTGGCTAAAATGTAGATTCTGATTAATGATTTTAGAAATCTAAGTGCCATTTTATCTATTTTCCTGAAATATTCCCTGAAAGGATTTGTAAAATTGCACAAATCTCTAAATAGAGAATGTGAGACTTAATGGAAGGATTTCTGTACAAAAAGTATGTTTTATGGTGTGAACATTTCCCTAGCTTTCACATTCCCTCTTTCAGTATCATTTTAACCAGGGAGATAATCAAAGTTAATCAAGAAATGTTTGATATTTAATGTGTGGATATGCAAATACTTTGAGACTGATATATACTGATACTTCACTGTCCAGAAATCCAAGAATCAAGAGTGATTCATGTTCGCAGATTAATTTAGAGGCTCTAATATAAGAATGGAAAAGCACCTCCTAATGTGTACATAGAGCCTCTGTATTCAATAAATCTTTGCCACCCTTGTTCTCCATCTGAACAGCAGAAAAGGACGAAGTAAGACATATAAGTGCTCAGCCACAGAAATTTTAACCAGCCGAACATAATCTATTACCTGACATTATGCATTATAGCATTAACAGATGAAGCTTATTGGACAACTCATTCCCTACAGAACTTTGTACATAAGTAGTTTCTAACTAATTAACTATATCCCTGAATGGATAATTTTTGGGAGGAGTAAGAAGAGAGTTTATAGTTTTTACAAGATATTTTTATTTAAAAATGCCAAATGTTCTGCAAGCTGGCATGCTGGACATTCTCAGATTCTCTTCAGTATGAGGAAATTGATATTTCAAGTTAGTTTAAAGCCATGGATAACATAACAGGCAAAGAAATGTCCAATGGTAATTCTATTGTACAAAATAACCATCATAGTCAGCTACCCTCTAAACATTCTTTCATTGTGCTTATACTAAGGGTGCCAGAAATGCAGATACCTCTGTCTGCTCTGTCTATTATTTTTCACCAACAAGCAGGAAAATAAAGGAAATAAAGACATGGCTGGGCAAACTGTTCCATGAAGAAATTAAGCTCCCAGCATCCAATAGATATTCTTTATGAGTCTTCTGCGTTCACAGCATAAACATTCAAAGTTTGAGGGCATAGAGTAGATGAATGGCTGGAGGTATCAGAGCAAGGCTCCACTGCTTCTTGCCATAGAGCTGACTAGAATTCTTACCATTTAGAGGCTGTACTACTGAACTTCCAGGATTTTACCACTTTCTCAGTCAGCTACCATATGGTAATAAACCTAACACGTATAGCAAGGGATGTTGTTCATTTTTGATTAGAGGAGGTTAGAGACACATATTCCATTTTATGAACAAAAATACCTGCTGCAGTTGGCTTGTGGATTGTACTTTTCTCAGGTATATGGCCTGGAAAATGGTTGATCTGTGCCAAGTAAGTGATGTTTATCAACTTGCAGCCTTTTATGAATGCAGGGGAGAAAAATGTTTATAACAGGATTATAAAGACTTGAATCAAATCCAAACAAACTGTTCTTGTTTCCTAATCTGCAATCACGCAAATACTTCCATAGCTCTGAAAGTAGGAAAAAAAAAAAAAAAACCTGTAACTTTCCAAATAAAATTCCATTAAAGTCTTAAAAGTTAATTAATGTAACAAATATACCTGCACTATATTAGGTGACAAACCTAACACCATTATCTGTTCCTATTTTCTTCCTGGGTAACTCAGTACATCAGTATTTCAAGGCCTTTAATTATATACAGTGCACTCATTTAACTATCAACCTGAGCCAAGAATTTCAGCAATACACAGTGGTGAGTTATAAACAAAAAGTGATTATGGTTATGTTTAGTGAAGTTTGGAGTCAGTATTTTCTATCACATTTTTATAGCAGAAGGTAGTATAAATTCCTTATTAAGAGGCTATAATTGGTGAAAATGGCATACCATGTTTGTTTTATATGAACATAATTGTTTAATAAATGTGGCAGCACAGGAGATGACTGGGAAAAGTTGATGACACACATAGGTGAGAACAAAATTCTCTGTAAGGTCTGCAGACTATATTTTGTGAAGACAACTAATTTTGTCACTTAGTCGTGCTCCACTGGGTTGTAGAGCTAACTAACAGATTCACTAACCTGGAGAACAGAAATCCATAGGCTACCTTAAAATAGTGATTTTTTTCATGAGTTTAATACCCTTAATTCATATTTTGGAAAGAAAAAAAAAAAAAAGTAGGCTTAAGATGGATAATTTACTTATTGTCTGAGTTTCAGTAATTCAGAGACCTGTCCCTTTTGTCACCTTTCTCACATCTACTTTTTATAAATTATCACGCTAAAAACTGACAGCAAGCAGGTAAATATAAGCATTTCTTTTTTCTTCCCCTTACAAAGAATATAAATATTCTGCATAGTATTTGTTAGGGTTTTTTTTGTGTTTTTTTTTGGCTGAACACAATCAGCCAGTGGTCCTCTTGGTAGTGGATTCTAATTGTGCTGTATTTCCTCCTACCAAGGCACTAGGACTCTGTTAAGAATAATGTAGCACTGATTATTAGTAAAGGCACATATAATTCACTCCTGCAGCAGTAGGGGTTGCACCATAGAGCTGCCACTAATGCATGTGTGTACAAGGCAAAAGACCCAGATAAATAGTATCAACAAAGATGAGAAAAGGTTTAGCTATGACAGTACTCCCTACACACTTATATGTGCATATGTATATAAAGCATTCCTTAGCAATTTGATCAAAACACAATTGTGTTAAAAAAAACAATATTGTAAAGCTTGTTGCATAGGAAATGCTTACTGGCAGACTGCAACTGTTCCCAAATTGGAGATGTGTGACTATGATGGAAGTTCCTGATGTGTGATGCCCTTGCTTCAGGGTGAGGAGACTCTCAGCTCAGTGACCACACTCAGTGGTCCTTGGGCATGAGAAATGTATCCATTTTTATTCTCGACCTGTCCTTCCATTCACAAACCTCCATGTTTCACCTATATGCTGAATGCTGGCCACCTTATACATGGCTCCTGGAACACTTTCTTTCCTGCACAGTTAGTTCCTGGTCTTCCTGTTGAAAGGCTCCTGAAGGCTGGAGAAGATGCCCATACATGACAGACTGGAGAACCTAATTAGTGGTCTAGTGGTGCAGCACATGGCAGTGTGGCCTGGCCTGCATTGTGTGCTGTTGGACCCAGGCAGTTTAAGCAGCGATCTTCACAGATGTGATCTTTCCAATTGTGATCATATACCCTACAGCATACTCTAGCATTAGAGCTTTTCCCTTGTCACAACTGTGATCATTAATTTCAGCCCAATGGTTGTTCTCAACAATGTAGGCAATCAGGAAACACTTTAAAGCACAGCCAGTCTGTTTTAGGCTGCAAGCCATAGGTATCACATAGTGCACTGTAGATTCAGAGCACTAAAGACTTTGTGACACAAAGGATGCAGGTCATAGTGTTTGAATGTCAGAGGCATTCTGAACTTGCATTTGCTTACTCCTTGATTTTCAGTCTTCACTTCACTTCCTCTTCCACTGACCCCTTGATAAATGGACAACATATGCATATATGTTGACATATATGTGTATATTTGTAGAAGTGCATATATATGTGTGTGGCTATATTGGCTATCAGGCTTTCTTTTCTGTTGTGCTCACATGAAAAAATTTATGTGTAAGCCTTATCTCTTTACTTAAAATCTCTGAACTTTGTCCAGAAGATTGTGCAAAAAGGGATGACTAACTATTATCAATTGGTCTGACCATACTGCTCTTGCCGAATTATAATTAAAGTGAAATCAAGACACAATATTACAATCTGAGCAGTTTCAGCTGGAAAAGAACCTACTACGGAATGACTAAATATAAAAAAAATAATCTTCAGAAGGGCCTATTGTTGTAAATGGATTTACATCTGTGGAAAACATCAAAGTCAACATGTCTTTTCCTTTGAACTGTATTCTCTTTTATCCTCTGTTTTTCTTGTATATATTTATGTATAAAAATCCAATATGATTAACACTCTAACATCTTTCCACCAGAAACATGAGTTACTACACACTGAAGCAGTAGCTCAATGAAATAGACTTCAGGGGTATTATTGCCAGTAGAAGGTACTTCTTTTCCAATAACACAAAGGCAACATTTTAAAATGTTTCCAGTAGAGATCTGATTCTGCTAAAATCACTATTGTTACTGATTACTTCTGAAAATTCCAGATCAAAGTTTCAGTTAGTGAAGTCTTTTTTTTACATATTTCTAGGACTGAGCAAGGAATAAATGCATGCTTTTTAAAAGAGAATTTAGACAAGTTTTTCTTGTTTTGGGAATAATTATTTGGAGAAAGGCTGGGTCGAGTACAAACATATTCAGTAACATCCTTAAAATGAAGCTATATATACTTTCCACATCCATAATTCCATTATTAATTAAACAATGTTGTTGAATTGTTCATTTTCCAAGACTCTTAAGAAAGTTAGATGAATTAACTTTAATGCAAATTCTTCACAAAAAAATAACAATATAATCTTGAAGTGTGACTATTCCTCTCAAGAGACCCATCAAAATCATGTGTAGTGAGGTTTTTGTTTGTTATGATTAGTCTGTTTGTTATGTTAGTATATGTAAACTAATAAAAATAGGAAAATAATATTGAAAATAAAAATTGAAGTAAGAATAGCCTACAGTCATTGAAAAAGAATGCAACCTATGAAGTCAGCAATACCAAAAGCAGATAGCAATAATAACAACTTCTACAAAGGAGTGAATTTTGAACAGACTGTCAGAACTCTGGTCTGCCATTTTTGCATACCACTGTCTTTGCAGGGATGCTGCAACAAGCTTACAGTTTTGGGGGTTCTTTAAAAAAAAAAAATTAAAAAAAAATCTATAAAACTGTTCATGCAGCAGAATTAAGGATAGGAGGAATTTCAGGCAGGAAAAGGATTTTGTCTTAAAGTTTTCCCTTGTTCTAATGTTTTGCAAATCTCTTTTCCCTTGTTAAGGAATATTTTTAACATGCTAATATAGAATAACTTTTGTAACTAGTTCCGTTGGGAAGTCCCACTTTTGTTCAACGTTTAGTTATGAACAATTTATCAATTCAGATCTTGCAGGGATTAATGAGTGGAAACAGAGCATGCAGAGCAGTCTGACATAACAAACAGAGCTTTTGGCATAGAGCTTTTTGCTCTGAGACGCTTAAGAAAATGTTATCCTTTTTCACAGAATGCAACATACTTTGTACCATGTTCGTTTCTCTCTGCTAGAGGATGATATGTCACATGAGCTCTTGCCTGCTGTAGACACCTCTTAGTGGATTTGAACACTTCTTTAGGACCCTTGTACAGTGTTATCAGAATGATAACCATGGTGTTCCCATAGGTACCACAGATCCTAAACTGTCTAAAGTGAATGTCTCTTCTGTGATGGCCTGTGAAACATCTAAGTTGTATCCATGCTAATAAGTTAAAACAGAGTAGTGAGCACTTCCTATACCGAGCACCTGAGTTGAAAGTATTAGAAGCATCTTCTTACTCTTACTTTCATTTATTTCTCAATTCCATACCTTCTGGCATGTTGTAGACAAAATCTCCTAAGAAGATGCAGCCCACAAAATTAATAGATCTATTAAACTTTTCTAGAAAATATTAAAAAATCCTTGTCTCCAGTGTTACTTGCAATGAGTTTATTTTTACTCTTCTGAGCTTTTAGCAGCCTCTATTTGTGGTCCTGAGGTGTCTAATGATGATGAGGTGATACACCTCATCACTTGCTGACTGGCAACATTTTCTTCAGTTAAATTAAAAAAACTTGACCAGAAATGCTTAATTCTTATAGCAGACTGAATTCTGGTGCCCAATTGGAATGGATTCATTTGAGGGGCCCTGAGATTGTAAGCACAGTGTCTCACAATGAGCTATTAGATTACTTATATCTCCCAAAAGACGATGAAAGGTATTTATGATATTTGTTGTATGCAGGTGTTTGCATATGAGTGCAGGCTTTTGTTACCTAGGGGCATCAGTTTCTTCTTTGTTTCTAACGTTTTGTAAAATATATTGCACTGCTGGCCTTACCTGCAGACTCGCAAATTAAAATCAATTGTCTTTTTAAGTCTACTGATATTTTATACATAATTTCTGCTAGTACGTATGAACACACACAATGTAAATAAGTACACCTGAAGAGGAATTAACCAATAATAATTCATAAATTATATGAATTAGTTTGCACATATAAAAATGAGACAACAGTTCAAAATGAAAAGAAATTGGTAGAAATCTTTGTAAAATGCATTTTTTTTCTTATGAAGATAGAATAAAAGAAGATATACTTTCATGGGAATGCTCTTTAGCATGGGTAATAACATAAGAAAGGGAAAAAGAGAGATCAGTGATTCATTATAGATTATTTTTTCTTCATACAAGATATGAAATGAGAAAGTAAAAGAAAACACAGTAAAATCTCATTTACTCTGAGGAAGCATGGATTTGTCAAGAATATTATCATCAGGATTTGAATTTTCTTCCACAGTTAACTGGATTTCTTATTTTACTGAAAAGGAATGCAAAAGCATCATTAAATAAAATTTCATCCTAAAAGCACAATGAAAAATAT